>NW_009259428.1:98044-98301 GCF_000687185.1 Egretta garzetta | reverse complement strand
CTCAGCAGACCTGGGCCCACTTGGATTTTTCAAGTCAACAGAAAAGCGGCACCAAACTTGCTCTGTGCCAGGGAATTCACGGCTGCAAGGAAACGCGGAGCACTGGTGCCCTGGGGGATTATTTCAGAGTAAGAACGCAAATAATCCTAAACAGCACTGAAGCATTAAGCCTAAAATGCGTGGAGGGGGGTACAGGTCAGAGGGCAGAGCCAAGGGCACCACTCCCCCCCCCAGTAAGGTGCTGAAAGGGGGGGGTC
>NW_009259428.1:93257-95195 GCF_000687185.1 Egretta garzetta | reverse complement strand
CTGGGCCCACTTGGATTTTTCAAGTCAACAGAAAAGCGGCACCAAACTTGCTCTGTGCCAGGGAATTCACGGCTGCAAGGAAACGCGGAGCACTGGTGCCCTGCGGGATTATTTCAGAGTAAGAACGCAAATAATCCTAAACAGCACTGAAGCATTAAGCCTAAAATCAGCGTGGAGGGGTACAGGTCAGAGGGCAGAGCCAAGGGCACCACTCCCCCCCCCAGTAAGGTGCTGAAAGGGGGGGTTCCCATCAATTTTTCTTACCCTTTTGTGGGATTATTTCAGAGTAAGAACGCAAATAATCCTAAACAGCACTGAAGCATTAAGCCTAAAATCAGCGTGGAGGGGTACAGGTCAGAGGGCAGAGCCAAGGGCACCACTCCCCCCCCCAGTAAGGTGCTGAAAGGGGGGGTTCCCATCAATTTTTCTTACCCTTTCATCCGTGTGCTCTCCCTTGTGCTGTAACCACTTATTTAGGCTCTGTTTCAGGTCATCAGCCAGCGGGAGGAAGGACTTCACTTAGATTGAGAGCACCCCGGAAGGGCATGGACATGGGCACCAGTATGCACAAGCCTTCTGGCCACCTCAGAAACACCACAGTATTTAAAAGGCAGTGGGGTTTCTGTGGACGAGTGGTTTTCCTTCTGGCTTTCAAATGAGTACCAGAATAAATATAAGCCAGCACTTCTTAAATTCCAGCCTTCACAGCAGCCTGTTTAACTCATCTGGGATTCTTCTTCCCCGGGTTGTATCTCTCGGGACAGTAGCTTACAACAGAAGGGGTGACTCCCCGTCACGCGGCAAGGAAGGCAAGCTTGCCTTCAGCCTTCCTCCAGGCAGAGTAACCAGCAACACATCTCGCTTGTCCTGCACAAAAACACATTGACTTGTAGATCTGCTTTAAGCCATACGTACACAAACTGTTCGGGGATCCTGGCTGGAGCTGCCCGGCGCCATGGACCGAGTCTTTGCCCCGCAGGGCCCCGAGGCTTCGCCTCCCGGCACGGCTGTTCACCCCACGCAACCGTAAGCGAAGGCGGCGACAGCTCCCACCGGCAACGCTCACTTTTCCAAATCAGCCTTGGCGGGGCAGCGACCCAGCTTGGAGCGAGACGTCGTCTGCCAGAACAAAGCCACTTCTTCTGAAATAAGCCGTCCTTTGGAGACCCTTTCCATCAAGTGAAGCTCTGCCAAAACGGCAAGCCAAGGGTCTCATGCTCGAACTGACACGCCCCAAGGGTGTGCCTTCCGACTTCCGTAGGCAAAGGAAGGAGCCAGAGGAACAGAAGCTCTGGGAGCACTCGTGGAACAGAACAGACCTTGCTGCCACCACCCAACTGTAAGAATAATTTTTAATAGATGCTGCAGCATGATACATTTTCCCCCTTTACCAGGGGAGTTTGGCGTGGAGACGACTCTGAGCGTGCCCAAAGGCTGTTTTCTCCGGCCCCTTTTGCTGAAAAGCCTTTCACAGAAGGAAAACGGGAACGCTTAATATCTGGTTACAACTGATGTGAGCCTTCTCAAAAGGATCCAACACACATTTGGAAAAAGCCCTCTGATAATGCCCGTTGGGTTTTTTTTCACAACGTACTTAAATTACACAAGTAGAAAAGTTATGCTTATTAATAGTTTAATGTATGAAGGAAACATCCAGATTTCTGAATATGAAGGTACATATCTCACATTAATTTAAGTCTACATAAAGTAGAGCCTCTATACTGACATACTGAAATTTACTTTCTGCTTAGCCATTTGTTATGTAAACAATTGTACATTTATTTGTCATTCTAAAACTTCAGGATCAAGTTTACATAATTTTGCTAATTTTCTGTGTTTGCTCAGAAGCAGTTTACAGTACTAAAACCAACCAGCCAAAGAACAGCTTCAACAGAAAGTTATGTCAAAAAAAAAAAAAAAAAAAAAAAAAAAAAAAAA
>NW_009259428.1:88348-93145 GCF_000687185.1 Egretta garzetta | reverse complement strand
AAAAAAAAAAAAAAAAAAGAAGAAAGGAAAGAATAAAGGCTAACTAAGTTGAAACGTATGATGGTGGGGAATGGGCGGTCACAATGTTCACAGAAAAAGGTCAGTTAGTAAGTTCTTCTGCAAAAAGCCTACACACTTCAGTCAAGCACATCAGTAGAATGATCTGGGAGCACATAAACTGTTTCTGCCACTTGTGTTCTTCCTCTGCAAAAAAGGAATCTCAAGGCTAGCAAGTTGATCCCACTCAGCCAAGCTGGTTCATATGCACACTGTTCATGTGAGGTGTCCAAGTTCCAGTCCACACCTGAAAGAGAAAGCTTCACTTAACGCCACGCTTCGGAGCTGCTCACAACAGACCCAGAACCACACTGCAGCGCTTACGGTCGTCACCGCACCCGAGTCAAGCCCAGATGACACAGCACAACAAACCACCCCGAGCTCCTCTCGGCACTTGCTTTATCCTGCTCTAATTCGGGTGAGAAGAGAGGGAAACGGGGCTTGAATCGTTCTGCCCGTGCTTTTCCCCCTTGGCCAAAGGGTCTGTCTTGTTCTTGCAAAAAGTCACCCAGCCCGACTGCCTGCCGTCATAGCAAGATCAAAGAGAGAAATCAACACTATTTATGCCCACTAGTTCCTCCATCATAGCAATACCGGGGTAACCTACATTTTACCCCCACCAAGGGAAAAATAGACCCCTTCAGACCCAGGGAATTAAGTACTCGCTCTGCAGACAGCCCCTTCTCCTGCGCACCTCCGCTCTGCCAGAGCCCGGAGCTGCCGTTTGCAGCTTGGATGATTCCCAAGCAACTGGAGGCCAGAAATATCTTTATTTATTAACAGTGGAACAGAGCTCACTGTGTAATTAGAAATAAACGCAGGATATAACATAACAAGAGCTACTGATGATCTGCCATAGTATTAGTTGCAGGCTGACTAGAAACAAGAGGTTTGGGGGAACATAACCCCTGTACCTAAGAGATATTTAGTGGAGAAGCCTACGACCCAGGCAAGAGCAGAGCAGCAGACACAAGAGCCACTCGCTCCCTTCCCACGTGAACTCCTGGCACAGTGAAGACACCACACCTTTCACTGCCCAGCCACAACCTTTAGACCTAACGCTGGTTTCCCTTTTTGGGAAGGGAAAGCTTATGCACCAGCGCATAAACGGCTCTCCTCACAAAAGCAAATTGATGGTGTTTTCCCAAATGCCGAATTGCACAGACAGGAATCGTGATGGTTTTGAGTAAAATACGCAGTGTAAATCTGTCTTTTCTACCCAGGCTTGCCTACAACACATCATCCAAAAAGCTGATCTGCAGTAATTAACCAGGTGTCTCTGTTGATTAAATAGGCAGCTTGCCCATTCTCAGGCACAAGTGTGTTCACAGAAGTAACTACAGCACCCTCCTTTGAACCACTTTCACTCAGTGATGCTGATTTTTTTCTCAGCACAACTGAACACTTATTTTTGGAGAGACACCTAATATTGAGAAGCTGCCAGTGAGCAGGTACAGCACTCAGTGCTGCAGCGAGCAGGGGGGCTGTACCAGCTCCTTAGACACGCGAGCAAAAGGAGCAGCACTGCACTGTATTTCCATACTTCCTAACAGCTCCCGCCTTACCTTCACCACGCCCTTTCTCAAGTTAAAACAAAAATTGAGAATACAAAAATTGAAAAATTACCGTCTGAGGCCCATTATTTTCTGTGGAATTTGAAACCATCTTTATCAGCGAGTTCCAAGATGGGTCAGCAGCATGAGGCCCATTAAATATAGGGCCTCCAGTACCATCTGTGATGGGGGCTACAGGAGGAATCATCGCGTTCCCATACACAGAGAAAGGCATACCCTTAGGGGGAGGAAAAAGCAAGAATCAGTACGCATGCATAAACACCGCTACTATCGCACATACAGAACAACAAAAGGGGAGTAAAGAAATTCTCTGTCTTAAAGCAGTAACAGAACGCCCGAATTTAAGAAATACCTTTCTATGCGCGTATTTACCACATCGTGGGCAAGCTGCTTTGTATTACATCTCGGCTTCTGCAGTACTGTGAGGGCCAGTGAGCCTTTCGGCTTACACACGCTCAACAGCACAGCAAACAGTACCTCCGTGGCGTTCATCTGCCTCGCACGCCGACGCGGAAAGCGAGCGGTACCGCGCATACGAAGGCCAAGAAGGTCATTACCCCGACTTTTGGGAAGTCCATGTATCCTGCAGGAACGGGCTGATGGAATGTACCGGAAGGCGTTACGATTCCCGTGCTGTCTCTCTCCATGGCTTGGTGCGAGAACACCCCTGGATCAGACATGGGCCTGTGGATCATGTGGCTCCCCATGCCGCTGTGACACCAGTCCACTTTATCTGACAGCACAGAAGACAGGGCAACAGCGTTATACATGACACCCGCTCGCCATCCCTTTTCCCATCCTGAATCTCTGCACCCTGGAACATTTCTAAAGGTGGCATGTGCTCAGCTTGCAGCTCCCGCGCAGCTACCTGCATTACAACTTGGGTGCACGTGGGACGGAGAGCATCAGGAAGGGCACCTGCGCAGAGAGTTACTCCACAGCAGGACCCCTGAGCCAGCGCAAGGCATTTTGAACAATTACATGCAACCAAAGCATCACCGCCGCAATTTTCCCTCATCTAAAAGGGAAATCTAGCACTGGTGCTAACTCCTCCTCCTCCAAAAACCCCAATTCCTCGTGCATTTGGTGCTGTGAAAGGGGTATGTACGCTATTAAGGCTGTTTGCTCCGCTTCATTGCCATTCTTTCATCAATTATTTAACAAACGAAGAGACATGGAGGTACTTTTGAAAGGCAAAACCAGAAAATGACCGTCTGGAGACACGTGCTCACATTCCAATGATATGAATTAATTGGAGGTGGTGTTATTACAGTTACTACAGTTCAAACCTCTGACATCCAGAAAGCCAATTTTTCTAAACAGAAGATAAGCAAATTATATTTGGAGGGGTGGAGAAGGAATACAGAAACATTTCTGAAGCCATCCTAATACTCAAGAAGAGAAGAGCCAATCCCATTCTGAACTGAAAATCAAAATGTTGAAGTAATGGAACTAAGTAAAGAGCCACATTCTGAAAACAAAGACATAATGGGCAACTTTTAGACCTAGACAAGGCAAATAAAACATTGAGTCTCTAAAGCCCTAACGACGAATACCCTCTCACTACGCAGACGGACAAAAGACCATTAGTGAAGTAAAAAGGGGTTTGGATACATCCTACCTATGTTGTATCTGGGGGGAAGAGCCAGGACAGTACGCTCATCGCATGCAAAGCGTGTGCACAGTCCATCTATTAAAACCTTAGGCTGTTTGGACTCCTCAGTCAAGCAGGGGAAGGGCTTGCTCAGGGAGGCTGAGCAGTTTCCATCCTTGGAGGTTTTGAAGATTGGACTGGATAAAGCCCTGAGCAACCTGGTTCAACATCAGAGCAAATCCTGTTTTGTGCAGGAGGCGGAGATGACCTCCAGAGGTGCCACCCAACAACATCTCATGATCCCTTCCCTTTCATTCCCAGCAAAAAAAAAAAAAAAAAAAAAAAAAAAAAATACCCAAAAAGACAAACAAACCGATCCCTCCAAAATTCCGCGGTCTCCTAGAAATTGCATCCAGGACTCCTGAAGTGATCACTCAGAAAAGCTATCGCATCAGTAACCTACGCTTTTAATGATTTCTGAAGGATTGAATTCTGACACAGCAGAACCAAGAGCCTTGCATTCGTAAAATGCAAATGGCATGAGTAGAAAAAACCAAAGAAAACTCCAACTCGTAGAAACATAAATTGCATGATCCTCAGCACAAAAAGCTCCCTCTTGGCTATGACTTCAAGTCAATACTTAACTCCTATTGTACAAAATGATCTGTTTATCAGCAGAAAGAAAAAACCCAGTTATCTTGAGACATATTCATTTTCCCTCCTCCTAAATCAAACGATCCTCACTCAGTAAACCCTGTGGTTTTATTTTCCCTATTATTTCTTAATTTGAACAACAGATCTTCAGAGCCAGGGTGTTTCAGAACCCCTGAGGTTTTCTGAGGCCTTGTTACAACACAATTAAGCAGACAGGAGAGCAAACAGAAGTCCCAACTCTTCGGAAAGAGCACTCCTACATTTTGAGGCAGTCACTTCTGCATCATCCTTCAGCTCCAAACCAAGTTGGGAAAACACAATATTGTGGTCCAACGCAAGCACAGAGACATCCAGTAACACCACATACCTTGACTGCCCCCTATACCTTCGAAGGACCAGATCCCACTGTGTCCCACTGGAGCAGCTAAGTTGCTTCCGATAACTGATGGAGTAGAAGTTCCAGTTTGTCTGATACGTGCAGACCGTTCAGTCCCAATCGGAACAGGAACTTTTCTGTCCTGAGAAACGTTGCTGGGTTTTTCTGATCCCAAGGACACTGCTGAAGGGGTGGGAGATGGTGCTCTTACTCCCGAAGACACCGACTGAGCAGGAGATTCTGCAAGGAAAATCAACAAGAACACTTAGCAGTGGCAGCCAGATCCTCTCAAGTCACCACAAACCTATGCCTTCATGTTGAGCCACACATCAAACAAGTGAAGAAGGGCAGGTTGTTAACGCCAGATTCATACAGCTAACACTTTGGGATCATTTTAACAGTTTTGCTTTCAGATCAGAGACACATTCACTAGCAGTTTAGTCCCTTACATAAAATGATTATCATGCCCTGCCAGCTCAGCTACCAGACATACACCAACAACCCATCGCAACAGAGGGTTCAGAATCTTCACTAAGCATTCC
>NW_009259428.1:55139-88124 GCF_000687185.1 Egretta garzetta | reverse complement strand
ATTCCTGCGTATCAGCAATAGAGGATTTGAGGATTACACCCAAAGTACACCTGAAATAAACCAATGTTGTCGTTGGGTCGGGTTGGGCTTGTTGCTTCTTAGTGTTTGTTTGGTTTTTTAAATCCTGATTTGTGCTCTGTGGGGTTTTCTTTGCTATTATTTTCACCAGTAAACCAGACTAACTTGTTCCCTGAACAAGCCAGCACTCAACAGTTCGTTTTCAGTCCGAAAACCTCCGCTACACAGCCAAAACTGCAGGGGCCAAACGTGGGGGAAGGCACCAGGCCTTGCCCTAAGTATTTTCTCCTGGAATACCCGACACAGTTCTGTTCTAAGAACATCAGAAAAACTAAGCAACCGCCGCTGCTGAGCTAGCTTTAACAAGACACAGCAACTCACACCTGGGATATTACCTTCACAAACTCAAACCCCAACCTTCTCTTGGCAAGACGACTAAAAGAAAGGTCATATTCGTTAACAGGCCGAAGCTAATTGCAGCGAGAATAAGGAACTCCGCAATAGCCTGACCTTAGCTGTTAAAAAACCCACACTGGAGATCAGAACTTGCACAAGAAAATTTCATCTCAAAATCTGTGATTGCACAAAGGTTTGAACACACATCTGAAAACCCGAAGTTGAAAATGAACAAAACCAGTAACGCCTACCTAAAACAAGCAGGGCATGAGGCCACTTTATTTGTACAATAGCTTCTGAACTCGTTTCCCACAGACTAGAACTCACCATTTGATGCTGATGAACATGGAGGCAATAAACTAAGTGGGGAGAAATGCTGTCTGTTAAAATTAGCAGCTGCAGGCGCTCCGCCAAGAGGTGTCCCAGGCGCGTATATCTGACCTCCCGAAAGGTTCGAGGCAAAATTACCCAGGTGTGTAGAAGAAGGTGTTACAGAAGCATAGGGTGAATCCATACTGACAATACCTGTGAGAGAAATGGGCACAAGTGACTCCCGGTACTCTGTGAAGAGGTCGCCCATATCATGGAAATTATAATAAAGGAAGAAAGAGAGCTTTTAACCAGTCAAAAGTTGGGGGACGGGGGGGGCTGTTACTATTTCCCACGGAGAACTGGGAGTCTTACGCTTCATACTCTGCAAGTCCTGCCAGCGTGTGGCAGTTGTGCCGTATATACATATTAAGAATGATTCTCATGTTACCACGTGGGTACCTTGAATGGAAATAAATTAAGGGAATGTAATACACCTCTGATAAAACTGGACATCGGAAAAGTGAGCATTTCATTAACCCGGAATTTACATGTTGTAGCTTTAGAAAGTAGGATTTTGTACCAAGAACGGTGGAAATGGTACTAAAGATTTGAAGACTTTCTCCATTCATTTTTTTTTTCTACAGAATGATGTCTATATCCACCACGATCAACAATGAAGTGGGGTTTTTTCCAACCCCAGGATACCTTTTCACTTATTTAGGAAAATGGTCTTTTATTAAGACCAAATGGCACCAAGTAGCCAAGGTATTAAAAATACAAGAATTAGTACCCCCTTAATATTCTCCTCAATGAAAAAAGGGGAAAAATAAAAATCCTAGGATTTTAAGTTTCAAAAACTGTTAAGGAAGCTTGTTACCACCCAACTGCCGTGGCACTTGCACCTTTCTCCTGGCTCATAAAGCACGTGACAGAAGATTTGCGTTTGCAGTTTTAGTCAGGCAAAAAAAATATCTCTTGTCCAGGGACAATTCTGCCACAGAATTAAGGCAGCACAGCACGTCCCTCCTCTGCATCATCCCTTATTGAGATCCAACCTCTATTTTTCGTCGAATTCTGCAGGCTCTCAGGGGCTACTTCCCTACGACCTAGCCTTAACACCCCCTGACTCCACAGACACCTCCAGCTTCATCTGATGTGCCTGCAGCCTTCCAAAAGAGAAGTTGCTGAGGTATCAGCAGGTCTGGGGTCCGAGCACTGCTTTTACTCAGGAACTGACAGGCTACACGGTGTACGAGCGTGCCAAAGCACCAAGAACCATATTAAGTTGGCAAAGTTCACAGAGAGCACCTCAGAAGCTCCTCAACACCATGATACTCACAAAGGAAAAAACTAACTGTTGTCTCTCTCGACTCATAAAGCAAGCTGTGTGAACAACTCCCCGGTCCCACCGAGAGAGGCACCGATGGTACAAACTGTGCCTGTGTACTGTCTGGAACCTGCAGAACACCTATCCCTGGAGGTATTTAAAATAAGGATAGACAAGGTGCCTAGGGACATGGTTTAGTGGTGGGATAGCAGTGTTAGGTTAATGGTTGGACTTGATGATCTTAAAGGGCTTTTCCAACCTAAATGATTCTCTGACTCTGTGACAACCCCTGGGCCTCCGGTTGTACAGAAGGCTAAACATCTTGCTACAAAATTCCATAAGTCAACAAAATTAAGTTTTTTGATCAAGTTTAGCAGTTAAGAGAGCACACCTCTTATTACAAGTTCACATCAAATCGCAGATCTTCTTATCATCCTAACACTTTGAAGATGCTGCATCATTTTCTGCAGCCTCGGGACAAGAAGCAAGTTATCACAAACTAGAGAAATTATTAGCTGGTGGTAGGAAAGGGAGGTGGAAACAACAGTCAAGCGTTTTATTATCTCAGCTACCACGGAAGTGCAGACTGGAATGGCAAAAAGAATGCCTCAGCTCGACTCTCATCAAGTTCATCGACTGCAAAATAGTTACTGGATTTGACAGGTGGCACTTAAAAAGGAAGATGAACTCAACTTTCCTTACAGAAACAATAAGCTATATTACAGCACCCTTCCGTTGCAGGGCTGACAGTGATCAATGACACTCTAAGTGACCTCAAAAGCCGAGGCAGAGAGTATTACGTGTTCAAAATAAAAGCGTGCGGCAGTTGTTATTCAAGTGTGTTATTAAGGTATGAAGGCAAAACAGAGACTTACCTGAGGGACTTGGAGCTGGCCTCTGTAACGGTGGCCTAAAACCTGGGGCTTTGGAAGTATCAGACTGATGTAAGGGATCTGAATTTGGCAAAAACGAAGACTTTCCTGACAGCATAGATTCTGGCGTTGTCTGAGATGAAACGACGGAACCACCCCAGAAGGCATGAGCAGACGTAGGACTGTTTTCAAACAACGTACTAAAGGGCCCGAATGGTAAAGTAGCACTGAAATTGTTACCCATAGACTTGTTTGCTGGATGGGCTGAATTCTGAGAAGCACTTTGTGTACTTAAGGTAGAAGGAAGCTGCACTGAAGAAGGAACGCTGTGGGGCCTTTTGATGTGGTTAACGTTGAGGACTGCGACAGAAGAGTTTTGCACAGGAGCTGGATTCTTATGGACACTGCCGGTTCCATGGACAGGCGGTCTGATGGCCGGGGTTTCCATCTTCGCTGCAGGCTGAGAAGACCCCATCGACGTCTGCGACACGGGATAGGTCATCGGGGCATTTGTTGGACCTGCCACAGGAGCAGATGAGCTTGTTGCTGCTAAATTTGGAGGCACAACCATTCGAGGGTCTGGTGCGGGAACCTGAGGTTGCTGAAGAGGGGGTCTGGCCTCTTGCAGAGGAGCTCCCGGAGGCTGCTGATGAGCAGGGTGCACAGATGAGCTGCCGGTACCAGAACTGGGCTGCCTACTGCCCGTCGAGCTGCTCGTTTCCACGGCTGGCGGACTACCCACTTCCGGATCAGACGAAGGTGCACCTTTATTCGGAGAGGTTGCTGGGCAGTCGGAAGGACTGCTTCTGGTAACACCCGCCGGCTGCGCAGGAGGAGAAGGAGATGAGGGGGAAGATGCAGGGTAGTGTTCTTTGGCAGTAGGAATTGGATACGTGGCATTCGTGGGCGCTGTGCTCGTGTTACTCGCCGTGGTCGTCACCGTGGTCGTCGTGGCATTTGATGTCTTCACGACCGTGACGAAAAGCTGTCTTCTGACCGAAGGTGAACTTGGACTGCCGTTAGCAGAAGAACCAGGCACAGTAGAAGCCACTGAACTTGTTGTAGCTGTTGGACTAGTTGTCAAAGAACTTGCTGAATTCACCTGAGAACCGCTGCTGTTCTGGCTATTATGGCGAGGCACCATGTGAGGTTTCGGTGAGTTGGTAGCTCTTGCGGGGCTCAAGGGCCTAACAGGAAACGGACCCCATGTGGACTGAGCTGGTGGGAAAGTACCTCCAAAGTGTGTCATGGGCAACCGAGGCGGACGGATTTGCTGGAAAGTCTGAGCAGCGAGTAAAGCGTGTGCAAACTGCGGAGGAGGATATGCTAATGGAAGAGAAACTTGGAAACCAGGCCGCACGTTGTTCACTGGGTTCTTAATGGTTTTGTGAGTGGATGCTGAAGAAATTGCAGGCACGGTGAGTGCGGAGGCAGTCTGAGATGTTGACGAAGCAGCTACGGTGGTCACTTTGATGCCCACGAGGGAACTGTTAGCAGCTGTAGTGGTGGCAGGTGTCGACGACCCTATTTTGGAGTTGGCAGCCGAACTTTTCAAACGGTTCTTTGGAATAAGTTCATCAATTTCCTTATCTGGATCCTTAATCAGAGCATTGATCAACTGCGTGGCCTGTCTTGTTGATTCTGTGCCGCCCCTATAAAAAAGGAAGGAAGAAAAGGGAAAGTGCATCTAAAGCATTGACATACATTACAGCCAAGTACCTCCAACGCGCGATCCAGCCTGCATTCGGTCACGCTGAGACAGACAGAAAAATAACACTCTGATCTGAAGACTGAGCTCAACACGTTCTTGCTGCTGACAATTATTTAGGCAGCCACAAGCTGAAAACTCTAACTCCCCAAACCCCGAATGGTTAAAACATTTGCTCCCCTAAACACCTCTGCATATTTAGCCATGTCTGAAGAAGTCTAAACACAGAATCCTAACATTTATGCTCCACTTCATATTGCAAGTCGTCTTTTGTACAAATGCTGTGGTACCACTTCGCAGTTGTTCTCAGTTTCCCCCCCACTCATCTCCCCTGCCTCAAAGAACCAACAGTGAACTTGCAAGGGACAACGAGGTCAAGCCTTTTCATTTTTCTATGCAGGGACGTGTTCTACAATGAAAAAAATCCCCACATGAACGAGCAAACCAAGCAGCCCGCTTACCTTATCGTTATTATTCGATCTCCAGTTTTGTCCTTCTGTTTGTCAATGTCTATGTGCGCTCCCGTGCACTCGCGTATCGCATTGATGTTACATCCTCCTCTGCCAATGACTCTGGAAATTACAGTTGATGGGACAGAAACCTTCTTGGATCTATGCAAAAAAGAAACATTATTAACTGGGAAACGCTTCCACGGCATGAAGCAGTGGGCAGGCTGCTCAAAACCATGTTGTAATTCATGATTCAACCTATGTAGCAGGAACTTTGTGCAATCCGTCGGGTCCGCTAAGGCGGCGGTCATTCAGTAACCCCAGAGAGGGCTACAATGATAAAACATTCTGCAAAAGGACATCAACAGTGCAGAATTAGGGGAATGTTCTGCTTACCTTCTCACAACTTCCTTCCATCCTTCTTCCCTTTTCTGACCGCGTTTAGGACTAGCGATGGTTAGCTTTCCATTTGGAGAAGAAAGGGGAGAAGGACCAGATTTCGTGCAAGTAGACAAGGAATTACTCGTCACCTCACTAATAACTTCAGACAACCTTTAAAAGAAATTAAATGTCATCACTATGCTGTCAGAAAAATAAAGAAGCCGACTTGCATTTTGCCCCTTCTCCAGCCCCCTCGACCCATTCGTCTCTTTTAGAACAGATGTTATTAAGAAACTGCTTGAATTGAGATGGTTGCGTCTCAAAGCACCCCAACAGTTCCCTATTTCCAGATCCACGATGATGTTTCTTGCTTCGGAAACTAATTCCGAGTTCAAGTTCATGCTGCAACAATATTTATAGTCCTTATACACACTAGAGCAAGGACACCGTGCCTCATCAACTTCCTGACAACTGACTTAAGTATGCAGGTCACCAAGACAAGGGCGCGGCGTTTAAATGTAGGGCAACAAACGCCCCAAAACGGCACACATGGTCACAGCAACTTACTTGATGGACGATTTGCCAGTAACTGCTTTCCTCTCATCCTTTGGACAAGTGACAAGAACCGACGGTTGCTTTTTGTTGCTCTGTGTGTTAGTAACGGCTGTGGAAGAATGATTGTCACTTTTGTGGCTGCTGTTGCTATTGCTGCTTTCATCGCTACAGCTGGAAATCCTCATATTGTCGCTATCGCCACTTTCACTAGTACTGCTGCTCTTGGATTCACCATTCACTTTTTCTGGTTGGCTATAGGAAATTGGGAGTTGATCATCAAATATAATCTGAACGTTATCAGGGGTTACTTTGTTTTTCCTGTTTTTCCTTTTGGAGCTTGTTGTGGTGATGGTATTATTCCTCTTCCCATGGGAACCTGCTAATGTCGTCCAAGTTGCAGATATACCTATGGTGGTTGTAGTGGTCGCACTAGGAGGCTCCATGGGGACCTCGGGATCGTCTGATGGAAGAGTAAAAAAAGAAACAGTACTAATGTAGCTGACTTGAGGAAGCTTGCGTAGTTTTGCTTCCCAAATCACACTTCTCCCATCAAATGAGTCATGAGTAACTTGACAAGACTCTGAGAAACATGCAGAACCCCTGACTACGTGGACATCTGTAAAGCTATTGCGTATGTCACACCGTGGAGCCTCTCCCCTTGTTTATGCTAACTTACACAGGATTTCATTCTTTTCTTGGAAGAGATGCAGCAGCAGTTTAACAAACACGAAATTGAGTTCAAGCATGGAAAGACAGATGCAAGCGATTAGGGGACATTAAAAAGCACATGAAACAACAGGAAAAAAATGGTCACGTCTTCCCTTTCTTTCAGCATTATCAGGGTGAGGGAACCACCAGTGAAAACCATTTCTCAGTACACCACATGAAACTCACTGCCACAAGATACACAAGAGCCAGGTTTCCATGAGCAAGAAGAGAATGATACATGTTTGGAATTTCCACACTGCCAGTTTTTTCAGCTCATCATTATTATTATTCTATTTATTAGGTAAAAAAAAAAAAAATTGACCTGGTTTTAAATATTGGGACCTGGAAGATAAAAAAACCAAGCCAACACCACCCCTGTGGTGAAGTTAACCCCTAAGTCTCACTGAAGTCATCATGTTAATCGACAGGTTTAACAGAAAAAACAAACAAAAGGAAAGCTCAACCGCTCATAAGAAAGCGCGTATTCAAGTTTTGACAAGAAAAGCACCTTTTAATACAAGGAATAAAATCAAGGCCATATTTCAAAAATAAGGCAAATATTTCAAATCACCTTCAGCTTTTAGCTTCTCCTTCTCCTGAGCAGCTTGAAGTTCAAAATTCTCTTTATTTTTAGCTTCTATTTCTTCTAGTTTTCTTCTTTGTTCTTCTTTTTTCTTCCTCCTTTTCTCCTTTCTTTTCTCTCTTTTGGCAGCCAAAGCCAGTCTCCTGCTTTCTTCCCTTAGCTACAAGTCAAGCACATGGAACGGTATCGCAAGATGTCCCATGCATTTCAAGAAATATTTCCCAGGAAACTGAACTTGCATTTTAGAGCAACAAGTTTACAAATAGTAGCTAAATTCTCTGCGATCCCTATTTTCACGTATTTACTTCTTCCAAGCAGACTGTTCACTCACGTGAACAGAAGATCAGTGTAGAAACAGAGGACAGACACCATACAAACTCAAGTCAGAGTTCTCCAAAACGCATTTTCACTGGATTCTTTGCGTAACCCTGTGTGTCTCAGCAGTACAGTCCCAACACCACCCATCTCCCTTTCAAAGATTAGAACACAAAATGGTTTCAGCCAGCTTGAATATAAAGCATGCGCTCATTTGACACTGTATTGTACTTAGATTTTTCCATTAGATTTCAACTACAGTACTATGGTTTCCATTATCATTACTAGGGTTTTGTTTGGTTAGTTTGGGTTTTTTTAATTTTTAAGACACAAACAGGTTTTAGACCTAAAATCCTCACCGTGACTGGAAAATGCCCACCTATCACGCACTTGATGAAAAATTATTCTCAGAAATTCTTCTTTTGGCACAATGTTATTCCAGAAGAAATAATTCTATTGGAGTTTTTTGATCCCATTTCTCTGAATAATAGTCAAAGTAAAGTTCAAAGACTACCTGAACAACAAGGTGCTCAGCTCTAGACACCCCAATTACGGTAACTACACACACTCCTATACTTAATATGTACTTTCACCAATCTTATAATCTTGAAAGAACGTAAAATTGGATTTTTAACAAAGAAATAATCACAGCTCCAAACTCTTTCAACTTGCCTTCTCCAAGTCCAGTTCCTCTAAAAGAATGCTCGCATTTTTGTTGGCTTCGGCAGCCTGTCTATCTTTGGCTTGAACAATTGATTCCATACACAGGTGGCACTTCTTCAGCATCTCCTGAAATGATAAAGTACATCAACCTCTCTGACTTAAAAAGTAACGCTGTGTGTGTTGGAATGCACCATCTCAAGCTTACACTTGCAATTTATTAACCATCGCCTTACTTGCACGAGTGTTTTTTAAGGAAGAACTTGAAATTCCCTCCTGTTCCCTTTTGTGCCCAGCCTTACCAACTGATATTCCAATCAGAGGTGTGATAAGCCATCAATAGCCTATGTCTCAGTGTGCTATAAACGGTACAAAGACAGTTCATAACCTATGCCCATTATCATGACCAAAAAGTTTTATGAAATAGAAGGGTCTGGAAGGTGAAGCAACTGCAGAAATAAAAATGTAGCGTAAAGCAAGGCTTTCTCTTTTTTTTAGACACTTGGGAAATATGTACATAAATATTGTAGTATTGTAGTACTCCTCAAACCTATATTGGCTTCATAGCAGTGGAAATATGTAAATGTATATGGTGCCTAGCGTCACGGAAGCGGGCAGCCGTCACAGCCCCTGGCAATGTAACACATACCGATTCAACCATTAGCACCTCTTCAGCCTCAACACGCTCATCACAACTGGAGGCCCAGCAAGAAGACAACTCAACCGCAGTGCAGCGGACCAGCGAAGAGGCGGAAGCTTTGTGACACTATTTCTGCACCAGTTGCTCTTCTCCTTTCTCTTACTACAAAATAGTTTTTGCCCTGTTCGTCCGGACTGAAGATAAACCAAATAAAACTGAACCTCCCCAGGGAAGAGCAGCAGTCCACTTCGCACGCCTGAAGAAACCACTTCATGGTCACTTACGTGTATCTTCTTTCCAGTACAGACTTTTTTTACACAGCTGTGTATCTTCATATTAAGCTCACACACACTCTTAGCAGAAGTTCATTCTGTTACCTCCACCCCACTGCAAAAGCCGTCATAAATTCAGCACAAACTTGCTCCGCAGGCAGGAAGGCAGAGCAGAGCAAAGCAATGACTGGGAGAACACTTGAAAATAAGCACGGATAACAAACACCACCACCTCTACTACTACGATAACAGCACTAAGGTGCGCAAAGTTACTATGCGCACATCTTCCCATATGTTGCAATGTTTTTTTCCAAAAAATTCCCCTGAGACTCATCACGTGGCTGAAATCTGGTGTGCCAGTAAGTTAAAGACTATTCATAATATGGACTTTAGAGCTGAGTTACAGCACTTTTCCTTCTCAAGTATTTTCTTTCTTACAATCTTACCTTATCCGTAATTGTTGCTATGTATCTCATGCATTCTGAATCCGATGGAAACTGGTTTACTTCTTTTACTAGGTAGCGGACAACTTTTACATGACCCTGAAAAAGCAATTTGAAGGACTTTGTATCAGGCCAGCTGCTTCTGGTTTGCTAATAAACACTTGAGTCCAAGCACTCATGGCAAAGTATTTATTTTCAACTCCTTCAAACTATGCTCTCAACACTTTTTTCTTTTTTTTTTTCTTTATCACCTCCTAAACTAGCAAGGCAAGTTCCTTCACACGAAGAGAAGGCAAGCAATTACCGAACCTGTTGCCAGGTTGCGCTTGCCCCAGCCATACTTACACATACTTCTGCTTTTTATTTTGGTAGTCTTCAAATGCCCAGCTCTGGCAACTGAACAGTTGCAGGCTCCTACAGTCATTTGCAATTTTCCTAGTACTGCAGCACCTGAACTACACTTCCTTGCTAACAATAATCATCGCTAGAGTCGAATCACACTAACCTGCGTTTGTTCGGATGGGGCTTTTTTGTTTGGTAGGTTTTTTGCAAAAGTTCTCATCCCCTCTTGCGTAAGAACCCGATCACATATTCCCCCCCCCCCCCAAAAATACCCTGCCATTTTCGCCTCTCAACAGGCCCATGAGAACCAGCCTCAGTGAAGTGCCTATAAAGCAAATTTCTGCTAGAATTTAATGCCTATAAAGCAAATTGCTGCTAGAATTTAACACGGATATTATACAGGTGACACACATACCTATTTTTGAAGATTCAATGCCAAGTAATAAAAATAGTTGACATATTTCTAAATATGTAGTTTCTGTCAGTTACGTTCTATTTGTAACAACCGTGTATTAATACTAGCTAAGACCCAAGCTGAACTTCATATTCTACCTTGCGAAAGGCTGCCATAAGAGGAGTTATTTTCCTGTTATCAGCAGCATCCACATCGGCTCCGGCTTGCACAAGCAGTTGGACAACGTCTAGATGCCCTCCATTTGCTGCCAGCCACAGAGGAGTATTCCCCTTCTTGTTACGCACATCAATGTGAGCTCCTCTACAAGAACAAACACGTTCAGTCAAAACTCTGGACCAGATTTTCATTTCACGTATCAACTGGACTGGCAATCTGGACACGCAACATGAGAACAACGGGGTAAAACTCAATACTCATTTTTGCAGCAAACATTAGCATTCACAGAGTGCTTCAGCTTCCAAAATTGGTTTTTTGTTTCTTCTGATGCTGTCAAGAGCCTCGACTCAGCCTAAAGACGTCTTTAATGCTCTAAATCATGCTGTTTGTCAGCTGTCTCTGAAGACCCTCTAATTACTTCATTAACCCTATCCATCAGCGCACTGTACTCTACGTTACCTTACTCAGAACAACTTACGACACATCTCAAGTGCAAGCCAACAACCAGTGCGGCTACTCGGAAAACAACATATCCAAAAGCTAAAACAGGAGACATAATTACACTGAATGTGCATTGTGATACATCTAAAAAAATGAAATCATTAAGAAGGATGTTTTGTGCGCATCTTCTGTTGTTTAAGGACTTAACGCTACCATCTAAAATGGCCGCACTTACCATGTAAGTAAACGTTACAAGAAATTGCTTATTTCCAACATTCATGATTCAGCGAGACAGGAAAAAACCAGTTAGTCCATCTGGGCAAAAACAAGCACTCTAACACCAAAGAGAACTCCGTCCGATGGCTTTTGATAAATAGAAAATACACAGTAACGGTCAACGGACATAGAACCTTCCCCACTTCCTACCCTGTAGTGTATTTTGGGAAGTATTATTGCATACTGGGAAAGATTAGTCTAACTAAGGCCATATTCAGCAAGTTTTTCTTCAAGCAGCACAGTTGCAAATACAGTACCTGCTAATGAGAAGCTCACAGAATTTGTAGTGCCCTTTGTCTGCTGCAATGGTTAAAGCTGTATCTCTTGAGGAAGGTACTGGAGGAGCATTTACGTCTGCACCTTTGTCCAGCAGAACTCTGCCCACTTCCGCATATCCACCAGAAGCTGCTTCCATTAACGGCGTGAGACCAGTCTAGGACAAGCAAGCAGGGAAAATAAAACATTAGCTGGGGAAGGGTAGAGGAGAGCCAGGGTTTATTTCGACTTCCAGTAACCCATTTCTATAGTTTTGGCGTACCGATTCCAATTGTTACCTGGCCAGTTTTCTAACAGCTTAGCCGCATTTTGAAGGCAAGCTCATCTTCAGCAGGCTCGAGAAGAGCTTTCACCGAGCAGCACAGCAGCCGCTGCGCAGTGCGAAGGTGGATTCAAAGCCCACTGCTGTCAGTCTCTCAAAACTAATGCTACCAGGTTCCAAGGGATGCGCATCAGCCGCACGACGTCCCACAAAGAGCCCGTGTTATTATACAGATGATGCCAATCACATTTCTTACCTTCGTTACGAGATCCTACGTAGCCAGAGGCAGAAAGCACCTGGCTAGGTCAAGGGGACACATCACTTTTCCCCTGCCTCAATATCCCAGCTGTTTTTCTAGTGAACAGCCTTTCCTCCCTTGTGAAGAGTTGGGGTCAACTGACGGGCTCTCAAGCACACACAGTCCCTTTCAATTGTGCATGGCCACTGTGGATATAAGCAGCTGGCCAGACAGAAGAGATTACACTGTGAGCACACCTAGGCCAAGTTTCTAACCATTTTTGAATACATTACAATGTTCTGGTTTTACTAACTTAACGGATTACTGTTCTTATGCTTGTAAGCACCTGAAGATGAACTGAGGCTTCAGAAGACACCCTTAGTCTTTGCTGAACTGTGTAACCACCAGAATACCAGCCCTTAAGCGCAGCCGTTATTTTTCTTTATAATGTATGGTTCCATTCCATTACCTGAACGACAGAAGTCAACTTACACAAAAGGCAAGAAAATCAAATAAGGACAGCGAAGCGAAGGTTTACAAGCATCCCTTTTTGGAGGTTTACTCAGCTATTTGCTCCTTACCTTGGCTCTGTGTTCCACATTAGCTTTTCTGTCAAGCAGCAGGCTAACCACTTCAGTTCTCCCTTGGAAACAAGCCAGCGTCAGCGCTGTATTCCTGTTGGTCTCTATCTGGGCATTTATATCAGAGCCCATGTCCAGTAACAGCTTGACAGCAGCCGTGTGCCCATTCATGGCTGCCAACATTAAGGGAGAAATGCCCAATTTGCTACCAGTTCTGCAAGAGAAAGAAGAAAAAACAAGGAACTCTTTACATCCTGATCACACTTCTGAAATCACTTGAACAAAGCTAGTGGAGAATACTTATCCAAGACCAAAAAAATCAGCTACACAGCAGCTATTACTGAAACTACAAGAGGTTCTCCACAGTAGCATTGCTTAGGACAGATATTTCTACTGAGAGACACTGTGCGCGTTACCCTTCAATTGCTGTAAATTTAAAGGCATCTCTTATGAGGAGCATAACTTTTGCTTGGACCTTTCGTTCGACTTGTGCAGCGCACGGCTGAGCTATTTTCTACCTTCCACTGCATGTAGAAACATTCCATACATGCATACAGGCACAGAAACAGCTTTCATTAAACCACACAGGAAAACAAAGGGATAACACACACACACACTTTCTTCATGTAACCGAGAACCAATTTCAATCCAGCAGACCAACCAGAGCAGAAAGATAGATTGCTGTCTTTGACAAAGACAACTGATCATATGATAGAGGAAAGAAGTTAACAAAATACATAGAGGGAGATGGAAGTTAAGAGCATTAGAAAAGCGCAGTCAAACCCTTTTGGTTTTAACTTTAAAGGAAAGAAGCCTACTACAAATTAAAAACATTGGTTGTGATCTTGTAAGAACAGTAAGGTTTTGCTTCACGTAACTGTAAAGAAATCCTGCTGGAAAAGGGTAAAATCTGAGAACACTACAAAAACCGTGAGAGAAGGTGTGAAAAGGGAACTTGCCTGGAATTTATTTCTGCCCCAGCATTTAGCAGAATCTTGATAATGTTCACGTAGCCACCAGAAGCGGCGAGGCTTAAAGGTGTGTAATCAGAAACATTCCTGTGCTCTTTATTTGCCCCTCGAGCTAGCAGCAACTCCACCACCTGCAGTGTTTTAAGAAATAACATCTGGTTTTCTCCCAAACTTGCAAATCTATCCAGGGCAAATGTTTTTTGAAGCCTAAATATACCATTGACATCTTCCAACAGTAAGAAAGCCGTGTTACTCAGTTGCTCCCCTATACTCCTTGCCTCCACGAACAGATGAGGCTGCAACTATGTTCTCAAAGGCACTGTAAACTTCAAAAAAATCAATCACGATCGCTCATGAGCATGCTTAATCCATTCATACCAAATTGCATAACGTAGCGAGAAAAAATTGAGGTCTCTTTAAGATTATTTCAGCCGTCTTTAAGGACTGCCAAAACCAGAGCTTCAGTTTGAATATGGTATACAGAACGCTCTTGCTTTTTGTCCTCTCCCACTTTAATGCTCAATTCTCCCACTTTAGTGCTCAGTTCCCCATTAAGTTAAAGACTCATCCTCAAACCGAAGCTGCAGAGCAAACAAGAAGGCAGTTGCACGCTTTTATCTTACGTTCTCCATTTACACCGCTCCATCGAACGGTGTGTAGGCTGCACACAGAAATCTCATGCAAGAGGCATTAGAAAAAACAACATTTGCATCCCTTGCTGGTCTTCTCTGTACAGTAACGAATCCACAAATACTCCTTACGTTATTCCTTCCTTACAGATTCCTTTACAACCCAAACAATTCACAGCTTCCCATATTCTGTGTGAAGCTTCACATTCTGGAATGAAGTTTCTGCAGAAGACTCGACAAGAACCTGAACTATCTAGCCACGTAAAATCAATAGGAGGGCTGAGGTGAAGCCCCACTGTGCGATGTCCAGTGTGATGTTCAATTTGCTCTACTTTCAGCTTTTAAGCGTAAAACACGTTTAGATTAGACCCGCACAACTGAAGCCAAGCGCTTTTCAATCAGAATGTTTTCCCTTGAAATCACAGGGCAAACGTACTGCCAAAATCAAGAATTGGGGTGGGAGGGCAAGCCGACATCATCTCTACTGCCCAAAGCCCAGTGCTTTCCCATCTTCTTTCCCCAAAACCATGAAAGAAAACATGATGCATTCCTCCAGGAAATACTGTTTGAGAAACACAGATGAAGCAAATCTCTGACGAGGTAAGCATCAATCCCCCCTTGCTGCATGAGGTCGCTGGCCACAAAGGCGGCGATCGCAGAGTTACTGCAGAGCAGGCCTTGCCCTTCAGCAGAGCGCATGCGATGGCCATTGCAGCTCATCCCCCCCACCTCTGACATCTTCCAGATGGCACTAAAAACAGGCCAGAAGAGCTACATGTCTTCAGGAAGGTTTTGGCTAGGGAAGTAGTCACCTTTTAAATGCCACAGTATCACCGTTAAGACAACCTGCAGAAGTGGGAGAGGTGTCTCCAACTGCATTAATTTCCACGTGGCCATAGACAGAGGAAGGTGATCCTGCCCCAGAATATGTAGCTGCCACTGTGGCTTTTGCAATCCAAATAATAGAAGCATTAACACAATTATACACTTCAGATTTGTAATAATCATTAGGAAGAAAAAAAATCAAAATGCAGCTTTCCTACTTAAATCACAGAATACAGTATTTCATGTAACTTTCAAAAAACCTTCCCCCACATTTACTTTTGCTTCATTATTTGAAAATGGTTTTTGGGTTTTGAGTCAAAGATGCTGGAGTCATCTGCAGTACTCGCAGTATCCTACGGCCTATACAGAAGGCATTAGCAAACCCTTGCTGCTCATATAGGGAGCTCACTCCAGCTTCTCAACAAGAACACTCATCGCATTCACTTTCATATCTACATCTAATTATGCTGGTAAAAGCCCCGTAACGAGCCACTAGTGATTACAGTCATGCGGTTGTCTGCACGGCACTGGTCCAGCTTATCAAAATAGAAAAAGCAGTTTATACTAGACACGCTGCAATATATAACTTAGAAAACGTGAAGCTCTTTGCATCCTTTTTAAAAAACACCATCCTTACACCAAACGGTGAATTCAGTTACTGTAACTAAAGTGGAAGATGGCTTTAGTGTTCTGACACAACACGGCATTTACACGCAGCTTTTGAAGACTTAAGTTTTACTTCACCTCTTGTCTCCCTCCTGAACAGGCCAAAGACAAGGGAGTGTCCTTGGTTCTCTCAGACTGGGCTTCGATATCGGCTCCATTATCCAGTAAAATTTCAACAACACCCACGTGGCCAGCTGTAGCAGCCAAAATAAGCGGAGTAAACCCTGAAATGAAAAAGGCTGTTTGAGGAGTCCACATGCATAGCTTAAGTTGAAGTGACCCAAGTTAAACCATCAGACAGGCAAGCATAAAAGCTTCACATAAAGACTACGCTTATGGTATGTTCATTTAGTGCAATACACTGGATAACCAGAGAGGGCCTGGACGGCCGTAGCGAGATCCCTACCTTTCTTGTCCCTGTGTTCGATATTAGCTCCTCTCTCCAGCAGCGTTTGCACTAGTTCTTCGTGGCCACCGGCACAAGCAAGGGTCAATGCTGTGTCATGATTACTCTCGGTCTAAAAGAAACAGACATGGTAAACACAACACAATAAATATGTCCTTTTTCAAGTACAACCCCTGTTATATTGCTTATTAGCCCAAGTACAACTACCGGCGACAGAATCAATTGCTTCTGTAAGCTTGAGACACGTCTACCGATTACCTCACGGTCATCTTTTGCGTTCAAGTTCGTACCAGGATTCTGCTCCTCAAGTCAGCTCTGTTGGGAGATTTGAGAACAACTCCTGACAAGAACTGAGATTCTTCAAGAACTGAGGTTTCATCTGTGCTTTGCTAACCTGATCGGCTCCTTTACCGCTGCTTGACTGTGACCTTAGATGGTATAATGAAAGTAAGAAATCTAAATTCTTAACCCTCTGGTTGAACCGAAGGGCGAAAAATTCCCAATCTCACCACTACTGTTGCTGAAGCCTCTCAACAGTAGGAATCAGCTACAGTGAGCCCACAAATCACAGCAATCAAAAAGAACAAAACAACTGAAAATCCACCGAAGTCTTTGACCTTATGCTCGGCTTTTAATTTTTTTCCCTTTAGAGCGCTCATACACCGTCTCCAGGTGAGCATTTCTAGCAGTAGACAGTTCTCAACAACAGCGCAGAGCCCTTACCAACCTTGCTTCTGCCTATTAAACACTCGCAATGGAACAACGTGCATTTCATTTCTCCATGTCGCCAGGGCCCACTTAAATGACCACCATCCCATTGGAAAGAGCAACTGAGACACCGAGAGGATTACTGGCACTGTTAGTTACAGCACAGGGACTAAAATGACATCCTTCTCTCCTTAAACAACAGCAAACACCAAAAGAACAAAACCACCCAAACCCCACGCACACTCCTCAGCTGCTAGGGGAACCTGGGCTTACTCTCTAACGATCCAGGGTAGTCAGCAGCTTATCGTAACCTCCGTCTGCGCTGGCATCGGCCTGCTAGCAACAGGGCCCGTCAGGTTATGGTAGGGGCTCCTGGACATGGTCACAGCAGCAAGGAAGCCAAGTGCCATGAGCAGCTGAAGAAGCCCAGACTTGTTTTCCAGGGGTTTCTCTCCCTTTCTCCACAATGATCTCAGGCCTTTCCTCATTTCCACACAGCCCACATCTTACCATGTTAGGTATAGTCTAGAACTATGCATATACATATGCTAGTTAGTATATGCATGCTTTTTATATTTTTTTTCATGGCCAGCTAGCTGTAAGTCAACAGAAAGTAACCCTTTTTCATAGAATCATAGAATCACTTTGGTTGGAAAAAACCTTTGAGATCATAGAGTCCAACCTTTAACCTCACCCTGCCATCCCACCACTGAACCATGTCCCTAAGCACCTCATCTGTCCCCAGGGTAGTCAGCAGCTTATCGTAACCTCCGTCTGCGCTGGCATCGGCCTGCTAGCAACAGGGCCCGTCAGGTTATGGTAGGGGCTCCTGGACATGGTCACAGCAGCAAGGAAGCCAAGTGCCATGAGCAGCTGAAGAAGCCCAGACTTGTTTTCCAGGGGTTTCTCTCCCTTTCTCCACAATGATCTCAGGCCTTTCCTCATTTCCACACAGCCCACATCTTACCATGTTATGTATAGTCTAGAACTATGCATATACATACACTAGTTAGTATACACATGCTTTTTTATTTTTTTTCATGGCCAGCTAGCTGTAAATCAACAGAAAGTAACCCTTTTTCATAGAATCACTTTGGTTGGAAAAAACCTTTGAGATCATAGAGTCCAACCTTTAACCTCACCCTGCCATCCCACCACTGAACCATGTCCCTAAGCACCTCATCTGTCCTTCTTTTAAACACCTCCAGGGATGGGGACTCGACCACCTCCCTGGGCAGCCCATTCCAGAGCCTGACAGCCCTTTCGGTGAAGAAGTTTTTCCTAATGTCCAGCCTAAACCTGCCCTGGTGCAACTTCAGACCATTCCCCCTCGTCCTATCGCCCGTTCCCAGGGAGAAGAGGCCAACCCCCACCTCACTACAGCCTCCTTTCAGGCAGTTGTAGAGTTGTAAAATTAGTTGTAATACAGAAATGCTTTTCTTTAGTAGAAATATGAGCTTGAATTATTTCCTCTCGTTAAAAAATTTACAGGGATTACTAGCTTCAATACCTTCCTACTTCTGTCAAGCTGGGTGATTTCAGTGGCCAACCACTTCAAGCACACCCAGGGAAAAAAAAAAAAAGCACAACATTTTTGATTTTTGTCACAGGATAGCAGGCCAGAAAACTATTTCATTTCTGTCAGAAGACAAACTTCCCTGCTTAATCATAATCGCTCGGACAACAAGGAAATAAGAAATGCGAGTGTATGGTCATTCAAAGACCTTCTCTCTTGTTCAGCGAGAGCACAGAGGCCAGTGGGCTGCAACTCTCCAGCGAGTTGTACAGGCTTTCTAAAGGCAGCAGAACAAGGCTCTAGAGCCCAATTCATTATACAGCAGAGCTGTTGACGATCACCGCGTGATTCAGGACGCAGAAGCCCGACAGCTCCGCGCGCCTGTGCTGCAGTGACAACCGCAGGCTTACCTGCGCATCGATATCTATAGCAGGGTAGATTGGTAGCATGGCCGAAGGAGAAATGATAGGACTCGGAGTTGGCGTCTGAGGTTGGGAGACAGAAGTTGCAATGCTGTGGGTAGGAGTGTTTGACATTGCAGATGCTCTTCCGCTCACTGCTGTTGAACAGAATAATTACACTTAGTAAAAGCAAAACACTTGACTTCAAATGTTTATTTAACGTGACGATAAAGGGACAGTGGGACAGAGCTCCCACCGACAGACTGAACTCCCTAAAAGATTTGTTTTCCACAAATACAGATTATCTACACATTTAACCCAATCTTTGAACCTTTAACTCTTTGAATTTAACAGCTATGAAACAAGTTAACTGTATTAGATCAAACAAATAGGTAAGGATCAGATTGGCGTGTTTTGTAGAAGCCCACCACAAAAAAAAAAATAATTACTGGGTTTTTTTTTTGTAAAACCAAAGATCTTTCCTACAAGTCAGCCGTTATTTGGACCAGGAGTTCCATACCTTTAGAAGCAGGACTGCAAAACAAGTCCAATCAATGGGTATCTATGCAATTTTTCTTAAAACAGTTTAAAGATTCTTGTATTAAGTCTGTCCAACCTCCAACCTCCCACCACCCCCGGCCCCCATAAACATAACAAAAAAGCAACAGAGCTAGCATCAGGATGCTCACATGGCAGAATCTGCTGAAACCAGAAAAGTGGAAGCTTCTTAACAGCCATTTTGCAGAAACTTTGCTCAAGGTTGTTAGGATAAGCAGAAGGCAATACCGTTTTACAGTTGATGACAGTGTATCGACATGACATAAAATAGCACCGACTGCCACGCTTCCCTGAAATTCACTTCATACAGATCATGTGTAAAAGCACAGCGCAAACTTGAATCTAAAACAGCCTTCAGGAAAAAAACTCTCGTTTTCCTACTTTTTGGGTTTTTCTTCCTTAAAAGAACTCAATGTTTTTCTCCCTGACTTTCTCCGGTATTTCTACAGGTCTTCAGTCAGGGGTGATCAGCCAAGGAGCGAGTCACGGACCGCACGCTTCCCCTGCCCAGCTGACAGCAGCACCCTGAACTGCACAAGGCACTGCCGAGTAACCTTATGGAAGATCAAAATAACATCCCTTTATCCCCAATTTTTCAAC
Organism: Egretta garzetta; assembly: GCF_000687185.1. Taxonomy (NCBI): domain Eukaryota; kingdom Metazoa; phylum Chordata; class Aves; order Pelecaniformes; family Ardeidae; genus Egretta; species Egretta garzetta. Next base: position 68,218 of record NW_009259428.1, on the reverse strand, counting down.
TCCCACTCAGTTTTTGAACAGGTTTAGTAATCAGCCGTGTCCCTAACTGCCAGCCATTGATAATTAGCTCTTCTATTTCATTGGAGGTGCTAAGTTTTTCAACACATGCCACAAAAATTGCATCAAAATTTCTATCCTAATATGCCAATTTTTGTAGTCCCTGCAAGGCAGCTATGTTTTGCATCCATTACTAATTTTATTTCTGCAATTCCTATACCAAATCGCAGCAAAGAAGCTAATAAATGTCACTGAAATAAACAAAAAAAGCCCAGCTTATAGCATAAAAAGTATGATTAACCTTGTATTTAAGAGTAAGCCAAGATTTAAACTCCCTTGATCTTTACATTAGAATGCCTTTTTAAAACTTTTCTCATCTTCCAAGACAAATCGTGCTAGGTATGAATTAGAAGAATCACACAGAAGGTAAAGCCAAAATATTCTGACATGAGGGCAACACCCGTGGCCTAAGGGATTCCTGCACAGAGAACTAACCCAAGATCACGACGGAATATCGTTCAGGGGAGCATCCAATTTAAACTTGTCCCATTCCTTATTCTGACTGTAGATGAGAGACGTAAGCTAAAAGCGCAACTCCAAACTGGTTTCGTACGGAAGGAGAAGTTGTTGGCTTCAACTCCTGCTCCCCTCTTTACATAGACAGTCATAACAAGTAATTTGGAAAAACGAGCATATTTACCTTCTTCCTGTAAGTTCAAAGAGGAAGTTAGAGCAGCATAAAACAGTAACGGAGTTACAAAGGATCATGATTCTTCACTCCCGCACCGAGCCCGACAGAACCCGACACAGGTGGGAAAATGGACTGGAAACCAAACAGGCTTAACTGATGACCTAAAAGCACGCTCATCAAGTAACTGACACATGAAAAAAGCTAGGCCTGCGATGTGTTTTAAAGAGTCGCTAAGAATCACTGCTCTAGTCCCAATATGGGGGCCGGGGAACATCCACTGTGTTACAGGAGGCACTATTGAAGTTCCTAGGCTTAAAAAAAAAAGTTAGGAAGGTCTCAATTCAGGTGAAGGCTAGTTTTTATACCAACGGTATTGCAGTGAGGAGAAAGAAAATAAGGAAAAACCCCAAAGACACATGTTTAAAAGCCAACGCCCCTCCTTCCACAATGAGGAAAACCTTTATTGTACAACCCATTAGGAAGTTAAGCATGCTATAGAGGAGAATATACATGTTGACTTACAGGTCTCATATTTAATATATTTCAAGTGTGCTTCAGCAATAACTCACAGACAAATATGGTTCGTATCCCTACAGCACATTTCACAGAGGCAAGATGGTAATTTTTATGGGTAATGACTTCGATTATATTGATTTCAACGTCACCTGCGCAGGGCTCAAATTTGTAATAGCCAAGGGCACCGAACAGAATCTTTACGGCGTCCAAACAAAAATATTAAAACTTTTCAATAAGCCAAAAGGTTTACACAACAGTCTTGAGTAGTGAGAAGAGTAACCAACTAGCCTAGCCACGAAATCCAAATGCACTGGCAGCCAAAGGTTTAGCTCTCCACTCTGCACCTCTAGCGACTCTAAGGGAGCAGTGGCAAAATCTCACTGAAAGGCTGTACTTCAGCACTGAAACATCATTACGTCGTGCCTGGGACAACCAAGTCTCCAAAGCTAATTCCCCATTAGAATATTTTAGTATTTATGTGCCTTGGTACAGGACCAGCTACCATTCTTAATCACGTTACGAAACAAGGTCAAGCTTCTTTGTCAGAATACATCACCCCAAGCACCGTTGGACTACTCCGGTCCACGCCTTTCACATTTGTTTGGATATCAGACAGCCAGGTTTGTGCTTCCTGATATTAGGAGCACAGCTGCTCTTCATAGTGATTTCTTTCTGGGCATCTCAACTTCCTCTTAGCCTAAGCATCCTCACCGCTGCGACCTTCTCCCCCACGCCCCCCAGCCTCACCATCCAGAGAAGGATTTGGCTTACAAATGCAATCACGGTATCAGGGGCTCACAAATTTTAAAAAAAACAAAAAAACAAAAAAACAAAACACCAAACCAAAAAAAAACCCCACCCCCCAAAAAACCCCACCAACCTGAAAACTAACATTAGATACGTAACATCTGAGCCAACAGGATTTTTTCCTCACTGGTCTACATGTCCTGAATCAAAATGTGTGGCTGGAAAAAAAGCCTGACATTTTGAAAAGGAAGATGGGGTCGTTTGCGCTGTTCAGGTTTGCTTCTTCTTTCAACACTCTGTATTTTCCTTAAGTGCAAGATGTTACAGAAACCAAGCACCTTTAAAATCCCTTTTCATCTTTAGGTCCGCCATGAAGTTTGTTACTAGTGTTGTCTGACTGTGGGCACAGCACTGCTTTTATGCACTTATCCCCTATCTCCTGTCATGTTCAACAGTAGATATCTAAAAGACCTATTTCAAATTACGTTGCAATAAGCCAAGATGAGGGACTGAAAAAAAGTTACAAAAAATACATTAGATACCTCAGCTCTTTCCAACTTGTTTCGAGCCAACTCAAGAGGCTTGCTCCACATCAGCCGCTTCTCCCCTGCCCCCAATTTCTCCGTAGTATCTTAAGTGATGAAAAGCTATGTTCCTGCCACGCATGCTTAAAATCCATACAGAACACCTGAGCAGCGGAACATGCCTTGAATTACACGAGTCAAAGTTACCTGCTGATCTCAAAGACAAACACACAGCACTGCTCCTAGGCACTAACAGCTCCATGGATGAAGCCTGAGAACCACACCATGCCTGTAGTCTTGATGATTAGTTAGAGTCGGAAAGGCGGACTGTCACAGGGGCAGTCCCACACAAAACCTCTCAACAGTCCAAGGACAAAGGTCTAAATGCACATACCACCCATTGGCAAGAACAGTGTAACCACTGCCAGCACCCCACTGCAGTTACACCAGTGCAGGACAGCTCACATCCTCGGTTTTCCTCGGCTCCTGCACGAGGGGGACAGAACCTCCTGATTTTATTCTGATGCTGGCACTCTACAGTTATTTTTTCAGGTTTGAGTTTCTGTGAAGAACTTACAGGCAAAGCATGCTTTTTCTCACATGTTAATTTAGACAGTTACAGTTAAAACTGACTCGTCCCACAAGGTAGCTTCCAGGAATTCATCTTATCAAGTGCTTCAAGATTCCTGAAGTTCTTTGCGAGGCTCTGTTACTGGACATAACCCTTTGAATAGTTAGTACTTTAAAAAAGCTTGCTATTAAAACCGGGATTATTTTTTCTTTTTATCCTTAACACACCATTTAACATATGCAATTTTTTCATTCAAGAGTTACGTAGCTAACCCTAAAAAAATACTGGTATGCAATTGCCTCACAGCAAGCAAAGAGCTTGTCCAACATCCGAAGCTAAGAGCAAACCCTTTTGCTTGTCATCAATTCCAGCAGGATCAGAAAGGAACCCAAAATTAAAACTGAAAGTTTCATTTCTGCTTTTTCAACTTATCCTATTTCTTTTAAAAAAAAAAAACCCAACCCCAAAACCCTGAACTTGGTTCATTCTCTCACTATGTTTCCAGGCAAATTGCGCAGAGCTCTGGTAACACCAATTTAGCTTCTCTAATAGCAAGGAATCCTACTTTGAGTCCCAGAGGGTTCCTATTAAAGCAATGCACGAGGCTACTACGAAAATACTTAGCTGCTGCTTAAATGTTTTGTATCACATTAAGCCCATTTCACCTCCACACTCAATTCTGATGCGTGGACTCAAGCTGGCACTTAAGTTGGATATTCAGGTCTGTGTCTGCTCTTGCTTAATAAAAACCCCAAAGTTAGCCACTTAACAAAAAAGCAAAGATGGAATCGCATGCATACAGCTTTTAACAGACTTGGCCACAAATGCCTTCTAGAGCACAGTTTGCTGGGGGATGAAGGGATGGAGAGCAGCCCTGCCGAGAAGGACTTGGGGGTACCGGTGAATGAAAAGCTGGCCATGAGCCGGCCATGGGCGCTGGCAGCCCAGAAGGCCAACCATGCCCGGGCCTGCATCCCCCGCAGCGTGGCCAGCGTCGAGGGAGGGGATTCTGCCCCTCTGCCCCGCTCAGACACCCCTGAAACCCTGCATCCACCTCGGGGGTCCCCAGCACCTGTTGGAGCGGGGCCAGAGGAGGGCATGGAGATGGTCCAAGGGCTGGAACCCCTCTGTGATGGGGAAGGGCTGGGAGAGGTGGGGGTGTTCAGCCTGGAGGAGAAAAAGATCCAGGGAGACCCAATTGCAGCCTTCCTGTGCTTAAAGGGGGCCTGTACAAAAGATGGGGACAGACTTTTTTGCAGGACCTGTAGTGGCAGGACAAGGGGTAATGTTTTTTATAAAAGAGAAGATTTAATGAGATTTAAGGAAAAAATTTTTTACAATGCGAGTGGTGAAACCCTGGCAGGGGGTGCCCAGGGAGGTGGTGGAGGCCCCATCCCTGGGAACATTCCAGGCCAGGTTGGCCGGGGCTGTGAGCAACCTGATGTGGTTCAAGGTGTCCCTGCTCCTGCAGGGGGGTTGGGCTGGGTGGCTTTAACAGTCCCTTTCAACCCAAACTATTCTATCATTGTATCAATTTAGACCTGGTGCCCAATTGTACGTGTGCACGCATGTACTAAAACCTGGGACTGAGCAGCACATAAACATGCACTCAAGTGCACGTTGGAAATACCTGACCTTTCCAAAAAGGCATGCGTGAGCATTTGGGTACATGGCAGATGACCTAAAATGGTATATTATCAAGACGTTATATGCATTTAAACACATAACAAATGCCCTAACTCCATGTTTAAGTTATATTTAAACCCAATTGAAGTGCATTGCACAGATTCTTCCCAAGTACCCAAGACCTGTCATTATCCCACCTCCTGAATTCAGTAGCTGGCATTGTTATCCCAGCAGTTCCACACGAGAGACATCTTTATTCTCAATGCATGATGGACGTAGTTACATCTGCTTTTTCATGCATCCAGTTGGTTTTCTATCCACTGGCAGCTTCCCATCTGCATGTCTAGGCTTCAATTCTAACACCAGATTTTCAGAAAAGAATCTCAGTAGCTCCCATAAGTTTCAGTCATCTTTAACGAGGCTTTGTCTGAATATTAGGTTACTGATCAGCACCTAATATAAGGTATGTTATTTCAGGTATTTTAAACAGTCACCACCTGGTGGTTTTTAACCATTACTGTATCTTCTATTTCCTCCGCACCGTTGCTGTACTCCAGTAACTCTTGCAGTATACACGGGACCAGCTCCACACCTCTGCACCTCCTGGCTAAAAGGTTCTCGGAGACCTGCCTTGATGCTGGCACACGCCACTCATCCTAACATGCTTTACAAAGCAGACTTGTCAAAATAGACAGTGCTTTTAAAAATACATGTTCATCAGCTTAACCAAGAGCCCCTAAGCAAACTGTCACCCAGCGATGCGATTTTTTTAATACTATGTCCTAACAGTTAATTTGCGTTCAGCTAAGTCATCAAAACAAGTATGTCAGCCACTACTTTAATACGGAAAGGGGATTAAGTGCAACCGAAGCAGGTGTAAAGGAAAGCAACACTAACAATTCCCATTTCCTACCGTATTTAAAAACCCGTTTTGTTCTTTTATTTTACTACTTCAGGCCTTAAAGCACTGATGTCACCGGGTAAAGAATCCTCCGAAGCAACTAGGTAGAATTTGCTATGGCTAAATTTGTTTTTCGCTGGCAAAGCAGCCATTTTTAAGAGTAGACTTTTTTTTGAAGTCATAGGATTATCATCTTCCCCCCGCCCCCCCCCCCCCCCCCCCAAACCAGAAGTAAAAGCTTCCGATAGGTAGACTATTCAAGGCCAACTAGAACGGCTCTCGTTCAAAAAGCAAGCCCGCAAGTTCCTTACGCCTTATAGGCTCGATGGGGTGCTATGGTTGCTCAAAGCCTGTTCCGAGTGCTCCACGTCAGCTCTCGGTTAGCTAGTCCACAGTACTAACCAGTACCTACAGAGAGGCCAAAACGGGACCGTTAGACCCTAGCGCATCCCCCCGCCAAGCTATGAAGAGTTAAAAATGCCACTTCCGCCATACCAACCTGACAACCAGGCACCAGTTAGCTCAACAAAAGGCAAGGCAGCCCTGCAAATTGAAAAGTTAAAACTAGTTTTCTGAACTGCTGAAGACAGGGATCAGTAAGCTAGTGGTACTTGCTGTAGAGCTAGCGGGAATACACAAACACACACATACACACATAAAGAAGTGGACATACCCTCAACTGGTCAAGCAAATATTATACCTGCTCATAACAATTTAAACCCACCTGCCATGATGTCATCCAGCGTGTCATTGAGCGTCTGAGCAGGGCTGGCTACCATTAACCCTTGCTGTGTTTCTGTCAGTATTCCTTGCCCCAGCCCTGCTAGTTGTGCTTGGCCCAATACTGGCTGTCCAACTATAACACCTTGCAGTTCTGTAAGATTTGCGATGGACCCTGGAGGTAAGGAACCTGCTGCCAGAGGCAAAGCTTGTGGCATCGCCAGAGGCTGAATTGGTGCAAAACCCGTCTGCGCAGCAGCTTGCTGAGGATCATCTTTAAGCAAGATGGGGTCCACTTGCTGTAATCGTGCATAGTCTCCCTCTGAGAGTTGTTCTCCTACCCCAACAGGAGTCAGTAGTCCCAGATGCTGGCAAGACTGTTGCTGCTGCTGCTGCTGGAGCTGAATTCTTTGCGCCTTTACCTCTAGATATTGCTTTTTTAGCTGCTGCTGAGTTTTCAGCTGTAACTCGCGCTCCACTTTCTGCAGTTCCTCCAAAATCTTTTGTTTCTTCTGAATTTGTTCCTCTCTCGTTTTGTTCAGCTCCTCAATCTTCTCTTTGGTGAGCTGGTCAGCGTGTGCCAATTCCAGGGACTGCAGCTGAGCGTTCTTCTCTATGGCTTCTTTTATCCTCTGCTCCAGCTCTGTCAACTTGCCCTGAGCCTCTTCTACAATGCTCTCTGGAGACTGATTGGTGATGTAACCCTGTACATCCTGGTTGTTTGCTGGCAAATGACTGCTGGACTTTTGTTTAGAAGCAGCTGTGTGAAAAAGAAACCCCCTCAGAACCAATGGAAGTGCATACGAATGGCATCCTCATTATAGAGCTACTGTTGGGATGCTAAATGGCCGGTTATGCACCAAGACACAGCACCCACAGAAGGTCAGCGCGTACTGTAAGGCCCTCAAAGAAAACCGTATCTTTCGCTATCAATTTTAATACAGCAGTCAGATTGCAATTTAACAGTACAGCTTACTGCGCACACATTCCAAATAACCCTGCGCTACGTTGACATATTTACTCCAACAATCGGGCTACTTTTGCCAAATGAAGCGATTGTCTCAAGAGCCGCTGTTATCAAGTGCTGCTACAAGATAAATGGAAACAAAAAGAAAGGACATGCTGTCTCTCTTTACTTGATGGTGTTAAGACAAACGTACGGTTACAGCCCTGCAAGCACAGCCAAAGGGAGGCAAAAACATCTTGAGGGACAGGTGACTTGTTCTAGGCCACCGGCTTTGTGAATAGCTCGGTACATTTTAGGAAGCACTACGCTTTCTAGGACTACTGAATCCTTTCACTACAGGCATCCAGCTTTGCTCAGTTGACAAAACAGCGCTAGAACCTAGGACAGTAATTTGTATTTAACAGGATCTAACAGGGTGTGTTTAGCCACTACATTTTATCCGTAGCAGACATGATTTTGCCTGTGTCAAAACTCAGCTCTCTGCCCAGGCAAGGCAAATATTTCAGCCTTCCTGTAAGAATGAGCGATGGACTAATCCAATTCATCTCTTATGAAGAAGTCCACAGTAACACAGCTGACATGGTCTGCCATACCGGTTGGAGAAGGAACAATCGGTAAATTTTGAAGGGCGAAAGGCAAATCAAAACTCAGGATCTGAGTCAGTGGAGGTGCCCAGTTTCTTCCAGTCATCCTCGCTGTATTTCCAGAACAATACAAGTGCACACACAGTATTAATTTTACGACATGCACGCCTGTATTTGCACTACTGCTGATCCTTGATAAAAATCGTTTTGGAAGAGAATTCTTAAGTACAGAAAGCGTTAAGTGTCAAAATGGCGATATCAAAATAGATGCAAATTTAGTCCTAGGAGGACCTGAGCCACATCAGACTAACTATTTTATAGCACAAGAAATTCCGCCTTCAATCAAATTAGTCAAACCCACTCCAAGACTACTATCCTAAATGAACATGAGTTACCAAATAAACTACAATATGAGGTTAACATTGTTTTTACATCTTCCATTATCAAATTTATAGAGCCTTCTGGGTGACATTTTGCATTAGTCCAGTATGTCAGACTAATATATTTAACGTATTTACGTAGGCAGATTTCTTGACACTTTATGATTACAGGGTTAGATAACTGATACTTCGTATTTGGCAGATAAGCAAATCCTTAAAAAAAAGAAAAATTAAAAAAATTGCAGTTTCCTTGACTGAATCCATAAACACTCTTCATAGGAACTACTCTGCTACAAGTGCAACCCTCTATCTTCTACCTAGGAAGATTATTTAGAAAATAAGCTCCGGAACTAAGACTGACCTTTATTTCTGATGGGAAGGGTTGTGGCGACATTAGCAGGGGGTTTGTCAGGCTCCTGGGGTGGGACGACCATGGGCAGCGCCTGCACTGGTACACGAGGAGCCTAAAATGTTGGATACTAACAGATTACTTTTCTCATACTCTAATCTAGTTATAATTCAATAGAAGGTAAACAAAACCTGTTAGAAAAGCAGACTTCAATGGTGACTAGTAACATTTATTACTTTTTTCTTTTTTAATATGCCAAGTTCAATAGTTAACAGTTTGAAATCATCTGGCTTGTATATACTTAGCATTTTTAACCTAAGAAATTACTTGCCAAACAATACTCATCTCAGCATGGTACAGTGCTGCAGTACGGTAAAGCAAACACAAGCCACAATGGGCTACAAATGTCATTCTGAAGGGCCTCATCGAAGCAGACCTTTTGACTTGCTCTTTTTTTTTTTCCCTCATCATTTTCCCAAGAATATTTATAGAGTAGTAAGAAGAACGATGAAAGCACTACACAGCGATGCTCCAAGAGTCTTCACCCTTTTCACAAAGTAATTTTCAGTATGTTCACCTACAGTTCAGCAGCTCATGAAATGACAAGACTGACTCTTCTCGAGCAAGCTGCAAGAAGAAATGCAAAAAAGCCCCACAAATCCACAGGTAACCAGCCTTTAAATCTTACCCTATTTAAATCATGGGATGGTGGGGTCAGCTGAGTAGCATCAGGTGGAGGAGCAGAAAGCAAGTTGTTTGGGTAATCTAGCAGATAACAAACCACGCTGGTATGACCACCTTTTGCTGCCTCTATTAACATAGTTGAACCATCCTAAAGAGGGAGAGATCACAGTATTAGGGAACAGCATCATCAAAATATGACAACACTGAAGCATTTTGAAAAACATGACACAGGATCTATTAAGACTGCTTTAATAAAAACTCACTCGATCTGCACTAAGTTCACATCTAAACTTAAGGACTCCATTGAAGTATTTCCCAAAAAACCTAGTACTTCTTAAAATTTCCCCTCCTCTTCCACGATTATGACCTTACAACTGGAGTGCAACCTTTACGTTCCTGGTAATCAATAGACCTGCACTCCTCCTAACTCCAACCTCTATAAATAACTCACGATCATAATGCCTGCTTGTGGAAATACCAGCTCTTGCATCTTCTATTTAAATCGCGTCAAGTGGGGTCAATTGCAGAGAACACCAAAGGAGCACATTCGCTTGGATATCGTTAGCTTAAATATCAGTGAAAGGCTACCTCCGAGGAAAACAAGGCAGCCGAGCAACAAACCTTCAGTCTGTGTGTAGGATCAGCACCATGAGCTAGCAGTAACTCCACGACTGCCAAGTGACCTCCAGCACAGGCCAGCGACAGAACCGTATGATCGTTGTTAGCTGTCGTCCTGTTCACGTTTGCTCCTTCAAAAGCAGAGGGGGAAAGATTATTTACAAAGACTTCAACTGATTCTCCTCTACCAAAAGTGACATGAAGTTAACTCTCTTTTTTAATCTGAAAACGTAGCTCTCCATGGCTTACAACTGATAAATTAAACCGAACGCTCAATTACTACTATCAGCAGAAGAGCATTTAACATGTCACAAGAAGAAAAGCAACCCTACCTGGACTAGCACTCCAAACTCACTGTTCCAATGGCTGCACTGTAAGCACGGAACACTGCACAGCAGGTGAGCCTACTGCACTGAATTTTGCCAGCAACTGTGCCAGGGCTATGCCTCTTATTTAAAAAAAAAAAACAAAAAAAACAACACCCAAAAAAACCCCCCAAAACCAAAAAAACCCCGAAACACCCACAAACCAACAAACACTAAGATCCCTGCAGGACATGGATCCATGCATCTCAGCACCATCAAGCAGACAATTAATGGCAAATCTGCTTCTTTCCTCTACCATCTACCCAGGGAAAATTACATCCCACTGGAAGCTTTAGGTCAGTCCTGCTCCATACAAAGAAGGTACAAGAAAAAACCCTCAGCATCAGCTTGAGAGAGAGAAAACAGCAATTCCGAGCTTTGTATCAACTCTGTGCATTCAACAAGGACGTAAGGCTGGAGCTGATAGTTATGACAACGGCAAGCAAGCTACAGTCAGAACTTGGAAACAAACAGGCACTTCAAGTTAAACTTATGAGAAGTCAGAGCTCAAATGCTGCACCAGGAGCACAGAGACACCCACTAACCGCTGCTACTGTTGCGGCTTTCACAAGGAATTAAGAGACTGGAATATGACTGGTTTTAGAAATAGTTGCAGTTCCCACTCATCTCACCAGAAACAAGAGGTGATCATTACATGCCTAGGTTGAGAATCAATGACCTACTTGAGTTAAAATATTTGAAACAGATCCAAGCAAGTTACATGAATACTGACATTTCTAACAGCAGGAAAACCAAAACCTTTTCACACTCTTACCTTTGCTAATCAGGAACTGAACAGTGCAAACATGACCTGCCCTTGCAGCTTTCATGAGAGGAGTCCTTCCACCTTCTGATTCATGCTCCTAGAACAGATTAAAAAAAGGCTTAAAATTCAAAATTTGCACATGTGAAAGGATGCAATTCAGCCTTTTGTTTTTGAATGGAAAGAGACCAGACACCTAAGATCCCTTTGTAGTGTTTCACAAACTACAGAAATAAAAAATTTACATAGCATTGCAGCCAAGGGTGTCTTGCAGACAGATTAAACTACCTACCTTTGTACAGGTCTGAGACTCCTGGACAAGAAGCACTCAAGCACACGGTGGGGATTTTAGTTAAACAATATGTGTCCTGTCATGCTTAACCTCAGTTTTTGATAACACACTGGTGTACAAAGCTACTGAAATGTAAAAATCAATTCACCTCAACACCTTAATTCCATTATGGTACACCAAATAGATCACATCAGAACAGAACTATCACTGCTGCATAAGGAAGAGAACAAATTTGCAGGTACAAGTACTGACCCACAATCAGCTCACAATTCTAAGCTGAATACCATTCAGGACTGCACGTGACTAAAGAACAAAATCCCCTATTTTTCTGTACAAGCAACCTTGAATGACTTGGAAATGCTTTAGGCATCAATTGCCCAAGTGCTGTAACTGACCTAAGCACCTTCAGGTAATTAAACAGCCTCAAATCCATTAGAAAGGCATCACCGATTCTCACTTAGTTAAAAGAAAAAAGGTTAAAAGATACTTTGAATACAACTATAACAGCAAACTCATTAAGTTTCCAGCAATGAACACGGGACCAAAAAGAATTAATACACAACTGTAATTTTATTGCCCAGTTACATTTTTTTTAAGACAATGACTTACCAGATCCGCGCCTGCCTGAAGTAAGACATCTGCTACATCAGTATGGCCATTTTCACAGGCATATGTCAGTGCTGTGTCACCCGTGGCTGTTGTTGCATGCACATTGGCCCCTGAAGCAGTAATAACAAGCACGTAAGCTTTGTCAAGTTCATTACAGAAAACATGCAAGTCTCTTCGCCATCTTTACCAGAGCAGATAGCAAATTTTTAACTTCCCCCTTCCAATCCAGCACCTATAAAATTCACAACTTATTCATACTCTAAAGGAATAAAAAAACCCAACCCAAACATAAACTAGAAGTTCAGTTCCAAGCGAGTTCACATCAACTTGATCTTCAAAAGCTAAATTAGGGTCCAACTAGCAAATTATTTAAGGCTCCACAAACCTTTGCATTCAACTTCAAGAAGCTGCTAATGAAAAAGTAATTAACATGGAAAAAGATATTTTTCTCTTAGGGTTACATTAAGTCTCTACAAAACTGTTATCAAAATTACTCCATACCTGCAGCTAATAAATATTTAACGAGCTCCAAATGACCCTCTTGAGCAGCCTCCATCAAAGGTGTGGAACAGCCAAGTTCTATGTCAGCTCCTGCTTTAATAAGAAAATCCGCAACCTCCAAAAAACCTCCACAGCAAGCCAGAGTTAATGCGGTTTCTTGCGTCTCCTCTGTTTGAGCATTGATGTTTGCTCCTTAAAACAAAACAGAACACCAAAACCACACTTACATCAGCAAACACTACTGATTGAAACCAGTATCAGCGAACAAAGCCATTTCCTGATGCACAAGGCATCTTCTTATTACCTCTCTCACTTCTAGAGCTGCAGAATTTTTCTTCTAAAAATCATAGCGTATCAACCTAAAAGACTTCCACTTCATTTAACTACTTTGGAAACCCCTCTGAGGGCCTCAAAGCACTTCTCTACAGCTTTTCAGCACTACCACCACCTCAAGATAGGCCCAGGCCGTTGCACCGAGTGCAAGTTACATGGAATAGTGAATGGTTAATGTGGGTCTGTCTGAAAAATGCAAACCTGTTCTGAAGAACAATTCAGAATGACCATTTACAAACTAAACTAGTAAAGCAGAGGATATTTTGCAAAAAAAAAAAAAAAAAAAAAAAAAAAAAAAAAAAAAAAAAAAACAAAAAACCCAAAAACAAAAAAAACACAAC
>NW_009259428.1:28245-55112 GCF_000687185.1 Egretta garzetta | reverse complement strand
AAAAAAAAAGAAAAAAAGGGAAATTTTTAAAAAAAAAAAAAAAAAAAAAAACAAAAAACAGAAAAACAAAAAACCAAAAACCCAAACACAATGAAAACCAAACCACCAACTGCTCAAAAAGCAGGGGGGAGAGGGGCGGGAAGTTCAGAAGTTGCTGAAGAATAATGAAGCAACAATTACATGAACTTTGGGGTTTTTTCCCCTCCTAGCATATGCAAATGCCTGTTGAATTACAGTCCGCGGAAGGCTCCCCAATAATTACCTTGACCAAGTAACAGCGCCACCATCTCTTCATGACCTTCTCTAGCTGCTTCCATGAGTGGTGTGTAGCCTTCATCGTTCACCTCTTCCAAGTTGGCTCCACGTTCAATTAACAAAGCTGCCAGCTCGACATGCCCACCACAGGCTGCCAAAGTCAATGGAGACTCAAAAGAGTCAGCAGGCATGTTCACCTGAGCTCCGCTGTCAAGAAGTAACCTCGCCACTTCCACATGGCCATCCTAGGAATTCAGAAAAACAAGATCAAAAGACCGTCAAAATAGAAAAATTACTCCTCCTCTCCAAAGCTTTAAGTAGTCACCAACGCAAATTCCCTCAGAAGACACAGAAAGAAACAACGGAGTGACGAAATCCAAAAATATCATGAAACTTGCATCGTTTTCCTAAATATTTTTTCTAAGTATCTGGATAAAGGCTGACGATCTACTATTAAATAGGCACCTGCAAAAAATTCAAGTGTGTTTTCTGAGTACGTTCAATTCAAAACTAAAGTATTGTGAACGACGTATCAAACTTTCCTGCCGATGGTGCACGTAACAAGCTGGTCAGCTTCTTCATATCAGACTCAAGTTCAAGTGTTGGGGATCAGCTTAGCTGGGGGAAAAAATGCAAACAAACCTAAAACCCAAACAGTTGATAGGGAGCTCAACACTGGTTTAGAAGCTTGCCTCCTCCACAAGAACAATACCAAAACCCTCTAACACCCAGTACTCCTCTTTATTAAAGACTGCAGACGCAGAACTCTAAGTGCAAAATTATCTAAGGAACACAAATGCCAAGAAGTAAGTTACCACTCAAATGTATTTCTTCTAGTTTTCTGCCAACAAATTTGCTAATGCCACCACAAGCATTCTAACAAATAAAGGAGTATCATGACAATTTCAGTCAAAAAAAACCCCAACCACCTTCTCTTGGATCCAAGAACAGGTTTTCATGTTCTTCCTAAGGACTACAAGACCTTTACATTGCAAACACGTGACAGAAAGCCAAAACAAGGCACGTCAGGAATACAGTTTGTTCTCCCATCCATGCAGACTGTTAGCGTCTCCGAGTATTTACACTACAGATTCAGCCAGCTTTTGGGGAGGGAGGTGGAAGAGAGGCAGGATTTAAGTTTAACAATTTTGCTTCCTTCCTTTCTTAAAAAGAAGCCGTGCATTGCTTGCCTCTTGGCTCCTGCAAAACTATTTCACTGCTCAATTTAATAGCAGAGTCAGGACTTGCTTTCTCCCTCCAAGAGAAAAGCCAAAACAAGGCCATTTGTCAGGGGTTCCTCATGCCTCGCAGGAGCAACCTGAACTACAGCCTGCCCTTGGCAGGATCCTGGCAAGATCTTCCAGATACTATTATCATGCCATGGAACTCATTTTACCAAAACATAGCTCCTAAGCTTGCTTTCTTCCTTCAGAAACAAAAGTGTTTGAGCATATGATCTTCATCATGTTTTTAGCGTGCCATAAATTCGGGAGCTATTTGAAGCAGCTTCTCAGCTAGATGTTTACACTGGAGGCCTGACAGTGACATATCCAACTGCTATTCAATTCTGCTTTTGTTTAGACAGAAGCAGAGACCAGCTTGTCATTGCGGTCCAACAACAGCACAAACTCTCCAAGCTGGTTTTGTCCCGAAGGAAATTGTCATCATTCAAACTTGGGAGTAACCATAATGGGAAGAAGTCCGACACACAAAACACAGGAGGGCTGCAGAGAAAAAACAGCAGCTTACCAGCAACACGAGGCTATCCCAAGGTTGTCATTGAACAAGGTAAGCACGCCTTGATCTCAGATTAACTAGTAAGAGGCAGCAAATCGCAGCCATCGCCATCCTCGCCAAGCTCGAAACCACAACCGCAAAGAGCTCTTCCAGACAAAATACAAAACTGCATCTGACATTTTTACGCTTCATTTTCGTACGCGTTTTATACTTTCTGCTGATACGCAGGGAGCAAAACATGATTCCCTCTCAGAGAAATATCTAGGACATTAACTAGGACATATTCACCTCTTACATGAAATGACAATACTATTTTAGGGGAAAACTCCACGACTCCATAAAGAATCTTTCCTCGGGGAAATGCAGAGACAGTGCTTCCACCATCAGGCTCTGCGAGACAGCTCGCTGATCATCCCTGATTCACGACAAGCATGGCGAACAGCAGTATAAAGGTATGCTTCAAAGCTGCTTCTACAGGCCAAGCAGCCTCGAGAGGAACCGACGGTGTTTGGCCACACAAGGAAATATTATCCATGCTTTAACAAACCTTGCAATGGGGTGGTGCTGTTCAGCTCTTCTACGAGAAGCTAGAAGAAGCCTCATAACTGCTAGTAGATCACGAAGCGATCTGATCAATCTGCACAAGCGCACCAGGCGTATTTTTGAAGACCAGCCACCGTGGGCAATCAGTACCCGGCCCTCACTGTGGAATATTGGGCTACTCCAGTTAAGAGGAAGCGCAAACTAGACAAACCTGCTTTTTGCTCCCACAAGGCGAGTTGCGTTGCCCAATAACTCATTTGCCTTAAAACAAGGTTAACTGCTGTCTATAAAAAAAGCTCTCCATCAGAAGTCTTCCCAAATGCCGTGTAGGACAAGGTTTAAACAGTCTCACTGGCTTGTATGTAAGTGCTGTGCCACATGTAAACTATTTGGTAACATATATTCAAGTTCAATGCTATTCTAGGGAAGGCAGTTTTCTCCTGCTACTGATCAGCGACAACTGTTTCTGCAGAAAAAAAAAAGATGCTGAGATGGGAAGCCCCTGCACTGCTTTATTTCAGACTGCAAGCTTTTTACATACTGCTATAGAAAGCTGCTCCCGCTCTTAAGCCGAGCTGAAGGCACTGACGCTCTCACTCCTGAGCAGCAGTGTTGAAATGCCTACTTAGGAACCGTTTCCTACAGAAATAAGCAAGACAGATTTTTTCCCTATTGCTCAGTAAGTCTTAATAAAAAAAAAAAAAAAAAAAGTCTCAATATTTCCACGAGTCCGATGGACTTTTGTTAGTCTGTTGGTGGAGGGGGAAAGGGTGGCAAGGAAAAGAAGGCTTGCTCCATTCAACAGCAGCTTTCTCTGCAAACTTCTGATCTGTCAAGAAGCCATCCTGATGAAAAGGCTACTGCAACATCCAGCAAGATAATTTTATCACCACCTTCCAGGGAACTCCTTGCAAGGACAGCGCCCATGATATTTATATAGCTACTCTACTAAGATTTCAGAGTGAGACAAACAATAGCTGAAGTCCTGTTTATCTGCGTGCCTGCCTTTCTAACGACTTCTCGAGAAGCGTAAGGGTTTCTGTTAATGATTCCCCGACCTGAAGCCATTAGCTTCCTTGAACAGACATAACTAGCTGATTTTGGAACCATTACAGTTATTTCAGGGAAGGGACGACTAAATAAGGATTACGGCACTCCTTTATGGCCACAGATTCACAACGTGATAATACACAAGGCTAATTGACATGTAAAACCCAACCTGTGACAAATCTGTTTAGAGCAGAGGGTAAAAAGGAAACCTAAGAGACAAGTTTTCAGTTTTACATTTAAGTTCCACACTCAGATGAAGGATTTGGAACACACTGGCATAAGGCATAAACAAACTACTGACCTACGTCAGCGTGCTGCCGCTATGCATCCTGAACAGTAGAGGAAACCTCTGCACTAAGTGGTGCACAACAGCCTGCTGCAATCCAGGGTCACAACGAAAATTGGGGGGGTGGGGGGGGTGGGAGGGTATCTACAAACAGAGCCTAATTTGGCTCCATTTCGCTTCATTTTCATTTTGGCCATCCTTAAGTCACTCATTTCTCCTAACTGAGGTCACAAAAACATCCGTTTCAGACCAGGCCTCCAAGATTATCAGAAGGGCAAAAAGCAAAGAGCAAGTGACAAGTAACAACACAAGGAGCGATGTAGCCTACAGAAACTGCTCTGGCACAACGAGCACAGCCTTACTCACCGACTTCTGCCACTTTCAGAAAAAAGTATAGTGCAGCTGGGCACACAGAAACCCACTTATTCAAAGGACGGTTAATAGAGCTCTCCTGCTATTGCTCACGCGATACAAGTTTTAGCTGATGTCTCTTAAGAACTTAAATACTTCGCCACAAGAGGAATAGGTTCGATTTTGCTGGTTTAGGAAGTACTGTTTTTCAACCAGGTATTCCACAGCCACCCCACCCCCTGCAACGTCTTCTGCGAAAGGGCCATCAAGTAGACAGGACAAGCGAAACATCCCATAGTTAGGTTCTGCGTGAAGAGACGACCCAAAGGAATCACTTTGTTCATTTTGAGGAAGCGAAGAGAGAGTACACCTTGCCTCGCTGCTCAAGCCATACACCTCTTACCATGCAAGCCTCCATGAGAGCAGTATGCATTTCATCTGTCTTGTGTTCCTGGTCTGCACCAGCTTCCAGCAGAAATCTCACCATTTCCAGATGGCCTGAATGGAGAAAATATTTAACACATAACAACTACTTTAGAAAGTGCATTTCATAAATCATAAAAGGGCCTCACGTACATAATAAAGGTAATAGAAGGCCATGGTACAACATTAAAAAAAAAATCCCATGAAACACTCTTGAAAGGCATGTTCGTATCTATGCATTCCATGCACATGGAAGCTTAGTTAGCATAAATACAACCCAATTCACTTAGTTTCCAAAATCACATCTGCCCTACGTGCATTCCCTGAGGTGACACTAGAGCCGAGTAGCACATGCTCCAGGAGCTTTACCAGGGTGATTTATTTTGTGCAACAATATTTGCGGTTTTTTTCATCTACAGAATGTTGGGGTTTTTTGTTGGAGGCCGGGATTTACCCTCTACTTGCTTGAAATTAAGGATTTAGGATGACTGTTTTTATAAATGGCATTGTAACCAGTCCCTGAGCTCACACTGACTCTCGGGCCATAAAACACGCAAAGCAGATGGACCTTCACACTTCCAAGCATACCCTTAGGAATTCAACCATTTATAGGAATCCTCCCAAGATAAGGACACCTAACTGCTTTTTGAAACTATTTGCTCTCAACCACTCCATTCCTTCATGGCTACAGTTCACCAAGTCCTGTGTGCCAAGTCCAGTCAACTTCGCTAGACAGTCATGACCAACACAATATGCAAGCGTATACAACCAAGTCAAAGGGAAAAAAAAAAAAAAAAAGAAAACAACTAAAACCCAAAAAACCTGCCACTTCATAACTCAACATGACCATGGCTAAATGTTAAAACTAGAACTACACCTAGCAACACCAGGAATAGTACAGACACTGCTCAAGATAGGGCAACATTGCTTTTTCACCCGTCCCCCTTGATTTGGGAGAAGTTAGTTACTTTCTTGGTCCCAAATATCACATACCATTCTACTACAGCAAGCAAACAACATGAGAAAATTAGGAGCTTATTTTTATGCCCTAAACATGAGATTTGGACAACACGGAAATGCACACAAGACAGACAAATCATATATGGATAAGGTGCAAACCATACAAGCCTGAATTACTTCATTTTGTCCCATATATCACAGTGCACAACTGGCTAAGCATAGACTTCTCATTTTTCATCTCTGCCTTCCAACTCTACTTCAGGATTCAGAGCCCAAGCACATCATCTCAGGGAGGGAATGTTTTGGGGTCCCACTCTCCTCTTTCAAACACAGCCTTTGCTCTGACAACCACCACAGAAGAAAGTTACCGTGGCTTACGAGGGCATTCAGCAATGGTGAAGCAAAGATTTATCAAGGCACATAAAAAGAAACATAAATGAAAGACTGAAACCATCTTCTGCTGAGGTGCCACGGAAATACCTCTGCTACCGACATCAATTGCTCTATGATGCCAAGAGCCACTCTAATAGCTCTAATAAAACATGCCCTAAGTGACTATAACAGCAAGTGCTCAGCTGTGTGAACACATTTGCCCTCTTAATTAAATGTCTCCATCCCTTGCTTGGGTGATGCAAGCTAGCCGCCTAATACTCTAAAGGGAGGCAAGAACCGCCTATCGCTTAAGCTCTGACACCTAAAAAGACAAGGCCCTAGATTCTTTGTGTTTTCCAAGAGCTAAGCCCTTTAAAACTAAATAACTTCTGTACCTAAGCAGAGGTATCTTGTATAATACAGCTACAATGCAGGAAGTTTACCATACTTAGTCTGTGGTGAAGCGTTTTAGTTCCTCCTCTCCTAATTTGTTTAACAGAAAATCTTTTAAAGCACCATAATGACTCAGACAAAAGGTTTGTATCCTGATATTTGCACACTCCACACTGCTGATCATCGTTTTTCATATGGTGCATGTACATTACGTGGCATCACAGCCAGGATTAAAACATCAGAAAGCATCTATTCATAGCCTTTCCCTTTATTTTGGCCTGGACAGCAAGACTGAATGTATACGCATTTAAGAAGACTTTTGACACCCGTTGCACTTTTCCACACCCGTTACACCTCTGCATGGTATTTGGTACTATACCTTTGTAACAGGCCAGCGTAAGCGCGCTCTCCTTGAACTCGTTGGAATGCGTATTTATGCCTGCTCCGTTTTCCAGCAGCACTCTGGCCACTTCCACGTGGCCGGCACTTCCCGCTTCCATCAGGGGAGTGTGACCATTCTCGTTATGGTCCTCGATACTGGCACCTGACTCCAGCAGTACTTTCACAACATCTACATAGCCTCCAGCACAGGCGTACGTAAGGGCTGTATTGCCTAAAGCCAGAAGAGAGAAAGGGTTGAAAACAGAATTTGACAGCATTTCTACGCTGGGAACTTCAGCTTATGCGCCATTTCATCGCTTTTACCTGGCTACCTTACGGAACAGGGTTTTTTCAGACTACTGACCAAGAACTACAGGGCAAGGAAAAAAGCAAATAACTGCACAAAGCAGCTCAGCACTGACAGGCTGAGGATCTCCATGCACCTGGGGACTGCATTGATGCATTTCCCATCTCTATCCCGGCTAATCCCAGCTTCTGTCACAAAACCCCATCCCTTTTCCTGTGAATCAGCAGGGACATACTACGCTGTAAAAAAATGAAAGCTCAGAACAAGGAGCAGAACAAACTTCTGTTTCTAAATCAAGTCTTAAACACTTCTAAAGGGCTGGTTCAAAAGTGTTCCGAGTCCTTGCAAGGAGAGGAAAACAACCTCCATGGAAAAAAATACAAAAACGCGTCTAAACAGAACAGTCAAAGAATCTGCCTTTATGAAAGGTACCTTAAAAAAAGTTGGAAGGCCAAAGCAGTATCACCACTCAGAACTACTCCACAGGGAAGAGAAAAAAAAAAAATAAAAAAGGCATCTTCTGGTATCCCAGCGTTCTTCATCACACAGGGTCAGTGCTCCCTTTGCCAATGACTGTTGACTACACACAATCTTGCCACTTCAGTGCTGCACAAACTAAGAAAATTTCCCAATTTGGTCACTTCAACAGAAATGCCTACCAAACTGCCATGGGAAAGACGCGGGCGAGCGAAGAGAAAAAAAGAACGAGGAAAAAAAAGGGGGCCATCTTCTTATGTTTACTTTTTCCCCTTGGTTTCCTAGACCTGACACCAAATTGTTTTCTATGAACACAAAAACTTACGAAACTCTGTTTATACTATGTGACCACAAATCCTACCTATGCCAATACCTTTCAGTTACTAATTGACCTTATCCACCTTTGTGCGTCTGCACCAATATTTTACAGCTTCATTAAAAAAAAATGCAAAAGCTAAATAGTAAAACCACAAGGAAACACTCCGCGTTGCTTGGCTGAAAGCCATTCTTCCCGAACTTTCACACAAAGTTTCCCCACACGCTGCAAATTGCAGCTTTTCAGTAGTTTTCAAGAAGCTGTAACACGCTTATTTACCTGTTGATGACTGTGCGTTCACATCAGCACCATGAGCTAGCAGCAACTTGACAATTTTGACATGTCCGCCATTAGCAGCAGCCATTAAAGGTGTTATGTCTCCTTTAATACCACGGTCCTCCACATTAGCATGCATCGCCAGAAGAACCTGCGAACAGACGGGTGATCAACAACACCGGCAAGCGACAAACCAGCGCGTCAAGATGGTTGAAACGCTACACAAAGCCCCCACCTCCCTCGACACGCAGTTTTGCGTCAGAAACACTTAGAAGAATAAAAGCACAAAGAATGCTTTAGCAACCTTCAGCTTACGTGTAAGTCTTCATTTGCCAGTTAACTGACATTTTCCGCTACCTTAACACTGCCTTCTAGGTGCCCAAGACTGGAATACATTAATTCGACACTTATTTTTGTACAATACATGCATACTAAGAACAGCTAGGAAACCAACCTGTGCAAGCTCATAATACCCTGCTGAGCAGGCTAGACAAAGGAGGCTTTCCCCTTCTTCTGTGTGCTCGTTCACACTTCGGCCTTCAATTAGCAACTTCCGCACAGCGTTTACATCTCCTTCTGAACAAGCCTCTGCCAAGCTGCGGCTAATAAGATAGAAAGCATTTAAAAGTGAAAACGGACTGGACTGTGCTTCAAATGCTCACTCTACGTGCAAAGTAAAAATCCAACACGCCACGAAGATGCGGTCAACAAAAAGGAAACTCAACCTAAAAAAGCGCCAACTGCTAATTAAAGAGGTGCCATTTTTACACTTGAGGGTTTCCACTTAACTTTTCCAACAATTGAGTCCCATGCATACTCAGTGACTCCTGTTACTATTTTTTAACAGATATTTACAAGAGAAATACCTGCAGGATGCCATTCAGGTTACCTAATTCTGCATTATGTACAACCTAAGCAGAAAATGTTGAGAGAAGAGATAACCATAGGCCCAATTTACCGCCTCAGCACTATACATGCAGCACCATGTAATGTCCTGCAAAGCATAAAACCTTTTTTGGAAACCATTTACCAATCTGAGAAATAAGTAATAACTTTCCCTTTCAAAAGACTAATCATATAGGACTGCAAATACAAATCACTTTTGGTTTATGTTACTCATCATAACGTAATACACGCTCTCAGCCTGTTCCTGCTTTGTAGCTCCAGTCTGAAAACACAGGTTTTGTCCCACTCAGTTTCTGTAGTAAGGTCCAAAGAAGAGTAGACCTGATTAAGTTACGGTAATTACGTCACCCTGAGTATTCCATTCCAACTCAGCAACCGCTGCTCAGAGTTGCACTCACGTTCTCTTTTGCCCCAGGACCAGAGGACACCGAAATTGCCTGTCCGTCTTACCGGCACTTTAATGTTTGTTCAGCACTGTAACTGTTAATTCAATTAAAACGAACGACCTGCATCCCTCTTCTCCTATAGCAACATGAATCACTTCCCCTCTGCCCTGTGCTGAAAAGGCCAGAGTTCCGTAAGGCAATCTGATGTTTCAGTTGTGGCCCCAACTCAACCAAGCAGAGAAGTGTAGAATTCTCCTGGTTCAATAAAGGCCTAAGCCAGAGGACTTGTGATTCCTGCATCACTCCATGGCTTCTTCACTTCTATCTCCTACCCGACTCTGTTTCAGTCAAAAAAGGGTCTACTGGAAACGCACTTCCAAACCCTCCGATTCCATCTGCTGTCTGCACTGCCTTCATTCCACAACAGGTATTGCTTTGTGAGAATTAAAATTCAGGTCTGACATATTCCTCTGTTCCGCTCCAAATAATTGGATCAATAATAATAAATCCAAGACTATTGGTCTGACCCCACCCACCACCCTTTTATGTCTCCTCCATTAAGGAAGTCCCAATCAACACAGAACTAACTCAAAAGGGAATGGAAAAATAAGGTAGTCAACAGCAAACTTTTGCAAGCCATAACTCAACACGAATATGAGCAACTCTTAAAATACCCAAGGTCTAAAAGTGGGTGTTTCTGTAGCAAGGACTAACTTATACCTGTATATTTTACCCAGGATTCCTATTTAATCTGTGCCACCAGACACAACGTTGATATATGGAGAATTATTTCTCAAATACATCTGTTGACTGCATTTCCCACACTTAGTTTTTGTCCTGGTTTCAGCTGGGATGGAGTTAATTTTCTTCCTAGCGGCTGCATAACACTGTGTTTTGGATTTAGTAGGAGAAGAATGTTGATAACTCACTGACAGTTTACTTGTCGCTAAGTTGTATTTATATTAGTCAAGGACTTTTCAGCTTCCCATGCTCTGCCAGGTGCACAAGAAGCCAGGAGGGGGCACAGCCGGGACAGCAGACCCAAACTGCCCAAAGGGGGGGTTCCAGACCATATGGCACCATGCTCAGCATATCAAGCTGAGGGAAGAAGGAGGAAGGGAGGGGGGACGTTCAGAGTGATGGCGTTTGTCTTCCCAAGTCACCATTACATGTGATGGAGTGCTGCTGTCCTGGGGATGGCTGAACATCCGCCTGCCCATGGGAAAGAGGGAATTAATTCCTTGGTTTGGTTTGCTTGGCTTTGCATGCACACACAGCTTTTGCTTTTCCTGTTAAAGGGCCTTTATCTCAACCCATGTGTTTTCTCTCTTTTACTCTTCTGATTCTCTCCCCCATCCCACCGGGGGGAAAGGAGCAAGCGAGTGGCTGCACGGGGGCTTAGTTGCCAACCAGGGTTAAACCACAACCGTTTTATTTCCCACATCCTCTGTCCCGGTCTCAACTTTGGCAACAGCCACCGCTCACAAGAACAGCGGTAGCCGACCTAACCCCGTATTATTTCGCTCTTCCTCATACATCCTGATCAACACACCAAATGTTTCTTTGGAGTTACTCAGCATAGAGGGGAACAAACTGCCAACCAGCACAGCAGCACTCGGTTGTTCCTGCTAACCCTGTTTCTGTTGTACTGAAGCTTACCGATAGCCTAGAAGGGAACCTTCTTTGTCTTTCCCTCGCGAACATCCCAGTAAGGCAAAAACCCCACAAAGCCAGACGGTCCAGTTCAAAAGCAGCAACGCACTGGCCCTGGCTCTGTCCAAGGTCCTACCCGACGCTGAGCACCGTGACAGCGCCCGTCCCTCAAGGCCATTTTCCTTCCTCAATAAAAAAGGCTCCCCAAAGTTCTCTAAAACAACAGACTGGGGGGTTTTTGGATCCCAACGCTAGTTTCATGCTATCACAGTGTGACCCATTTCAGGATTTTCTATTTTTCGGTTTGTTTCTAAAGCCCATATACTTAGGAGTTTAAAAACTTGGTTTCTGTGGTTGGTCAAGGTAAATTACTTGGAGCGTGATTTCTGAATTCTAAGCAGCATTAATTGCTTCACTCCCCACTACAAGACCTGACAGTCAAAGAACATTTAGCGGGAGAATCACAAGCGGTAACATGACACTAATTCCACTTGAGTAAGTTGTAACATCACGTAATCGGAAGCGATACAAGAGAAGCTGCTTCTAGAAAGTAGTGAACTCCCAGAAAAACCCAGTATAAAATGTGGCTTACTTGTCCGTCTGCCCTGCATTTGCTGTGCTTTCTGCTCTCATCCGGGTAAGCGCAGCGGCAGCTTCATCCAAAGCGCAACTGACCGAAGACGTCAGTCTGCGAAGCACCTCAGGATCTGCAAATGCTTTACCATCAGCTGTAGACAGCTTACCTATTCCTTTCATTCCAATTTACAACACATTGGTACGCGTGCCAGAAAAGGAGAAAACAGAGAAGTTGAAATTGAGCCTATGAGATCTGTTGGCAGAAACATTCCAAGCATAATGAACTACAGCTTTCAAAATGAAAGGATTTACTCTTTTCGATGCTAATTTAAAAGCTGCGCTCAGATGTGATGCGCGTGAACGAAACCCTCTAATCTACAGAAGGCATTATTTTTCAGCTATTGACAACTACTTAGTATAAGCAACTAGTAAAGCTTTTCATGCAGTAATTGTTACAAAACAAAGCTTCATTGAGCAATTTAGGTTTTGATATCAGGCTACAAGCCAAGGTCAGGTGTCAATTTTTACTCAGGCTTTTAGAAATCCAACATTGGAGAAACCTGATTAGAAGCACGACCTTCACATGAAACTCTGATTTTCCAAAATCAAACGCTTTAATGAACTTCTTTCTCTTCAGTGACTTGCCCAACCTTGCCAAGTTCACACCGCCTTACATTCTGCATTTGTATCGTGCTCATATGGATTAGACTTATGCAAGCAGTTCCAGTATGGTCTCATGTGTAAGGGCTTTGGGGTTAAACCTGTATGGGGCACGAAGACTTACCTGCAGCTTCAAGTAAAGCTTCTAATCTTGCCTGGGTTTCTGGATCTACTGTTCTCAAGTCAGCACCATCAGCAGTACTTGACAAAAGCAGTTTAGAAGCTGTTTCCAACATTGGGTTTTCCAGATCATCCTGATCCAAGATAAACGATTCCACCTGAAAAATGACAGATCTGGTTTAAGAATGATGCAACTGACCAAAACATACTTAAACACAAAAACCCCACAGCTGCTATTATCACTTAAGCATTTGCTTTTCAAGTACTTTGTTAGCCAAACTATCCTCAGTCAACTCAAAAGGGTATTATTTTATCAATGGAAGCAATGCGATTTTTACATGCCAAGACTGTATGTATCATCATCTCCATTTGCTCTCTGACTAAAGCCGCACGATAGACCAGAACAGTTAAAGACTGACTTTGCATCTCCACACTGCACTCCGCAGTTTTCAAGTCCAACTTAACACAGAGGGAGGGAAAAGTGAAAGAATAGGTATCACTCCAGAAGGCCTAAAGGTAGTAGCTGCCATGAGTTTCCATGCAAGCTGTTGCTTTGCGGTTCTTTTTCTCCCCAAAGCGTGAAAGATACGGTAACAATGACAGAATTACTCTATTTCACACATCCCAGTCATCTTTCAAAGAAACAACCTACTCTCAAATGGCATTAAACTCTACTAGCACACAAAACCAGAAAAACTAAGTCATCACAATTTTAGCATCGACAGTTGTCTTCCGACTTGGAAAAAAAATTCTCTCAGCTGTCTCACTTAACTTTGAAGCCTGATGTCTCCTAATCCAACATAAAAAAAAAAAAAAAAAAAAAAAAAAGGACCAGCAACACGTTCCAGGTATAACCAACTCAAACACAACATACAAGGGCTTCACAGAATCTTGCTCAAGAAAAGATTTATTTAAAACATTACCTACAGAATATGCAACCCATTACATCTGCCTCTTTCAGAAAACGGATGCCGAGTGGTCTAAATTGTTTTGGTTGCAATACACAGAGAAATTAAAGATGAGACTGATATATTGAAGAGAAAAGCCTCTAGTATCCATCTGTGTTTTACTGCCCTGTTAAAGGAGGACTGGGTCAAGTACTTTAGAGAAGACACTCCTCTGAGTTCCACAAACACACCCCCAAGCCCATGAACTGAACCATTTATTAGATCAAGTTCAAACACCCACCCCTACAAAGCTCAACAGCCTCAAAAATCCAAACCTTCAAAAAAAAAAAAAAAAAATCAAAGAAATCAAAATATAAAACCCAATCTCAACCTAAAAATCAATCTAAAGGCACATCTGCCCGACAAACAGACCACATGTGCCAGCCACCCCTACACCAGAATTAAAAACGTGAAACATTTTTGGAGAAAAGCACCTACTGTCTGTAGTACAGCAGTAATCTGCTTCCACATGGAATACAGCTCATCAAGATAGAAATATAATTTATTTTATTCTTATGATTCACATGTCTCTGCAAAGTTTCAAAGCAGTCTCACGAACATCACGAGTTCCAATTCCTGCCGATACGTGCCCCAAGAATCTCAGTGGGCAGACAAACCAGAACAGTGACCAATTCATCGCAGGAGTCCTGAAAGGTCTCCCTCCATCCTCCCATCTATCCTCTCGCCACAAGTGAAGAACCTGCGCAACAACTTCTCCCTCTGCAGTCTGCCTCCAGCTCAAACCTTACCTGGGTACAGCACTAGCACAGAGCCTGAACCTAAACACCTCGTTTGGCTAGGAACGTGGGCTGAAAACTACTTTCCAAATGAATTCAATTTATCACTTCAACGATACCACAGCGAAACAAAATCTCCTGTCAGGCAGCTGTGGCAATGCACAAGACGACATCTCAAGGGCATCTTTGAAGCCTCCTTCCACTCCTTAGAAGCCTCTTTGCCCTCCTCCTTCAAACCTGGGAACACAGCAAGCTGAAGGGGATGACTTCCAACTTGCGACGCAAGCGGCTCTAACATGAACTGCCGACAACAGGACAGTCCTGCAGTATCGCATGTTGCTCCTCAGCGCTGCTTTTTCCAAGCCATACTCACACAGGCTGCGGCTTTCCAGTTTGGCAAAACGCGGAAGGCAACTCCTAGTTTCCTCCCCAGTTCTAAGGAACAGTTTGCTCCTGCCTCGCCAGAGTCTGTCACTGCCAGCTCCGCTCCGTGCATCTCCAACGCTGTTTTTAGGGTGGGTTTTGTTCATCTGAGGCCTTGCCATTTGTCTTCTTCCAGAGGACTAAGCCTGCTGCAGCAAGAGAAGAGAACTACTCGCCTGTTCAGGAGCCAAGCGACAGAGTTCACCGCTGGAAAGGCAAACTACTGAGCAGTCGGAAGGATTCTTGGCTTACCCAACTCATGCAAAATCCTTACTACTTACACTAACTGAAAATGCTCATCTGAGTGAGATATTTAACAGCTGGTTGCGGTTCTTCCTAAGATTATAAAATATTTGCTAAGAAAGAAGTCAAAATACGAAAATGTTTCTCCCCCACTCACATCCTCTCCCCTCGAATTAGGTCTCTTACGCAGTTTAAGTTTCCAATGGAAAAACCTTCTTATTTTCCTTCCAGCTAAGAATAGGAGTGTGCTATAATTAAAAAAAACCAAGCCTAACACAAGGAGAATGGGGAGAAAAAGCAATCCACCTACAAACAGTAGAGCACCAAGACAACCACAAGTTATCAGGACAAAACTCCTCTTGCAATCAAGTTCTGAAAGTGTTTACATTATGCGCTGTCATTTAAACCACTTCAGCGCAACACCTCAAGAAATTAACTTATTAAGTAACAATTCTAGACTATTTTATGGCCTTCAGTATAGCTGGGTTTCCTTTTCTAAGGCAGAAGAGATGCATCTTCAGCCCGCGGCTGGCAGAACTTTTCACCAGGCCTCCCGTTACACTCTTCTGTATTCTCACCATTGCCTTTTAGCTTGAAGAGTTTTGTCAGACGCACAGTCCTGTCTTTTCAGCCGGTTCAACAGGACACAGAACACCACAGAGGGTGACAGACACAGTGTCTAACGGTGGTGAACAAAACTGCTTTTTGGTGGAAGTGAAAATTCCATTTTCGTTTCTCAGCAAATACTGCCTCCTCTACAGAAGCTACCAACTGAAGACAAAGCATTTCCATTTACAGGGCCAAGTAAACAGACATTTCCTTTAATGGTCTTCAGATGTATTTTATTTCCCTTCACTAAAAAAAACGTGTAGAATAGGACACAAATGCTCCACCTTACATATCAGAAGGTTTAATCTGGGTTCTCACTCAGTATTGCCCTGACCAAACAATACCCTGACATAACCCAATTGTTCCGACGGTCCCCAGCAGAAGGCCTTTTACAAGACTTCTCCTCCTCTCTCATCCTGCAATAACAATCTCATGTTGTGTACTTGCCCAAGTTCACTTGGCCCGTAATCGCTTCTGGTGTGTTTGACGCTTCTACGATCCAACAAGATGCTAGAACAAAAATCACCAAGTTCTGACTGCTCTCCAACACAATAGCATTATGATTTTGATGCACTGAATACAACCGTAAAGTAAAATTTGAAAATGGCTTCGAAAAGCGTGGCATTAACAGGTATATAAATCCAAACCTCAAGAAAATGTCATGCTACAACTACCTTAGCATATGTTCCGAGTCCCATGTTTCTAGGCAAAAAAGGTCACTCTAAATTTTCCACATTGTAATACTAGACTGAAATTAAGTTTTCAGCGTTACGTGCTTTTATCACCTCTTATTAGAAAGACCAGTTCTTCCCTGCTTAGCAAAGCTTTGCTACATCATCACCTGGGGTTCTGCACGCCCATCCTCTCCCTCAGTGACCTCTCCGGTCCCTCTCCCGGCGCACGCTCCCAGGCTCCCTCTGGACATGCCCTCGCAGGGCCGCGCTCACACGGACCAACCTACGCATTTTGTTCCCTCTCTTTTCTGAAGTACCGGCTCAAAACCCCAGCCGTTCTTTCCTCCTCCAACCTCAGGACGATCTGGTTGCTCCTTTTCTTTTCCCCATCAAGTAGGAAACATAACATCGGTGGATGACCAGAATCAGGAGGCATAACTTTCTACAAAAACTATTCTATAGGCAGGGCTGTATCTTTTCTTCTGTGAAGAACAGTGCCTCCGCATTTTTAGTACTGTTTTGCCACCTGGTACATGGACATACAGACTTCTTAACCACGTAAAAGCTGATCCACCAGGACTCAGGTCTACACACCTGCAAGACAGCCCTGCAAGATGTCAGTAATTTTATGTTTTGCCTGCCAAATACCAGATGCTGCACATACAATTTAATAAATGCCAGGTTAGAGCTGAAAAAGAAAAAAGCACAACTGAGTTACTTTGCTCTAACTGGCATGGCTCTTGCCACTCTGTGATGCTAGATCAACTACAGACGTAATTCCCTGATGCTAACTCAGAGTTCAGCTACCTCTCACCATACGCATACAAAACTGCCATCAGCACAGATCCCGCCGTGAACACACTGACGTAAACCTCCCCCCCACATCCCCGTGCCAGCGTCTTCCAAGTCCACACAAATGCCTCCACGTGGTCTCACACAGATGTAAACTAAGGTCAAACAATAAACTTCCTCCCATAGCTTCCCTCACACAAACAGAACAAAAATAAGCAACCAAACCAACCCCACCCAAAACCACTCATCCATTAAGCATTTGAAGAGGACTCACTCACCTATTGATTTCAATGTTGCTATTTAAAAGGCTAAAGATGAATGTCTTCTTAATTTTATGTCAAGCTAGGGAGGGAGGGAAGATACATTCCACCTCCAAGCAACTGTCACTTCACGTCTTCTACAGGTACGAGAGGGAAATCTCAACACCAAACAACTCCTCTAGAACATCACCCCCTAAGGTCTCACGCTAGGCAAGTCACTTCACTGCCAAAATTGGTACGCAATACCTAAATTAACATTACAAGCCTAAAATGAGAGCACCTCTAACCTTACTCTCAGCAGAAGTACCTGCCACATATTGGCGATTGGCCTTTATGAGAACTCTTCATACACATTAAAACATAAAAAAACAGGACTATGCATCAGAGCGCCGCACAGTTCAACCCTGATGACGCTGCACAACTTCACCGAGAGGTTATAATCTTGTTCGATGCTGCACAATGGAAGAACCCAAGAGCAAAGCTAAGCCTTTTTGTTACGCCCGTGACTTCGGTACCTTTAAAATGTCACTTGGTTTAGCGTCTCAGCTCCCTCTTTTCATGCATATCTAACTCCTGGTAATATTTACACTTGACATCAATGCAGTCACCCACGAAGCATTATCAGAGAGCTTTGGGATCAGCTAAACTTCATCAATGGTAGAGAACAGTAAAAGCAACCATATAAAATTTCTTTTATGAACAATGGCAGAAAATCATTCCCAGCATCCACCACCTACTGAAGCCCATCCTGCAGAAGGACAAAAGCCCATTATTTATCCATCTAATGAGTACATCGCTGCCGGAATAGCTCTGGTGATGAATCTACAGAGCATCTCCAGCATTTGTTTATCACTGTTTTACAGTTGTTCCTCCATCACAGCTGTGCTATAAGGACAGCCCAGATGCATTAAGAAAAGGCTCTGAAAACCAATTTTCTCCTAATCTCAGGTTCTCCCTGCCTGATTTCAAGAGCCCAAGAGTACATTTACCCAATTCCATTCCCTAGTCCTTCTCTTCAAGGCCGTCCCGCATGCACACCCTATTCATGTGCTACCACTCTCTGGCATTTAGTCAGAAATTAACACTGAGTAAACATTCCAGACCCTACATTCCATATAAATTATAAAAATTAACATCGTATTACCGGAACATGTGCCATCTGAAAGCCGACGTGCCCAGATGGAGGGCAGCAAACAGTTGCTTAATTGTCTGGTACCATTTAGGCAGGGAGTGCCATTAACCCAGCCCAAACGCTCGCGCCAAAGAACCTCAATAGCACCCTCGGCCAAACATCCAGTGACATCTTCCTGGAAGCAACACGAGCCCCTGCCTGTGTTTTAGCCATTGCTTATAATAAGAGGCAATATAGTATTTCTCTATCTTGGAGCTTTACATAAAGTCATCTCAAAAAAGCAGTAAACAGATCTTAAAGTACCCAGAGAAGAGTGAAATCCATTTTAAGTGTCTAGCAGTTAGGCTGCAAACAACAGGTCTCGAAGTCTCTGCAATAGGAAGTCGCACTCATTAACAGGATAGGATAAAATGGTCTTAAGCTCCAAAACCAACAGCACCTGAAACCTGATTTGGATGAGAGACACTAGCCTAGGCAAATATTTTGAAAGGTCCAAAAACCACCTTTCCTGAGAAATAAAATCTTTTCTCCACAGGTTTTTTTCCTTATTCTCTGGGCTGGTCCCTATTTTCTAGCCTTACAAGCCAACAGCAGATTTGTTTCTCAACTTTTGTCAGATGAATCCCACGACTTTTGCCTCATATTAGGCACCCATTACAATTTTAGAATCTGCTAAATTTTTACCTTGGCACTTGGGTCTTTTGGCATTTGATACCCAGAGGGTACCAACGGGTCCTATGAGGATCAAGGCTTAATACAAAGCCCTTCTGAAGAATCTCCCGCACGAGGAACAGCTAGTGGCTATTGCCACATAGCAAGCTTCACCACCTCAAATCGAGCGTAACCAACTGAGGTTCAGAAGGACTTACCGCCGATTTGCAAGCACCGTAAACAGTTCATTTTTCCCAGCTCCAACATTTTGGCGAGCAGCAGAAAGTTTTTCGAAGACAGTATGATAATTTAATAAGGAATTTAACTGAATGTGCAGGACTGGACAGGCAGGAAGGGGACACCAGGCTAGCGCACAGACAAACCGCTTCTTGCAGATCACAGGCAAGCCTCTAAGCTCCCCTGGAGCCTGGGATCAGGACCCCTGGCAGGAATTTCTACTGCCCGTTCTTGGATGAAACATGGTCCCCGAGTACTTATTCGCTGCTGATCAGTTCCACCGAGCATCTGCTGATGGCTTCCCACAGCCTTGGGGATTACTGTGAAATTGTTCCAAGTTATTGCAAGACACTGCACCAAAAAAGAAAAAAAACCCTCCATCTTTCATACAACTTACACAAGCATTTCTTTAAAATATTTTCCACTGTTTGCTTCATTAATACACCCTACGTGTCTGTTTTACGCAGAAATAGCCGCTTTTATACTATGACCTTGCAATACCTTACTGGAACATACAGGGGGAAATAAAACAACATTCCCAGTGCAAGAACAAAGTCCAGCTCTGACCAATAACTACTTAAGTTTTCTTAGCACAACACTGCTAGGTATTCTTAATATCTTAGATCTAAACATTCAACACATGTCAAGGGATTCGTGAGGTAAGAGTGAAGGACAACAAAGCAAAGATATATTTGGAACGTGGCAAACGGGGCCAAGTATTTCAAGCATCGATTTTTCACTGAGGCATCCCAGACCTAACGCACAAATAGGCAACCCAAAAACCCAAGTTACGATGCATAATTCCATCGTGTTTTTAACCTTATTGGGCTATCGAAGTCTTCATACGCAGCTTTCAATTCGCACGCACTGCATCCTTTCTTCATCTCAGTCACAGGTCAGCTCCGTGTAAGAAGGGGTAGGAAACTTCTCAGCCCTTTCACGTGTCCCATAGTAAAGCAAGAACTTTGTGCCTGCCCTCCATTACTCTGCTGCCTTTTGGCCCTCAGAATATTACCTCTCACACTTTCAAAACACATTAACCCATCCCAGTTGAAAGTCAGCTTACTGGAAAAAAAATCCCCTGATCTGAAACTTCAAGGCAAAGCAATCAACTTACACACGTTCTTGAAATATAACAGGGGGAATAGATTTTGACTTTATCAAACTAAATATTAAGGTGAAGTATATGATTCTGCCTTTTCACCTAAGGCTACGTGTTTTCAGGTCAAATTACCACTCAGTTAAAACAGGTTTCAAGCCATTTTAAGATGTAGATCTTCACAGCATTCTTAACGTATATTAAAAATGCCATTCAAAACTTGACTGAAGACAAGCCTCTGGCATTGCTTGCCATTTTTGGAAGGACAAAACAGAACATGACGACCACCTAATTAGCTCCAAAGTGAAAGGGATGGTTTACTGGATATTTACACAGCCACCATTTTCTTTATCTAAAGATAGCTTCCCGGGTACTGAAAGGGAAAGCGTACGCCGAAGCCAAGTCAAGCAGACTATTTTGCCTACTCAAGTTCAGCTTCACAGTTTTTGTGGGTTTTTTCCAAATCTATTTTGAAACAGGAGCAAGCTGTGCGGTTCTCCCTTGCTCTACCCAGCTACTACAGCAGCAGTGTCACCGCAGACACCGAGTCCTACAGCAGCATTTTCTTCCCTGCGCAGCGAAGATGATTGCTTCCAGTTATCTGGGATACATAATTAGATCCGTTGTCTTTCGACCATGCAATGACCCTCCCCAAACCCAAATGCCTTGTTCAGCAGAAATCTGAAGTCCGGCAGCTGGAATATCTCAACAGTGTCGTCTTTCATTTTATTCCATCAACTACACACTCCATTTCTCTCGCTGCTGCTAAAAAAAAAAAAAAAAAAAATAAAAAGCAGGGAGGGAGGTAGAACAGTGAGAGAAGTAACAGCCCATGCTGCTGAAATGGCATAACACCGTCCTCATGACTGGCACCAACAGTTTCTGCTGCAGGGACACCTGCATTATTACTGCAGTGTGTTCCTGATGACGAGACAGGTGCTGATGTATTCACATGAAAATCTCCTCCCCTCCTCTGTAGCCTCTATCCCCAGCATTACAAACAGCAACAAAAACAGAGGCAGGCAGGCTGAAACCTACAGCTACAAGAACCTTGTGAAACTATGAGGAAAAAGACCTTCAGTTTAATATTCTTTTCCC
Organism: Egretta garzetta; assembly: GCF_000687185.1. Classification (NCBI taxonomy): domain Eukaryota; kingdom Metazoa; phylum Chordata; class Aves; order Pelecaniformes; family Ardeidae; genus Egretta; species Egretta garzetta. Next base: position 33,782 of record NW_009259428.1, on the reverse strand, counting down.
ATTTCACATCTTCATTCCAAACACTTGGCATACTTCCACATTAAGCAAATTTATGCTTTAACTGGTATTCAGCTGCAATTGTTCGTGTGAGAAAAATTTCATGCCAATGTGAAAATAACAACACCTCAACTCATTAAAAACAGGATATAAAAATCAGCAAAAAGAAATCATCAAAACACTTACTCTAAAACCGCCTGCCATCATGTTTCTGAAAGCTCAGCTTCAGACAACACTTTTCTATCACCAATAAAAAAGCTGACCCATTTCCACTCCAACCATGCGAACACAGGTATGCACCTGCAACCTCCCAAGCCCCACAAAAAAAGCTGAATGTCAATCTCTTTCGGAGCGGGCTCGGGAAGAACTGACCCTAGAAGCAAAGCTGCGATAAGGTTTGAGTAACTCAGACTGACTGCTGCTGCCGCCGCCCCCGCCCCGAGATGGGGTGGTCTACATCAGAGCCACTGACAAACAGACTCTGTGATTCTAGGTAACACCTATACAAAGGTTGTTCCCACACCGTCGCAAAACCAAAATGGAATCCACTCCCTGCAGAACCACCCTGACACCCCAGGGATACTAGCAGACAGCCTGGTGCTACACAGGCAATTTTTGCTGCCCTTGCAAGTAACCTGTCACGTCTTCCCGAACGATAGAAGTCTATCTGTCGGAGACAGACAACGAAGGGAGCATGTAACAACCACGAAGAGAAGAGATGGCGCAACTGAGCTTCCCAGAATCACCCTCTCCCCATGTCGCCGAAATCCCCCAATGTCACGCTTGAACAACTGCAGCCCCCTAAGACTCTCTCTCAAGTATCTGAGGTAAGCATCGCTTAAGCTACTTAACAAGTTACTTATAGGGCCACACAAACCAGAGCCTCCTCGTTACAGCTGTAAAAAGCTTAGAGGGGTTACGCTGCCTCTCCCCACCTAGCCAATTCTCCACCCAGCCTGTACCGCAGGCTCCTTAAAACAAGCCTTCTGAGCTATTTAAATGGTGTTTTAGAGTTTTTCCACCTCTCCTGCGGCTGAAGGACACCTCAAAGACTCTAAACTTCTCCCGATAAGCTCGCACTTAAAGCGCATCCCGAGGACTGTCACCACAGGCTCAGACTGACCCCTAATAGTGACATGGACCAGCTTCGATGGATCTAGCAGAAAGAACTAAAGAACACAGAGAACATAGAGAGTACAGAACAACCTGGCTGTATCAGAGTTCTTCCAGTTTTGTCATTCAATATGTAAAAATTGGGAAGTACATGAAGCTTGACTCTGCTCTTAACAGATTTTGGATGCGGACCTGAAGAGCACCTCAATTTACAGTAAGGCCAGCATCTCTGAACAACATGTGCACTACTGAGGGAGGACGAAGCAGTCCTGCCGTGCACTGTTACATCCTATTCCTCACTGCCCTACTTTCAAGGGACTAATTATTCTCTTAAGCCTCGTTTAAGGAAGGTGAGCTCACAAGAAAGAGAAAATCCTTCTCTAACAGTTGGTCACGTTCCTTTTCCACTGGACTCACCTTTTCCCTTGACTATATGCTCCAAGGATAGATTTAACGGATGCGGCCTCGATACAAGCTTTTCCAAGCCCACAACGAAGCACCTTGCTACAGTGACAGATCCACGTCAACTGACTTAGAACCTTGAAGGAAGCATCCTCCTTTTAAATGACCCCCAAGGAAAAAGTGAAAACTTCACAACAGAAATAACAACCCTAAGCTGTTAAAAGCACAAACGCATTGTTACAATTCTGCTACCTCGGCAAGCTTGAAATTCCAATCATAATTTATTATCTTTATCACTGGTGAACTTCAGGGGGCTTTGTCTCCATCTCTGTTGCCTGCAGAGTCTTCAAGGAGAAGTATCTGGAGCTTTCTTTTCACAGCTCAGTAAGCAGCCATGTCTCTGTCACTCTCAGGCTTTGTTGTAACAGATCAAGACCCTCAACTAATCCTTTGAGAAGGGACTTTAGAGCAGCTTAGCACAACTAAAGGTGGCCCAGCTTCCCAGGAGCGCTTTTTCTGGGCTATCATTCACCTCTTCCATTTCACTGGCCCCATGCACTTTGTTGACGTTTCAGTTCAGAACGGCGCACACCCATCCATTTCCAGCTGAAACGAGTTGTTATTCCAAGGACTGTAGATCAGCACGGCCAAACAATGGGAACACCACGTGGTTAACTTCTACGCAGACGAAGCTACCAGCAATAAAGCTCTGCACCGAAACAGTGCCGTGGGGCCTTGCCTTCTCCCACATTTTCTAAGAGCGTAGATGAAGTCTGTCAATACAAGAGCAGTTCTCTCGGATTTGAACACACGCGTATTTCTTGCAATGAGGCCAGGCCTTAGATGACCCAAAGCAGCTTCTCCACAGTCCATGCCAAGGCAGCTGCCAAACTTAGCAAACTGTGCAGATTCAGAGGAAAAAGAGGACAGGCATTTAGAGTTATTCATGTCAACCACAGGCAAGACCACCCTCCAATCCCTCAATACGTATGATATGAAACACCAAAATGGTATGTCCATTCACAATACATTTCCAAAAGGAAAGCCTCCGCTAACACTGCTACACCGTGAATTGTCACTGACTGAGCATGCTCCATCTGTAAGGCTAAGAGGGAAACCACCGACTTACCCAGTCGTCACGAAGAGATGTTTCAGATTTGCTACGCTAAATCCACCAGAAAGCATTTCCCAGGCGGCACAGCTTTCAACCACCAGCCCGGTCAGCTTGGCTTCATTCCTCCCTGCACCTGCAAGTGACTACGGCCGTGGCAGATCAGCTGCAATTCCCAGCCCGAGTTCACTCCTGCTCCCTAACTCCTGTCAAATGACTTGTTTCTTGGAGTTTCCTAACTCTGACCTTAGAGCCAAATTCAGCCCCAAAACAGAGGGCAGCTCACAGGCTCATTCATACCACAGAACCTCCAAACAGAAGACTATACCCCCACAGGAGGACCTCCACTCCCTGAAGCTTCTGACATGCAGACGAGCTACTCAGTCCACAGTATTATGCTTCAACAATTCACAGAGGCCAAGTGATCCACGTTTGTCCACATATTTTCATCCCCAAACACAGACACCTATATATATATACATTAATCAGATCACAGGACAAGAGAAATAATGGGAACAGAAAAAAAAGGATTAAATAACTTGTATCACATCACAGCAAGTCACTGCTACCCTCGGGACTACACCTCCCATCTCCCAATGCCTAATGCACTGGTTTATTGATTTATTGCTTTTGATTTGGTGTTTATTGATTCAAATACCATGTCTCCCGTCTCCAGGAGACTCCTCACCCTCCCCAAAACTTCTGAGTCAATAGCTCTGTGTTTTCCTGCATAAAGCCCTCCTGGCACCATTTGCAGAAACCCACCACCAGCACCCATCCAGCAGGACCGGCCGCCCTCAGTGCCGCAGCCATGATCAATACCACGCATTCTTGTTGAGGGAAAAGGAACCCACAACGTTACGGTTCCCTGAAAGCATCATCAGCCTTTGCGAATCCAACAGACTCTTATAAGGCTCTGTGCATCACACCAATTTACTTTACTACTACGATTTGGGTCCAGGGTGCAAGCAAACCTGATGCTTAAGAGACTTCCCCTTCCCTTCCTAACAAGGAAAACTCATTTCTCTGCCATACGAACGACTCCAATTTTGCTTCTGCAATGGCACCTTGAACTCCCTGTGGTGTCTAAAAATCACCAGGACAGTTTTCCTCAGCCTGAGCAGCTGGAGGGGGGGGTGTCACCCAGCTGCGGCGTCTCAAAGCTTTCAAAACCAGTATCAAGAAGCAAAGACACTCACAGCATTTTTTTCCCTCCCCTTTTTCTTCTGGTCAGGATCAAGAATATATAGCAGGCATCTGCATGAACTGCTTCCTGGAGAAATCATAGCAGAAGCGCAGTATTTCAACCGTGTCCTGCCTGAAACCCACTTCCCTGCAAGAAGGAGAACCAGCAGCAGTATGGCAAGACCACCTGCCCGGAGGTGGCACGAAATGGCTCTACGCACAGGGGGTTTACAGCAGCAGTCGGCCTTCTCAGCTGGGCAGGTTTGTCAAAAGCCTTAGTGGCACCATGTTGCAAGAACTCCAGTTATTCACTTTAACACGTTCCTTAAAGTGCTTAGGGCTTATCTGAACACAGATCACGAACTGCACGCTTCCATTACGTCAGCGGTTAAAAGGCGTGAGAGAAGCTGGTGGCAGTTACACTGATAGCATGGTGTATCACCATCAGACACTTTTTGCCCAATCGCCTGCACAGTAATGAAGACGTCTACCAAAGCCTGCATTTGAGCACACTGAGGGTAAAAGACTTACGTTTCCCCCCAAAGCATCCCATTTTCTCTTTTTAGTAGAAGCCGATGCGGAAGTTAGCATAAAGCTTCAGTAACAGCAGCCAACTTGAAATTTGCCATTTAAAGGATGATATACCAACCCCGGGGCAGCAAAATTGCATTTTGTGGTAGCAGCACAGCGGGTTGATGAAGCGCAGGAAGCGAAGCGTGGCAGAGGCGGCCGCAGCCTCAGGTGAGGCATGCACCCCGCTGCACCCCGCCATCTCCGCCACGGCGCTGCAGTGGGTACAAATCGAAACAGAGTCCAAAACACCATCAGGGATTGAAGGAACGTCATGTGCGACACAAACCACTGTCACACCACACACTCCCAAGCCCTCTCTGTCTGTCCCCTCCCTGGCGGCAGACCGTCTCTTTGCTTGTGCTCAGAAAAATGAAGACCTGCTCTAGCCGAAAAGACATGTCAATGGCAGACATCCATCTCTCCCTGCACAGCACGAGAGAAAAGCTGTTTGCCTCCCACTCCAGTCTGCCTGTTTTGCCCAGTATGTATAACCTATACTCCCCTCCAGAGCCTTTTTTCTCCTGCAAGACAACACCAGGGAATAAAAGCCCTGGGGGGGGGGGGAATATATATACATACATTGACCAAGCAAAAATAACAATTTTAGATAAACAGTATTTTCACTGCCCTCAATGAATGGATGATGTTCAGCAGCACTACCACTCCTTTTCACCTAAGCTACATATTTCTTCCTTACTGTTCCTGTTAAAAAAATCCCCTCAGGTTCTGATCACTCTTGCACATGTACTCTGCCATGTGCATTGCAGGCACCGGGCCCACAGTCACCAAAACCACACGCACAATTTTTCTATCATTCCCTGTGACTCCTGAGCGTAGAGCACAGCAAGCAAGTGGCCTGAGCTGCATAATACCAGTTGGTTTTGAAACAGAAATAGCTTTAAGCTGCCCACATGTTTTCTTACACAAATTTGGCAGCAAGTCATTCCCGTCTGTAAGTAGTTTTGGTCAGCCGCCCTTCACAATAGCGAGCAAGCGCTCTGCAACGAAGGACGAAGCAGCTGAAGGGAAGCAGGACATGTGGAGGAGGGACAGGATGAATGCAACGCAGCTATTCCGCCGGAGTCCAACTCAGAATTCCCTTTGGCATGAATGAAACACTGACGTGTGCACGGGCTTGTTCGCAGCAATACAGCAT
>NW_009259428.1:20200-28190 GCF_000687185.1 Egretta garzetta | reverse complement strand
AAGCAATGCAACGTGGAGCTTAGCTTAGTCACGGCTTTGCCCTCCCATCATCGCAGCGATTCGAGCATCAGTCCCCCGTACAGGGCACAGGGGTACAAGCGTGAGGCTCCGTCCCTCTCTTCACTGTCTTAACACAATAGGCTATTCCAGGGACTAAACAACCCGAAGAAACCTTATGCACGTCCCGTAAGTCCTCTTTCTTCACACTAGTGGCAGCTCCTTTGGTCAAGCCATCAGATAACCAAGGGACCAACAGACAGGACGTGGACACTAATGCACATTAGAAACAAGGGAAACGACATGGTAGGGGGAAATAATAGTTACTAGGAGGAGAGAAGTTACCAAACATCTCTCTGCTAAGAAAAGATTGAGACATAGCAGACACTTGCGTGTTGTTTCCAACCTTCTCAACGTTTTAAGTACAACAGCTATTCTGTTCAGCATATACAAGTCTAGCTACCATTCCCTCCTGCCCTAACTTCCAAAACCTGGAAGCAGCAAAGAGACCAGCCACACTGCTACTGCTTAAACTCCACCATCGGAGCAGAGCCAGGAGACTGAAGAATGGCTCCTTAAGGAAAGCGCTCTAAGTCAAGATCGGTGAAAAGGGGTTCATCCCGAGCAAACCAAACACTACATGCCATTCAACTGCATAGCAATCCAAAGAAATCCTTTTTTTTTTTTTTTGTCCTGCGCAGGTGACAATGAAGAACTCGCTAGTACACTGCCTCCAGAAGTTCTGCGGCCTGCATCCAATTTGACCCGTCATGATCAGGGAGGGGAAAGCAGAAAGTAGAGATACTCAGAGGACATGGACTTTTCTGCATGTAACCATCCCGCCGAATTCTGCCTTCAGCATCTCTCATCATGCAGCATAACCAATCCACAGTATTATGCAGGGACATTTATGAGGTTAACCAAAAATAGTTTGGGAAGATATGACTAGTTAGGTCAAGAGCTTTGAAATTATTTCGAGTCATTCCAGCCGTGTTTATTGGTATTTATTCTTGTGCTATAAAGTTAAATGGAGAAATAGCTATGCAACTGTCCTAAAACGACCGGCCACGCTTACAGACATAAAAACTGAGCCCAACAAAAAAGTGAAATGGAAGCAACTGAATGCAAAGCGGATTTCCTTTCCTTTTTGGGCATTTACAATGGAAGTCTTTTTTCTCAATACAGGAACCGGTATGGTCTAGTTTACCAATCTTCCGATGAGAACCGAGAGTATAAAGTTACCGTAGGAGACAGCCGAGTTCAGTATCCGATTAGAATTCCTATTGTTACCGCCTGGGGAACCGAGCACCGAGGGAATTATTTCTAATCATTTCAACTCATTTGGTTAAAATTGTGACAAGCATGACAGTCAGTGAATTCTTCCTTCAATACTAACTGCTGTTAGGCATACCTAATAAATGAGTTGCAATGTTGTTTTCCCCCCTCTCCATTTGGCACACCCGACTGAAAGCTTGTGCACATTGCACGGATTTGAACAGTTTTTACATATGGTAAATTAACAGGCTCGCAAAGGTAGCTAAAGCAATGCACAAGTCTTTGACTAAATCCACATATATCTTTTTTCCCCTCCTATCAAAAAGAGGTCCTATAAAAAAAAAAAAAAAAACAAAAACCAGGGTTTAAGGGCAATGACAACAATTTTAAGTGGAGTCCATCCTTTTCACTATTTGCTTCGCACGCTAGATGTAAAAATCACGTGCCAAGTTCCTTCAATTCACCACCCCAGTTTTGATTTCTACTCTCCTCTCAACGCTTCTCATCACATCTGTTCCACAAAGATATTTTATTTATTCGTTTACGCAAATGTATCTCCAGTATCAGCTTCTCGGTAGGACAAGCTGCATCATGACTCGTTTCTTCTCCTTCCCTCCCCGGAGCACAAACCACCATCACCTATATTCAGATGACAGATAAAACTGCTAGTATGAAGTTCCTTCTCCTTTTACAACATGCTTGTCCACAACGAGAGGCAAGAATAACACATTTCTTCCTAAAAAAACATCTAAGATGCTCAAGTCCATCACCTACTACAAGGAACGTGGCTGGTTTAAATGCAACGAAAATGAGGAAACCGCTGAAGAATGGTGGTGCAGCACGGGAGGTGCGGTCAAAGCGACAAGAGAACCACTATTCACACCAGCCAGTGACCGAGATTCCCTTCTCGCATGGGTTTGATGCTGAGGCCGTGGAACAGGTTGTTTTGAGTGTGGGTTACAGCTCTGGAGCATGTGACTTACTATCAGTCAACACAGCCAGCAAATTCCAGCAAGGCAAAGATCTGAAGAGATTTTACGCACATGCAGGAAAAAAGGGACAAGGACCTTCGCCATGAAAAGAAGCTTTTTACACATTTCTACTAAAATTTAAAGACAGGACATAGAGGGCAAAAAACCCTAAAGAAATTCACCTAAAAGGTGTCTCTGAATTCTCTCACTGTTTTTGATTAAGTACCCAATTTGAACAAACAGCTTAACAGACAGAAGAGGCTAGGTTGGAAGAGACCTTTGCAGATCTGATCCCACCTGCTAGTCAAGGCCTTGGTTACGTTATCCCAATTAACAAGACACTCACTGGCAGACACAACTACTGCATAACGTTGACCTTTTAAACAGCAGCTCCCAAGTACAAAGTTACTTCTTGCCTGAAAAGGTTTCTCACGCAATAATTACTTTTTCATATTACTGTACCAAGAACAAACCGTTACTGAAAAAGATAAAGCACAAATGACAAGAATAGTTTTGATTTATACCAACACGCTTGTAATCTCCTCCCGCAAGTCACGGAGAAACAGACCAAAGAAATCACATCTACCAGCTTTCACTGCTTGCTTGTCACACAAGGGAACCCAGATCCAGCAGCCGAAGGTCAGCTCCTTGCCCCGCAAAGCAGTCCTAGCAAACTAACAGGAAGGGGGGAAGTGACAGAAATCAAAGGTAGGATTTGCCTTTCTACAAGACTCAACACACACGCTTGTTCTAAGCCCTTTGCCTCACACCATGGGGAAAAAAATATGGGCAGAGGCAGCAGTACCGAGGGGAGAGCAGTTTCAAGGGAAGGGGAATCACCTTCCCCTGTTTTATTTGAAAGCACTAGACAAGGATGCAGAAAGAGCCCTTGGGAAGCAGCCAAGCAGCTTCACTCTAGTTTCCACTCACCTCCGGGAAGCTGCAAACAGGCAAGCTAGCAGGGCCTAGGGACTGCCATCGCCGCGACTCAGTCAGACTGACACCATTCTGTCAACTCCACCAAGCCAGGGAAGGAGGCAGCAGCACAGACTTTTTTGCTGCACAAATAGATGCGTAGTAGATCAGTAAGCTGCGTAAATATTCAGCCAGTAAGCTCAGAAAGCCCCTCTCTTCTCCAGCTGATTCAAGAGAGGGGCAAAAAAAACCCCCACCAAACAAATGGTACTCATTTTCCTTCTAAAATTTCCTAAAACTCGTGCAATGCCACCAGCCGAACAAGGATACGGTACAAGTTCTAGCATCCTGGTCTTCCTACTCATCTTCACTGCCCAGCACCAGGGGTATTAGTGCCCCCTCCTGAATCTAAGATGGCTGGTGATTTTTAGCCTCTTCCATTAGCGCATTCAGTGTGTTTTCTTCCAGGCCAGTTTTCAGCGTGCTGTCCTCCAGGCCAGTTTTCCTCCCTGAGCAATGCTTCAGACAAGGCATGCTCTGCTATGTTCAGTTCTCACTCACCCAGAGAGCTCCTGGAACATGAGTTCATCTCAGAACAATTTAGTCCCACACCCTGAAACCGCAACTAGAACCATCTGCTTTTCTTAACATTTGGGCAAACTGTGGCATGATCAGCTAGCTACCGACTGACCCAAGTGCACCGGCCAGATGCAGATGACTAACAAAGCCTAAGGTCATACGGACACTTCAGCAAAACACGCATCCTGATCAAAGGTTCATGTCTGCTTCAGACTATCAGGCAATAGGAAACAACTTCACAGCACCGCAGAAAGTAAAGGTCCAGATCTCAACGTACTTACAGCGCTCCATGCTGCATTCTTGCTGCTGTGCTTCAACTAAACCATTTAGCCACCGTCATGCGGGAAGACCTCACAGCACTTAAGTGGGGATCCTCTTGCTAACAGTAGCTCACTATTTCTTAAGAGTAAACCTTAGAAATCCTTGGCCCCACTCAGAAACATAAGCCTCTAACATTCATCACCTGGGGCTGGAACTAGATGTGGCCCAGACTTTGGGACCATTCCTTAACAAAAGGAATGCTACAACTTACTTGAAAATACCACATGAAGAAGTCATCCCTCTGACAGGCCGTGTGTGAACAACTGCAATGAATCACTCAGAAATGCTGGAGCCCATTAGGAGCCAATGCTGACTTCATACAGACAAACTCTTTAAAAAGATGGGCAAACAGGTAGAAAGTAAACCAGACAAGATTACCAAGAGAAAGTATCAGAAAGAAACCAGGGAAAGGATTAGCCTGTTTAAGAGCTGCAACGTGGGAAAGCTACTAATGCCCAAAACAGAAATACTGTATTATAACCCCGATTTTAATCTTCAGACCAAGAGACTGCAAGGTGTATAAATATTTAAAGCTTTGGCTTGTTCAAAAAAAAAAAAAAATTGCATTGCAGAGGCCTCCCTGATCTCTGAGCATGCGTTTTAGACATTACTCTGCTATTTAACTTTTGCTCTTCCTTCCGTTGTGATTTCATCAAGCACACGTGTACTCAAGCAGGGCAGGCTCCACCCTATATATAAAGCTTTTGGTCACCCTGTAAACTATGCTCCACTGTCCTCACCGTGGCTCGACTAGGCTACGGAAGGTATAACAGGATCCTTACACGTCACTCGCCTCTTACCGACACCAGCGGCAGCTACGTACAGAGCAACCCAGGTAGGACCTTAGGGGTTATTAAAATTTCCCCATGACTCTAGTACAAAAATTAAAATAACTTCTGCAGTTAGGATATATTCCCGCTATCTCAACAAGAAATGAAGGTTTGCTCACAATGATTTTCAGTTTCAGTTCAAGGTAGGTAAAAGGTAGTTACCTAAAGCTAGAAAGTTAAAGGTTGTGGGGGTTTTTTGTTGGTTCGGTTTTTTTGTTTGGTTGGCTTTTTTGTTTCGTTGGTTTTTTTAAACACACTTGCTAAGGACATAAACTGTCACACGCGGGCTTGTGTTATGATCCAGTCTGCTTCTCTGAAGTCAAGCACAAACAGGCTTTCAAAGAACCTGAAGGTCAGAACACACGGTTGCTTCTCCTGCAGAGTCTCAAATCAACACAGGGAATATAAATTTACCCCTCTACTGCCATAAGCTTCCTAAGCGGTTTTCTGTGCTGTCAGTCTGAGTTCAGCACACAACAATATAGACCACATCCTCATCCGTCAGGACAAAACATACCTTGATTTTCTCCCAACTGACAAGACGCTTCTGTTGACCAACTCAAGTGTCAAACACACAACTACGGGTTTATGCTTCCCTTTGAATATCACAGCGACATCTCCCGTAGCGTAATTACTCCTTCACCAGCACAAAGGAGCCAAAACCTGAGAAGTTACACCAACAAAAAAAGCCTTGCTGTCAGTTAGGTCACACATCAAAGAAGTACAGCCAAGCTACACCTAGCAGAACCACCAAATGAGCAGAAGGCAACTGCAGATATACCCTACGGTATTTGAATGTTATTCAGCTGTACTCCTACACAGCACTTCCAATACCAGATTCAAGTAGCAGAGCCAAGACAACGTTCATCTTCAGCTGACAGCAGCAAGGCCAGCTCAAGTCCCGCGTGACGTACACCTCCTTCGAAGGTGGCACAAGCACAGGGCAGCCAGGAGGCCGCGTGACATACCCGGGGCTAGCGACCATTTCTGCCTGCAGCTGCATTACACTTGCTGAAAAATTACTTTCGTTTTATCCTCTGCTAGGAAAGAAGTATCGGGAAAAATTATTTATAACCGAGTCCTGCAACTTCAGTAACAAAAGAAGCAGAGACTGTGCCTTTATTTCATTTTGTTTCTTCCTCTCCCCAAGGAAGCAGCCTTCACACTACAGCAAGCTAGAACATGTGAGCTGTGAATTACTTAATTACTATCTACCTTTTTAACTCAGAAGTGATTTTTACCCCAAAAGCACCCACTTGCTTCTTGCGGTAAGGACCTCTAAAACAATCTGAACCTCCGTCTCTACGCTAAGTCAACAGAACTAGCATGCTACAGAAAATGCCTTTTTTCCCCTGTTTTAAATTATAACCAACTTAGAGGTGAAAAAATTCTTGAAGATTTTATAAAGAGGCAAGAACCAATCCCTCCAAATTTAACTAAAGACCAAGTAGCACCAAGTCTGCCCAACATAACACAGACCAGACATAGATTCTGCTGCCTAAGGAAGCGCAGTTCTGCCCATCTTCACGCTGCTGTCTTTGAATGAACATCAGAAACTGCTCCGCAGGAGATAAGAAGTCCTAAAATGGGAAAATACAACACAGACCATAAACACACTGTTCAGAGTTACAATAGAGACAAGTTGTGAGGGAACCAAATTTTCCTTCTGCACCCACACTGGGAACCCAAGACAACTACATGACTTCTACTAATGCGCTAAGGAATTACAAACAGCCTCCACTGCCAGCAGAGTATTTTATTTCAGAGATTCACGAACAACTGATTTGGTCACAGTTTGGACACATCTCAAGTCAGACAAACCACACTTGATGTCTGAAGATGTTTTACAGGGATACAGTTGGTCTCGTGATGAGAAAGAGAACGTGTGATCAAAGTATGAGAAGTCACCACATCCTACTGAGGAGCAAGATGCAATTGTTCAATGCACACACACAAACCCAAAATACTGCTATACTGACAAAATTAATTTGCTAACTGCCTTTCCCAACAAGACCATTAATAAATACCAAGTATTTTATTAATTGGACATACTACCGAGTTGCACGTGATAATTTAGTTAAACGAAAAAAAAAAAGCAGCTTTCAGTATGCAGTAAGACAAGTGAAGTACCGAAATATTTGTCTGATGGCAGAAAGCCCAGTTCACTTTTGGTCTTCCTACCTCACCACAGAAACCCAGCCACGCAGACAAATAGTGGTAAAAACGTCGTTGTTCATATACCCACACCCGTTTCTCAAGCACAAACTGAGCAGTTGTCTTAATGCTGTGGATATAATTATGTTAATCAGTTCAAAGGTTCACAAGGAAGTTAACACTAAGTGTTTCTATTGATTTACAATGTTAGTGCCATGTAACGAACAACTTAAGTATGGCCACTAAGGAAAAAAACCTACAGAACAAGCATCGCTGAAAGCACTGTTTTGTTTAAATTTTGACAGCAGCTAAGAAGTCAGCAGCTTCTCGTTATGCTAAAGAATACATGCAAATATTTTGAAAAGTCATCTGGCAATGAAATCATGTTTTTGCTTGCAAAACCAGAAAAACCACAGGAACAACAACCCCCCAAAAAATATTTCCTTGAACTATTACAGCTAATATAATCTGGAATAGAGATCTGTGTCACTGTGATCATAAAGTTTCACTTTATGATTCCTAGGCAGGCCTCTCTTCGTTGGGCTGAAACAGCATTTCAAGCTGCACTCACAAGAAGGGAAAATGACATTTATTTCGTAGTGCAGGATCTACTTCTTTCTTCACCGAAAGGGCTGTCAGGCTCTGGAATGGGCTGCCCAGGGAGGTGGTCGAGTCCCCATCCCTGGAGGTGTTTAGAAGGAGGACAGATGAGGTGCTTAGGGCCAGGGTTTAGTGGTGGGATGGCAGGGTGAGGTTAAAGGTTGGACTCGATGATGTTCAAGGTCTTTTCCAACGAAAGCGATTCTACGATTCTATTCTATGATTCTAGGGGGTAAGCGCAAACCGTACTCAAGGCGACTGGAAACACAGCAAGAGAAGTGGTACAGGCCTAAGGCAAGGAATGGGAACATGAGCAAAAGACCAAAAAGAAAAAAAAAATTAAAAAAA
>NW_009259428.1:4692-19162 GCF_000687185.1 Egretta garzetta | reverse complement strand
CAGCCGTGCCGGGAGGGTCTGACAGACCCCAACGCCAGCCCCGCCAGGACCCCCTGAGGCACCCCCCTCATTCCCACCCAGTGAAGTTGCCAAATCCACTTCAGGTGGTCTTCCTGGAGTCTATTTATTGCCATCCTGTCCCAACCACTGTAAGGCACGCTCCTCAAAAACTCAAAGAACCCCAACCAAACCCAACCCTTCCATTAAGCACAGCTATAGCATGACCCACATTTTTTTTTCCGTGCCATGATCTGGCTTCCCATTACAGCAAAACCTCCTAGACCCCAGCTAACCCACTGTAGTGCTGCGCCATCACCTACCGCCTTTCCCACCACCCCATCCTCTTCTCCTCCACAGCTGTAGGGCAACGCAGGGTGGCAAGAATTCCAGAAACTGCCCCTGACTCCAGTAACAAAGGTACCAACCCCACGAAGAAAGGTCTCCATGAGGGAGGTAGTGCTGAGAACCATCACCACCTTCGCGCTTCTCCTCCGCTTCACCCAAAACATCAAGCCGCAACTTGGAGCAAGAGAAATGAAAAAATTTACACGTGCCTTCAAACACTCGGTGACAGCGATACCCCTTCTGCACATAGAAGGTCACAACCATTGAGCAGACCTGCAGCTCTCAAAATGTTTCAATTTCCAGTTCAAAAAAATACAGCACAATAAATCTTGTCAACCCCACAAAAAAATCTCCTCTCTCATGAACTTATATTAGCAGCGCACAACAGGATCTAATGGCCAAAGGAATCGCAATCCACATTTTAACTTGGAGAAATGCTAGTGCTAATCACTTCTTTTAATCAATATCTTTTTCAAAAAAAAACAAAAAGAAAAATGTTCTAATTGTAACAAATACTACCATAACAGCAAGGATATTCTTACCTGGTTTTAGACTGCTGATCAGGCCAACTACTAACACCACAAAGAGAATTACTAATGAATCAGTCTACATTTTAGGCACAGCTATGTTGTTCTGCTAAAAATTCTGCTATTTAACCCAAAAAAATGGGAAGTACATCCTACTCGCCTATCAGCAAGTCCCTTGTTTCACACAAACCCTACAGCAGCTCAGGCAGTCCCTACTAATTTTCCACTTCAGGGAACACCCCAGATTTTACCCTGTTTTACAGGAATTCATTCAAGGAGCACCTCCTCTACGGGCTGTTCAACCTTGGCACTGTGTAACTTTGTCTTGAGCCTGCTGTCAGGACTTAGTACACCCTGCAGAATTCACGTCACAAAATTTTTTATGCTATTAATGAAATAACTTATGGAACTTTGCCTGTTCAGCCCGTCAGGTTTCCTTTCAGAGGTACTATACTGGAAGAGTTAACTGATAAATTCAGCCATTACTATTTTGTTTGCTCTCCAGCCAGTTTTGTTAGTTTTTTGGGTTTTTTTTAAGTCCTAAACAACATAAGAAAAATCTAATGACTTACCCTTACAGGAGGTTAACACTGGGGACAAGACAATTGCCAACGTTTGCCGCACAATTCAAGGCACTTAGGTTTGTCTTAGCAGTACTTGCTGCCAGATCGCTTCTAGTAATGCCTGCCGGGCTTCCTATCAAGCTATAGGGCACGTGCACCTATGGAAGTGAAAGCTCAGCAATCTAAAGTTAGGTACCGAATAAGATTCACAGAAGTCTTAGCTGCCTTGAGGGAAATGAATCATACAGACAGCTATATTTCACAGCCTGCTTTCCCTAGGAAACTGTTGCCTGTGCGAAGAACCACAGGACAAAATTCCACAGTTCCCCTCGACTGGTGCTTTTAGGTCGGCATTTCCAACATCCGTAGCAGCCCCTTGCAACTGATCCTGTGCATGTGCAACCTAGCAGTAACACAGAAGTATTAGCCAGAGTACAGAGCTATCCCTGCCAACTCGAAGGACTGCTTAACATAAAAAGGAAAAAAAAAAAAAAACCACAACACCCAAACCAGCCATCACCTCCCACCTAACACTCGTGTCTCAAAGAACTAGTTATTCAGTCTTCCGAGCATTGGGAAGAATTAACGGATGCCTTGTATCACACACACAAAAAAGCACAGAACGCACAACTCAACACTGAGATTAAGCTACTTGACATAGGACAACAACGAAAAAATTTTCCAATGGAACACAGGAACCACAGAAGTTGTCTGTTCTACACAAAGCAAACCAAATAGCACCATCATCTCCATTTTTACAAAAAGAGTGCAAGATTTTCAGGAGAAGGAGACTCAAGCTCACCTCAAGAGCTGAACCATTTCCCGTCCCACCTGGAAGCCAACAGAGAGTTCTGCCTGCCAACACCGTGACTTCATTTACAAAACCATAACCGAAAGAGTAATTCGGAGCTTTTCAAGTTGTGTTACACCACCAGAAACACCACGCTGAGTCAGGTTGTGGGTGTCAGCGATGAGGGCAGCAAACAACCTAACCGGATGGATAGTCCCCTGGAAGCAAGTCACACTCAACATGGGTTTGCTTTCACAGTCAAAATCCCCATACTCCCGTCCCCACCGTGCCCCTGTTTGTTCCCTCACCTCCTCCCCTCTCCCTGCCCACCTTCATCTGCAGCCCTCTGGTGCAGGCTTAGAAAGAAACGCTCGTTTGCCAAATGACATCCACTACTTCAATTAATATTTAAACAAATTTATAGTCTGGAATACCAAATTCCTAAAAGCCCTTCCCCAGCACTTCACACCACTGTGAGATCCTCAGTAAAACATAAAGGCTTTAATGCAGGTTCCTGTTCCATTCCTGAAAGAGACACACATATCTAAGGGGAAAAAACCAACCAACTAAAAAACCCTATTTAGATGTCCGTGATTCATTTCTTCCATATTCCTACCATGCGATTTTGGGTTCTCAACATAGGTCAGGAAATAGATCTTGAAGTTTTGCGAAGGTGAACACAAATGCATTCTTCCTCGCTCTCAAGTCCAGTTCTATGAATTACTTGAACTAGCCAGGTTTTTGGGGAAAAAAAAAAAAAAAAAAGCTTATGTTTTTGAAACATCTCAGCTCTGCTTGAAGAGCTTACTGTCTTTGCTTTGCCTCACTGTGAAGGGCACGATCTAGTCAGTAGTCTCATCTAGTACTATCCACTACTAAAAGCATCCTCCTGCACAAGCGGTACCCTAACACAAAGCAGCCGTCCAAGTCACGCACATCCGTCGTGTTTTGTCATTACGGCCCCTTAGATTCCGAAAGCCTTAAAACACAGAACAACCCTTATGTTCCCCAGACAGAAGGTGGGAGAGTAAACATCTGAAGTGTGGCTTGAGGAGACAAACTTAGCACGGCAGTGCTTCAAAAGAGGGGAAAAAGAGTTCTATTTCAAGCTACGCTGAAGCGTATTAGACCAAAGGGAATCCCAAGACATTATTCCGTGAAAGCCAAAGCCGGGGATGAGTATAAATCAAGGTTGGTTTACTCTATGCTACGTTCCCCATACAGCACCGGTAACTAAAACTAAGCGAAAAGCATCTGATTTGACCAAAGGGAGAATAAAAGCATCCGCAAGAACGCAGTTACTCATGCAGGCTGAAATACATAGCAGAGCTATATCGTGGGCAGCTTTTAAACAAGATGCTTAGTTCAATCGCCCAGTACCGCATGGGCCACCACCAATTTTGAACTGGCATCGCTCAGATGACATCACCCTGAAACAGAAGCATTTTAACCATTGATCTGAGACAGATTCTGGCACCCAGAAATGTAAGCATTTGAACAACTGATCAGACAATTCCCACTCTTATATCACAAAAGCACATTGTTATCTACTTACAGCTGATCAAGCAGTACTGGTCACCAACCGTCCCAAAGCGTATCAACACACTTTTTTGTGCGTGTCCAGAGGCACAGAGCTCAGTGTCAAGGTTGGGGTTTTTTTTAAACCGTGTCCCACACGGACGCTAACACCTTATTCAGCAGAACCATGAGGTGCATTCATTACTAAAAATCCAAGTCATTTTGAGATGGGGGGGGGGGAAATTGAAAGTAGCCCTTCAACACAGTATAAACTATCTCTGAAATCATCCCCTTCAGCATGGCTTTCCCAAGTGTTTCTCTTTCCAGCAGCAGGTAGACAGTCCCAACAAGATGACCTCAGATAGAAGCAAGAGATTCCTGAGACAGTTAATACCAAAAAGCAGGGTGGGATTCCAGCCAAAGAAGTTTTGTGACATGCCAATTTTCCGCTAAGCGTAGAGCACCAAGAGGCAAAAATCCCACTGCTGTCCCGTGTAAATGCCTTGCAAACTCAGGCACGTATCACAAACAAAATGCATTTGAACACGTTGAATCTGACAGGATACACTGGCAAAGAGAAGATTGTTGTTTTGCAGGGATTAGAAATACCCCTGAAATCAGAAAACAATTAATCCACAAAGGGGAAAATTCCATCACGAAAGCTTTCAGATGATCAAGTTTGCTCTTCAAAAACCAAAAAAAAAAAATCATCGTAAGATACGTGAGCCCTTGTTTATAAGCTAGAGAAACATTCAATGCGCAAGTAATATTCAAGCAGCTTTTTCAAAAGCTGCTTCAAACTTGTGTTTGAAAGATTACACGGGCGAGAAGCACACCCAAGCGAGCAGCAGGAAAGCAGTGAATACGGTGGTGCCGCACTCAGGAACTCAACCCACTATAGACTCTGTCCCAGCCTTTGTCACGGGTAGTGGGAGAGCACTCCTATTACTGCTTAAGGGGAGCACAAAAACCATGTCTCCAACAAGAAACCGCCTACAGAATAATCCACAAAAAGCCATCAAATGTCTTGACGAGTCACCACACACCAAAGGGATGACTTTTGTAGTCCCGACTTTCTTTTTTCTGTCCTAGGCTGCAAAAGTGGATCACTAAAACAGCACTTTAATGAAAACGACCTCATAAAAATCTACGAAGCTGGTGCCCCTCTAAACCAGATGCATTAACTGAAGCTGTTTTGTATTAAAGAACATGCAGTCACCAAAATGATCTTAAAGATAGCACAGGGAAAAGAAAAAAAAAAAAAGGCAAGAAACCTAACTTAATTGGGAGACACACTAAGGGGTAAACAGCTCAAAACAACACACTACAATTATCTGCTACCTAATGTACATCTCCTCCTGCTAATCCTAGCTTTCAGCTTTGCCTTGGGTCCGTTCCTTCCTTTTTTAGAGAGCGATGATATTCCTACCCACGTTCAGTTTGCTGGACTGAGCCAAGTTCTTCCTATCTGCTCTTAAATTAAAAATAGAGTTTTTCAAAATGCTCTGCAACTAAGTCAGAACCAACTGGTTCCCCCAACAGACACCCCTAAGGGTACACCCTACTCCAGACAAGCTCACTGCCTTGTAAAACTGCAGTAATATTTATCAACCTTTATTAGGAACTACGTCCCCACCTCTGCACATACCTTACATCACTCCGTCATATCAGTAGCCACTTCAGAGAGCCACTAAGACACCAAACACGTTCTTCTCTACTACTACTCATATCATTTATTTTTTTTTAAATACAAAAGTCTTTTTATACCACAAAAGCGTGACCTCTACTTCGTAACAGTTTGCACCACTTACCACTTCGTACATTTTGTAAAGTCCCTTAGTTCTATGTCAAAACTGAAAAAAGAGCTTTAAACCTACTGTTTCAGCTTCTCCCTCCAGACAGATTCCAACTCCATTCTCTCAGTCCTCAGCGGTCAGTGACAACATGAAATCAAGTCAGTCCAAACCCAAGCCTCAGAAATCCTCTGAAGCCATGACCCTCATCTGCTTTTTCTGCTTTCACCTAGTAAACAGTTTTCTTTTTCTTGGCTTTTTACAGCAATCACATCTCCACAGATGTCAACCTGACTGAATTCCCAACACCCTTCAGGTAGGTGCTTTAAGTGACTTTCAAATTAAAGGCATCTGCTTTCTCCCTTCCATTCGTATTATTGGTCAGGGGGACGACGGGCTTGAACCTGACGAAATCTACGATTGTTAACACATACTTTTATTCTCATTTCTTTTTATTCCTTCATCCTTCTAATTCAGTGTCTCTTTCCGAGCATTTCAGACTTTGCTGCTAACAACTGCAGTGGAGCATTCACAGAGTTTTACAGACACAGGATGATCCTTGCTGCCCACCCGTACTATCCCACCACCCTCTTTTCGGCTCCCTTACCTCCCACAGACAAGTAAACTCGCACAATGAATCCACATATTTTTCTTCTGTAACAACTAAGTAACAATCTTTTTGACTGTCCAAGATAATTTCCCACCCAAAACTTAAGCTTTCTCCCAAGAGAGATCTTTCATTTCTGTCCAGCATGTTCTTCACTTGGCCTAGGGCAGCAGCGAGGCATTCAAGACCCTTCTGCCACATCCAGTATTCTCTGTTCACTTAGTGCTACTCATTTTGCTAAGCATATAAAGCTGGAAGAGGATAAAGATTATATTCCTTCAGGGGCCTCAACATTCTTAAGACCAAGGTATTCTTGAGACCAAGGTTTCCCACAGCCCCAAGGAAACTAGTATCTTTGAGAGGTGTCTCTACTTGACCATTCAAAGTGCCAAGATAAACACATCCTGAGCTTTTCATGTCAATGTAAAAGACTGCCTAAAGTTAAAAAAGTTTCAAGACTGACTGTTGACAACAGACTCAGACCTTTATGACCTGCCTGATGGAATAAGGCTGCCCGATTCCCTTCACGCAACCTTCCTCGCGTCTGTTCTCCCTTAACAGAAGCACTCACGTATACTCGGCAGCTCGCACAAACTCCCAGGTTCTGGTGGGATCAGGGAAGATCACGACTCCATACCCAGAAAACCCTTTTCAAATAGGTATTATCGCCTCCCAGTAATAGTTGGGGGATTTCAGCGTTCATGCTGCATTACCATTTCCTAGAATATTTCTCATTCAAGGGTCAGTAAAAAAAGGCAATCGCTTCCACCACTGAAAAAAGTTTGCAACACAACGCCAGGAAGCTAAGGAAACCGTGAGGATTCACTGACAGCACATACAAGCTGAAACCTAAAGCACACAGCTGATCGCACTTTTTCCAGGAACTCCGAGACAAGGGACAGCAGAAGCCAGCTCTGTCCAAAGTCAGATTGCAACACTCAAGTCAAGAGTCACAAGTTAATAGTCTTGAATTCTATTAGCAGCCTTTTACAGCATCGATCTCTAAACAGAAGGTAGATGCACAATATGAAAATATTTCTGAGATAAGCCTTCATCTATGCTTCAATGAAACAGACACCTAAATGGAGTTTCCTAGTGCAGCGAGTAAGCAGCATTCTGGCACGGAGGGAGAGAAACCCTTCTGATCAGCAAAACGCCATCTTCCCCAGCCAGTGCTTCCATCACTCCTAGGATCTGGGATTTCAGTCCTGTAAGGCAAATCTAAGCACGGGAAAAGGAGGAAAGAAAATATCTTGACTCACCCATAGCACTGCCCTAAAGATGAACTAAACGACAAGATCATTGAAAAGCAACTGTGTCAAGCGAGGTGCCTGGGGTTGTGCCTTCTCATTTGTCCAGGGCATTACTGTCCCTTATCAGAGGAGCCTCTATGATTCTGCTGGGGGGGAACTGCCCAATGCAAACACAAACACAACTGACACAAAGGTGCAGAAGTGAGACAAAATTACATAGCATCACATAAAGGTTTCTGAAGTGTTTTTCATCACAAGTGCAAGATCACCGGCACACGCTTTTGTCTAAGGGGAGCTTTCTAATAGAAGAACTTCCTTCAAGCTCTCCGCTTCAAGTAATCCACATTTTCACTGAGTAACGCGATGTTCCAAGCCTTTAAGGAATCTGGTTTTGGGCTAAACACAAGTGAGATGGGGAACATGTTCAGGAGAGACAGCAATTTGGGACAGGGAGGATCCTTCTTCAAACCAATTAAAATATATCCCTTTCTCATTCCACACGTGAAACATTGGTGACAGGAAACCTACCTAAACCACAAGCAGCATTTGGATAGGCTCTGAAGAGAGCAAGGCTTTCTCACATGGAGTCGTCACGTGCAGTCCAACACCACTCCCGCTACCGCCCCTCGAATTCTAAGACAGGTACTAATCCACCAGATCTTCACATCAGTATGTGAAAATTTGAGTACAAGGTCAAAACCATCCTCGTTTAACCTACGCTCTACCTGTGCACTCTATTTGGTAGGCAAGTGGGAGAACATGCATGCTTCGGGAGAAGCTGCTCTTTATTTTCACCCGGTTAATACTCACACGCAAGCTCCCAAATACAGACGCTTTCTCCTCCTATACCTGCTGTAACACAATATATTTTTGGCAACGCACTCATGGAACACAACGAACAAATGATCAAGCAAGGCTCAGTAACCATGAAAAGGACTGAATGCAACACGCAGGAGGCCAGTTCCCCAGTCCCAGTTTGTCAATCATGACATTTATATGAATGTGGACTGGAATTCGTCTAGTGTTTTAAGTCTAAGCACTTTTTGCAGGTAACAGCTGTAAGCCACTGGAAGTTCTTCAATAGTTTAAGTGCAAATACATTCCCTGCAAAGAGTTCGGAAACCTTCAACCAGCAAAAGCCACTTTCGAGAACCGTCTCCTTGTCCAAATTTTTAAGTGACCTCGTCCATCATTTTCTTCTATGCATAACAATCCAATGAAGTGAACGTTGATATAAAGTACTTTCATGCTGAATTCTAATCCAGCATCTGCCAGATCAGGATATGTCCCTGTCTCCCTTTTCCCAGCTGCGAACCAGGCAGTTGTTTCAACAGCTCAACATTCACGTAGGCTGTTTGTAATGAATTCGGGCTTGGTTAATACCAGACTTTGAGACCTGTCCTAACTGTTATGGAAAAAAGCAGGACCCGTGACAACATACTTCATGTTTCTTTCTTTTACAAAGGCCTCAATAATCAGAGTTACTTAGCCAGCATCCCCAAGTCACGACTATATCGGCTAGAAAACCTACTCCATTCGTTGACAGCAATATCAAGCCTGGAATTTAACAGAGCGCAAGCCGGTAGAAAAGGCTGAAGAAGGAAAAATACATTAACTGAATAAAAACAGTGAGAGACTTTTGTGTTCTCCATATTCTTTTAATATGGTTGTCCGCTGCTTGTTTCACCTGAAGTTACTTGGAAGATCAAGTCAGACCGGGGGTCGACCACACAGCAGAACTCACAGCATTTACTGTCCGGATAGTTGAACGAGCCGCCTGATTGAAATCCTTCCAGCTGAACACTGCTCGTTCGCTGGAGTTCCATACCTCCTGTTAACCATCTCTTCTTTGTTGGGTCTTCAGAAATAAAAATCGCAGCTTCAAGTTTATTTCAGTTTACCAGAAGAAAGATTCCAAAGTTACCTCGCAAAGATTTGCCCTTCTCAATTCAAGATGCGCTCACAGTAAGAGCCTGATTTTAACCCAAGACTGAGCCTAAAGGCTTTCAAGAGTCCAAAACCAAGAAGTCTGCAACAGCATAGCTAGACAACTCACCACCTGGACAGCTGAGGTCCTGTTTCAACCCAACCTATGTGCACCCCCCTCCCATAGCAGAACCTCCTCCCCTCCTCCGGCATTTAAATTAAGTCATACACACAGAGCCTAAAGGAATTATTTTACTACGACCAAATTGAACAAATGCATTGGAAGTTCACAAAAAGTTAAAAATAATAATTTATATATGTCCCAGGCCATGTGCACAATAGTTTTGTTACAAAAACAACTGCTCAAGTTACTTCTATTAACAAGATTTCCCATGGCTTGGGAAAGACTGCATACTCTGCAGTACGCATCTCTGGATTACAATGAAAGCCACCACCAAAGACATCTGCCTTTCTTGAAAACATTTGGGGTTTGGTTTAGATTTTTATTTTTTTTTATTAAAGTTAATTGAGACTGCTATTACTAACCTTATTTCAAGCCTAATTCACTCAAGGAAGTGATTACTAGGTGGCACTACTTGACACGCTTCTTCAAACCAGTACCATTGGAAAAGCTATCAAAGAAGAAGACATTTGCAACCTAACCAGGGTTTTGGCCATATACTGACATAACCAAGCAGTGCTGGGACAGGACAGCACGCACCAGCTCCAAGGCGCAGGAGGAATGAGCATCTGTATCGACTTCACAACAAACCCCGCGCTGGGCAGAGCTGTTTAATCAATGCCCGCCTCAAGAGGGTAGACACCATCCCATGTAGGGGAACAAGGCATGCCCCGAGCTGCAGTAACACCTCCAAAAAAAAAAAGAAAAACCAACCGAAGAAAAAAAAAAAAAACCCCACACCTAAGAAAAACCAACCGAACAAAAAACTCCACACAGCTCCCTTACCCCTCCGCTCCCACTTCACCACCTTAGAGACAGATCACAGGCCAGCGACACACAGCAGAGACTGCTGGCAAAACGTAAGCCGTGAAAATGCACAGCTGGGAAGAGCTCAGCGGAAGAGATTCCCCGCTCTTGGCAGAGGTAAGGTGTTAGATCAACTCATCACATTATGCCATCCCATATCCCAAACACTTCTGCACAGCCCGACTTTGGTGCATGTACTAGCACGTTTCTAAAAACCCACCTCAACTCAAGGACACCAGTACGTTAAGAGTGATTTCCCACACACACACAGGCTTCAGAAAAGCCCTTTTTCAACGTTCAGCACAGTACGTTAAGAGTGATTTCCCACACACACACACACACACGCAGGCTTCAGAAAAGCCCTTTTTCAACGTTTAGCGCGTAAAGTTTGCCACTATATTTATCACTGAGGGGATCCTTTATCAAGCTGATGCTTCACAAAAATACCAGCGTGCTGTTATGCCAACTTTCACTGCTGTTCGTGACTGAGATGGACAGAAGGCGTATGTTCATCTATCGAGCAGGCTGCTACGTTGAAAGTGCTCTTTTTCTTTAGACTAGCTTGGTTATTGGTATTACGATTACCATACTCATGACAGTTGTGCTTCGTGACTATCTTACGCTGGCCAGCGTGCAAAGCGACTCCTTTGCTGCACTGCACTGAATGACGCAAAAGCGGCGATGGCGGTACTCAAAAGCACAGCAACATTTTCAAGAACATACTCCTTCGTTCCTCTTTCTCTCTGTCCTTAACACGTTGCTTTCAAGAACCTTCACAAATACCAGAGACAAAATAAGTCAGTGCTGATTTTATCTCAAGAAGCTTTCAAGTTTTAAAGCTGCACGCAAAAAAAAAAAAAAAAAAGAAAAAAAGAAAATCTGCGCGATTTATCTTTCCGGGTTTGTGCCAGCAACTTGCAAATAGAAGATCCAAAGGAAGTGTCAAGAGGACTACTTTGCCCTTGAATGCAAAAAATCTCACAGATCCGCACCATTCTCAACAATTCGAGTCCTCCAGGACAATGCAAGGGTTTCTCTGACAAGCATTTAAATGAATAGTTCCACCACAACAAGCAGTCCTCATCCCTCCTCCCTGCCCAAGTTCCTGGCTCTTCGCTGTGTCAGCACAAGCTCTTGTGCGACTGCCTGACAAACTGGATCAAGGAACTTATCAACTGTAAACATGCTTTTTCTGTTGCTGAGGTTTTCTCAACGAGATCATTTCCCAAGTGGCTGGGAGGAGCAACGAATGCCCTTTTTTTTTTTTTTTGGCAGCAGCTTGCTCACTTGCAACCTTCCTCCAAGCCCAATTCTCCCGACTTTGGTGGGATTAGTACCCACACTGACACAGAGGCTGAGCAACACTGAGCATCTGAGGGGAAAAAAAAAAAGCCCTAAGTCACATCATGACTTGAAACTTTAAACTTCATTAAAGCATTATTCACCATTGTGTGGAGGCGAGCAAGTCACACCTGCAGAACAGCATAAAAAGGAAAATTCCGCTGGCAAAGCGTTTCAGGACAAGACTGAACAAAAGGAAAGAAATGCCTGAAGTTTCGAAAAGGTAACGCTCAGGGACAGGGAAACACGTGAGTCACCAGATACCTGCCAGCCACAGATGTACAAGGGACCTCCAGCTTCTCGTAAAGTGCTATTCCTGTGCGTGGGAAAAACTGGGAGGATAGAAACAACCTTCCTCCTCTTATCTCTGAATCACTCCCTGCTCTAGAGAGAGGTTTCAGATGTTCCCCTTCGGCTCAGGCTGTAATCCACCAAACAGCTCCTGCAAAGAAGGACAGATGTACAGGCATGGAAACCATCATTCCTTTTTTCTTAGGGCAAGGGGAAGCAAACCTGAGCTCAAATACGTGGTAGCCTCCTTAACAGTATAAAGAAGTCATATTACTGTGCCAAAGATGCCTTTAATTTTAACCTGAAAAAACAAAAGAATACAGGAACTTGGCTTTTCGACTGCTTCAAGTTGAACTTGAAGGGAATGGAGGGCAAAACCCCAAACTGGTATTCTAAATAGCAACATTTCATCATACTCCAGACTTCTTTCTAGCTCTGCTTTCTGGCATCTGACCAGCTGCATATTCGGACACGTTCTCCATTCTTCATGTTTAACACCACAAAGACCCAAGATACCCATGTGAGGCAAGGCAAAAAAATAAAATCAAGGTTTATGTCAGCTCATTTCCTAGAATACACCATTATACTCCTAAAACTTGAGGATTCAGCTAAAATACAGCAGAGGAAAAACACCCGCACATCAAACACCACTAATCTGAATTTGTCAAAAACTGCTTTGGGTAACGCAAACAAAATCACCGTAATTACAACGTTCAGCCTAAAAGAAAATACCATGAGTACAAAGATATATTAAAGACATGCTTGTTTTCGTGGCTGATTTTTAGCCTGGTATGCAACTATTACCTAATGGGAATACTGAGATAACCTCTCAGTGCTTTCTGTTCATCGGTACTCAAACTGCTTCGTGAAAACAGAGAGGAAACGCTGCCCTTCGTTGGTCCAGTGCGTATTTTTTTTCAAATATTCCTGTTGACTCTGCACACTGATTGCACAGAGGTCACCAGAATTCACACACTAACACCAAAACACATTGACATTCACTGGTAAGGCTAACCACGCATTAAGGAAGACTGTTTTTCGCCCAAGTTCACGTGTTACATGTCCTTACCCAAACCATTTGCTAGCAGGAAGTCCTTCCCCACCCACACAATTAATATTCTTTCTCAAAACATAGAAAGTTATCGACATGACAAAAAGGTCCCACACGTGCACAGAAGCTCTGCAGATACAGCAAATCTGCCAGCTGTTATCTCAACTTGGCCACCTAAAATGCCATACCATCAGGAAACCAGAAGCACATCGCCATTTCACAAAAAAAGCACAATGCCTACTGAGGCAGCCACAGATTCTGCCTCAAATGGGCTAAAAAAAATAGTATCAAATTTGTGTAATTTTTTTTTTTTTAACTCAAAGTTGAAAGGGCTTGTTTCTTCAACCTCAGAAACAAAGCCTTCTTACTTATCTTAAATCTGCAGCATTGATTTTTCAATTCCTAAATCCAATTCGCAAATCAGCTATATCCTAAATAAGCACAAATAGTTTTGTTTTTAAAACACAGATAGAGGAGAAAACCTAACATACATAATCCCATTTGCCTTCAAAGCTGACAGATGAGGGAATTCTCCCAGCTAAATCTCTTCCAGAGAAAGCTTTCTCTTTGAAGAACTGAATTACTAGCTTAAAATATGGGCTGTGTGGCTCCAGCCTGCACGCAGGAGTTATGTTTATAAGGACATTTCCTGGAGAAATATCTGAGGAAGTAAACAAATTCACATGGTGCCACCAGTACCTAACTCCACCTTCTGCAGCGGTCATTTTAGGCAGGGGGCTTCTGTTTAAATCCAGATATTCACTAATAACTTGAATTACATGGAGCAGACAAAAATATATATATATATATTTAAGGTTTTATTATAAAATATGCACTAGGTCTAACCAGACACCATTTATCAGCTCTGCATACGTAGAGTCTTTTGCCACTCATGTAAAGACACGACTTTATCTTTGCTTACCGCCTCAGCCAGGCAACAGTACACTCAGTCTCCTAACTAGCATATGGATTCTAGTAATGTAGCTCCCTTAGATAAGGGGCCGCACGCTAGTCATCATCACAGGGTGAGGCCAGGGACGACTGAGAGGTGGTTAGCAGGGAATGGCAAAGCCCGCCAAATCTGTACTCCGGTTTTCCAAACTGATTTTGCTAGAAGCTAGTCCAGGGAACAAGAAGGAAGGGATGTTCAACATTTTTGGCTAATGCTTCCCGGAGTCAGCTTACAGCAGATTTCACCACTGTGAAACTTGGTTGCGGGGTTCACCTACCAACAGCCCCATCAGCCCTGTTAGCTGAGGGATTTTTGAGAAACATCCTTTACGCGCTTCCAGGCCATCTCTCATTCTACTTATCTTCAGGGATACTTAATGGATGCTAACTCTGACAGTTATACCACATAATACTTCTCATATCCCCCACACGAGAGAAAACAAAAATCTCACCCGTGACACCAACCCAGATAAAATATTTTCTCTAAGAGCGGGCGTTGTGTTAGGAGCACGTAACGTACAAGGCA
>NW_009259428.1:749-4670 GCF_000687185.1 Egretta garzetta | reverse complement strand
TCCTGAAGGGTCGTGATAAGCTTCTTCCTAGGGATGGAAAATAAGTCTGCCGCGGACCCTGCTGAGGCTCACCTATTTCTTCAGCCACATCAGTTCAATCGATGCAAGTTAACTATTGCTATACATTGTAGTAACTATACTGCCAAGGAAAACGTCCCAATCACCTCCGGTCTTACAAATTTGGTTTTCTTCCTCAGGGATTTCACTGTTATTTCCTCTTTTGAAGGGAAGAAACAAAACAGTACAGGCAAAAAAAGGCCAAAGTAGATGGGAAGAAAAGAATTACAGCATAAACAACTCGGCAGAATACGAGACTGAGCTGTACCTCAGGATGTCACACGCTAACAAGGACAGAGCCCAATTAGTTGCCTTTTCAGTCCCGTATTTGAAGACACGAGGAGATCAAAGTAATGATAGCACAGAAAAGGTAACGCACAGCGGCCAAGCGAGACATACTGGCTCCTCGGCAGCCCTGCAAAATCCAAAGGCCTTATTCCAGGATTCTAATTAAGACAGTTGGTATTAGAAAAAGTATAAAATAGATTCTGTATTTCAAATCAACAGCTTTAACACTTAAGCCCTTAAAGCCTTTTACAATTTAAGTATTACAACCGTGTGCCTGTGACGCTCTTGAAATCACACCAGTAAGCCCAAGTTTTCAGATTAACACCTTACATCTGAGGCTGAAGAGTAGCTGCTTCTGCATGAAGAAGTTGTACAGATCCAGTGGCGTTTTATTATTTTATTGACTTCATCTTACTGGTTCAGTTCAATTACTCATTCAATTGCAGCTGAAAAAAACAAAAATGACCCATTTTTTACAGCAGCTATGAGGCCCAAGCCAAAGCAAGAATGCTTCAGAAACAGCCAAAACCTCTCAAAACCATCCTTTACGTAGGGCAGCGCTTTCAGGTATAGCTAATGCTCCCGAGACCTACGTTTAGGAAAGCTCATTTGCACGTCACACGAGAATCCAGTACCAAACTAAACCAAGTCAGAAAAAAAATCAAGAACAGAAATAAACACACACCACTCCAAGACTGATCTACATCTAATCATCGTGAGACTTTGTGCTCACAGAGAAAACTCAACTTACAGTCTCTTAAAATGGATACGATATTAGGAAAAGCAATTATAACGTTCACCACCACCAGCAAACACCCTGCAAGTTCAAACACTTGAAACAAGCTTATAAAACAGCTCTTATTATACAATTAAACCTTTCCATGTTTAATAAGAGAAGCCCTAATACAACCTGGACATCAGTTCTTTTACATAGCAATGCGCTACTAGGACTTTTTTGCTCATTTTTTGCACTATTTCACTATTTATTGAAGTCAAACATTTAATGAAATCAATACAGACAAGAACACTTTCCAGTAACCTGCACACTTATGTTTTCTATCTGAGCCTGTTTAGAGGAACCGCTAAACCAATTCTTCACAAAAAAGAGCAAATAATAAAATTCCCAAACAATAACAACGTTCCCAAGCTTCACGTTACACGTCAGCTTTCATTCGTCTAACCTGCCCACCCCCTTTTTTTGACTCCTGTCCCAAAGATCATTCTTTTAAGCAGCTCAGAAGACAGACCTTTGACTTAAGGCACAAATTTGACGGGCAGTTTTCTTCCTATTTGTTTCGCGTATTTACCTGCCGATAACAAGCCATGCTAAATGGGGAGCGGAGGGTACACTGTCCAGAGCCCCACGAAAAAGCTGAAGCGGCTTCCCCTTAGGGATGCAACGAATAGACTGGCCCAAGCCCGTCCCTTTCTGCAATGCCACTCCTCCCACAATGCTGTCGAGAAGAGACAGGCACCTTCATCCCACCCTTAAACATCTCGCATGTCAACCGACTGAACTGCCCACGGGTGTCACTGCACCTACCCAAATTTTGCCTGGATGCACGCTCCCTGTGAGTAACCGCCCGATCGCAGCGGCACTGCAGTCCTATTAAACAACAGTACCGCTCCTTGAACAGCTTAAGAGGCTGCCTCTGTGAAACCCCAACAATTCTGCTTGTTGTACGCGGTCGGTCATTAGCTAAGGCCAGAGTTCTGCCAGGAAGCGTGCAAGCTGACCTCCCCCAGTAGGTAACTTCCACTGCCATTTTTCTCTTACCTTAAGATTCTTCTTCCTGTGACTGAAAGGAGTTGCCATTTTTTTATTAACGGGTGGTTAGGGAAACAGCAATTGGCCATTTACAGACAATACTGGACGGCGCTACCTAGAACCTTGTTTTTTTGGCAAAGCAGCAGTTGGCTGCAATTCCAAAAAGCAACCTTGGAGGTTGCCACGAATATGGTAGCAGGAGCCCATTCAGTTGTTGGTATGAAATGGCAATTTAACTTCTCCCAAAGCTCTGTCCAGTGCCTATGCTTCCACACTGAGAGCTAACGGAGTTTAGAAACAGACCGAGATGAAAACATCTGATTACAACTTTTTATTCCATTCCATCAGCTCAGCAACAACCGAGCCAAACAATGTCTTTCCACTCATGGTTTCTGTGATTTAGTATCTGCCAGGTTTCCGATTATAACTCCTTTGGCTTGTTGCTACTGTACTCCTGATTTTTAGAAGCTGCCTCATTAGTAGTCAAATCTAGAAGTACTTCGCTTCAGCGATTAGAGAAGTCTTAATGTATTAAGCATGGGAAGGGAAAAAAATAGCCTAAGACAAACTGTCTTAAGTTTACAGAGATAATGAACTGAACGGTTGGGAGGGAACACCGTCTTCTGCAGCGTTTCCACAACCGTTTCCATTTACAACAAAACCATAAACTTAGATTTCTTTGTGTTCTTCATTTTATGTGCCTTCCAGACCGCCAGTGGTCAGAAGACCACAATCCAACTGCCGAAAGCCACACAAGCTACGCACATCTCAAGTGAGTCTGAACTAAAAAAAAAAAAAAAAATTCAAACCCCAAACAAGTAAAAATCCCACAGTAGAAACAAACTAGGGTTTTTGGTATCTTTTTAAAGCTTCTAAAAGCCGAAATTAAATATCAGGTTGCTTTCAGACAAGGAAAACTCCCTTTCGCTGAGAACAGTTAAAATACATTTCCTCCCCAGGAGCTGCTGGGAACTACTTTGAAGTTAGATCCGCTGCTCCGTTAATCAGGCCAGCCTCGTGTTCACATTCCTAAAAACGGTGATTTCAGCTGTGGACATTCTACAAGCTGCAGCATTTCATCCTGAAGTCAGCGGGAGAAAGACTAGAACAGTTTTTTGTAAGCAACCTGAATGACCGAGAAAAATAATTATTGTAAATGGAGCTGATACGTGAAAAAATGTATGCTATCCTGAACTTAATAAACTCTGTATTATTAACTTGTTTATCACTTAATTACTTACCCCTGCTGAATATTTCATCCCAGACCACCCAGACTGGGAAAGCCTTCACTTGCTGTGAAGAAGATGAAAACGTCAGGGAAGCTTCCAGATGCCAAAACTGCCTTGCCAGCTATCGGTACCTACAGCACACGTCATTGTCAAAAAAACCCAAAGTATTCTTCTGCTGCCTCACGATAGCTTAATGATCATTTGCTTTTTCATCGCTCCGAAGGTCTCAAAGCATATTAAAGAGGTGCCTATGGCTATGTAAGGCACAGCACGCGAGGAAAAGCTCACCTCGCCCAAGACTACATCTGCTCCTCCGTTGTCTCTGCCTTCCTCATCACGCCACGCACGCTGTACCACCTGAAAGCTATCAGCATAAGGAGCCGCTTGGAGGAACGGCTGTAGACCACAAAAGACATCTGCCTATGATTTTGCCAGTAAGTCTCACTTGACACAAATGCTGTTGAAGGTTGCCATCACACACAACTCATCTCTGTGCTGAGCTACCAACCGATGCATCTGCTAAGTCATTAGAGGCCTCCATCCCCTCGCCAGGCACCACCGTAGCAAAACCCCGCGGGC
>NW_009259428.1:0-690 GCF_000687185.1 Egretta garzetta | reverse complement strand
ACCACGGCTGCTCATCTTCCAACTCTGACACCTCAAAAACTTCTACCTCCATGGTGATGTTCACTTTCCTAAAAATAGACACTACAGAAACAAAATGCCGGGCGAAATTACTTGTTAATCGAGACGCAGGCATTGTGTGCCATTTATCTCACAGCAGTTGGATAAAATGCTTCTCGTATCAACTTCTACAGAAATACTGAGTGCTCCTTAACTGTGGGAAAACCTATCACCATCTTAGCCCAGCCCTTCCTTCAGCGTACTAGACTCTTCCTTCCCTTCCTCCCTACTCACTTTCATTTCTAACACAGAAGCAGATATACCACTTAAAAGCCAAACCACTTCGAAACACAGTTCAAAGAAAAGCTTACAAACTCAAAGTGGACTTTTTCTGAGGGCGCGATTTAAATAAAACGGAAGTGAGCATTCAGCTTGGAGGGTTACAGAATTCAAACCGCTCAGCAGAGACGCTCTGCGCGGCTATCTATGCAAATAAGAAGGGGGCTTCAAGTCTTGCGGGGTGTTTTCCAGCGATACCTACCTGAAAAACCTAACGTTAAACAGGGGCAAGTAAGAAACGCTTCCTTGTGCTTGTCTCAGCATTGCATTGAAACGGCGGCTGCTGTTGGGCTCGGAGAACGCATCGGGTGAGAGCAAAACGCCCGGGGCGCAGGGGCAGCCTCCGCTTTCGCG
>NW_009259427.1:2027029-2027595 GCF_000687185.1 Egretta garzetta | reverse complement strand
TGCATGTAGATAATATATAAATAAGCTTGGAAACAGGGAAAGATCAGCAGGGTATATGAAGATCTGCCCTACAAAAAGTTGTGAATGTTATTCTTTTCATTTCTCGAACTAAAATATTCTTTAATTATTTCTATTTTAGAATTACAGTAGACTGGCCATTATCATCATTAGAAAGATGAAACCAAGAGTGCTAGCCAGAAAATCTCAATAGTAAGCTGTCGATAAGGTAGAGAATCACAGTCTGATTCATAGGAAGACCAAAATTGTGAAACAATCTGGTGGTAGATGGATTTTACTAGGTAACCAACCTTTCTCATCCATTTAAAAATCCTCAGGTTTTTCATTTTTATTTTTAAGATGCAAGAGAGGTGGGAACACTTTCATATCTTAACAGCTTGTGTGCAGGCTGTTTTGGAGGATATTTTGGCAATGTCAAAGAAGCAACATGCTTTAGTTACTGGGAAGTGTTAAGGGACTGGGGTAGTACATTGAAAAAATGGACTAACTTGATAAAACTAGGGCATCTGGCACACGAATAATGTTCTTGCATGTCAAAACATGGTATT
>NW_009259427.1:1992303-2026988 GCF_000687185.1 Egretta garzetta | reverse complement strand
CTTGGTTACTCTCAACTGAGAGGAAAAGCTTGTAGAGAATGGGTTTCAGACAAAACCGGACAAGTAGTGATTTCAAGGAAAAGATGCTAAGAATAAAGAGAGCACCCTAAAGTGAAAATAAAGTAACAAAACCTCTTATGTAAGGATAGGTAGCTTGAGACAGGTTGGTGGAGTGCCAGTGGTTTCTTCATCTCAGATTTCTGAAAGAACTGGTAGGTGAAGCTGCAGGTCCAGCATTTCTAACAAAGCAGTGGGAAGAGATAGGAGGGAAAATGAAGTAATAAATAGTAATGGAGTTGTCTAAATATCGTTCTATGACCAATTTCACCAATGTGAATCATTAGTGATTTTTGCTTAAAAAAAATAAAATGGAAAACAGATACAAGGAGAAGGAATAAACTGATGCTGATGGCTCAAAGGTAAGCACCACCATCTCTCCAAAAAAAGAGATCAGGCAACTACACGGACTCATAAAATCATAGAATAGTTGGGTTGGACAGGACCTGTCCCACACCCCTGCAACAAGCAGGGACATCTTCAATTAAATTAGGTTGCTCAAAGCCCCATCCAACCAATTGAAGATTTACAATGACAGGGCATCCACAGATTCTCTGGACAACTTGTTTCAGTGTCTCACCACCCTACTTGTAAAGAATTTCTTCCTTATGTCCAATCTAAACCTACCCTATTTCAGTTTAAAACCCTTGCATCTTGTCCTGTCACTAGAGGCCTTGGTAAGAAGTCTTTCTCCATCTTTCTTATAGTCTTTCAATAACCTCAAAACCCAAAGTACCATAAATGAAAAGGCTGAAATGTAGTCCAGAAAAGCTTATCTGTTCTGAGACCAGTAACACAGAAATCTGCTGGAAGTTCAGCTGTCTGAAGTGATTGGAAAGGATTTGATTAAATGTTACTCTGGAGCTACCAGTGTAATTCAGCTGTGAAGAAAGGTGTATGTGACATTAGTAGAAGTCTCTAATGAAATCTCATATAGGAAGCTTCTTCTCTAAGAAGAGCTCAAATCAAACCCGAATAGGAAGAAGTAAAGTTTTGGAGGCGATCAGGAATGAAGACATTGTTGGGTTTACGCTATGGAGATACTACACTGAGTACAATTAGATCAATTCTCAAAAGCTGAGTAAATCTGGCAGGTGAGTTCTGTGTTCACTACTTAGACATCTAATACAGTCTTGCTTGTGTTGAACTGCGCTTTCTCTGAGGCTATTCCTTTAATTTAGCAAAATCAAGAGCTGACTGATCTCCAGGAATCCATCAGAGGACAGGGTCTTGAGGGGAAAAGATTGCTGAAGTAGGGCCACTTTTGGCAGAAGAGCATTCTGAATAAAAACTGTCGGTTGACAAATGCAGTCTAGATTTTTTAAAGACTATAAACGTTTTCAACACAGTGTTAGAGCAGAAATACTGGTGGAGAAGAAAGTACCAAATAATGGTGTTTAATGGGATATGAAAAGGAGAAATAGAAGCAGGGCATTGTGGTAGCAGGAAAGTTAACTGCTTCAAGCTTGATTTGGGCATATAATACATTTGTTTATGTGGAGTTAGTGAGTGACTTTGCTTTCAATGGTCCATTTACAAAACCATTGTATTTTTAAAGAAAAAAAAAAAAAAGCTATGCATAGTTTACTTCTTGTAGGAATATTGCTTAAGACATTGCAGTTAAGCCGTAACAGGTGATTGAGGAACACCATAATGATGATAAATTGTTATAGCACCGCAAGATCTTAATTTTCTAGGTATTGTTAGAAGTAAATTGAATAATAGATTAATTGAACATCCAAATTAAAAAATGAAAAGCTATCAAAATAATTATGAAAATGGGCTGCACTTTCAAAAACAGGTGTGAAGATAATTGTAAGGAAGAAGATTGAAAAGACAAAAAAGCTGTCTTGTAAAGCAGTTGGTGAAAAGTATCATTGAATCTGCAGAGAAATAGATTTCTACTACTTTGATGGACACAGAAGATACCATTCGAATAAAAAATGTAGAAAAAACATGATTCAGCTTGTGAACAATTAAGAAAAAAGGAAAAAAGATGAGATGTATGTATTAACAAGAGAGGCAAGAAAAATGCTTTGATCAGGCAGGATTTTAATTACCCAGCAATTAAACAAATTTTACAGTTAAGTATGTAGAGAATGAGAAATGGAAAATATGCTAATTGTAGTGGAGGAATATTCTGAATAGCCTATGTAGGACAGGTTCAATGTGTAATTGGTTTCGGGCGGTAAGCAAGAAGGGAGGCCTTGTTCCAGAACGCATACACTGAGCTTTCCTTAGCTGGCTTCTGACATTTTTCAGCTTTTGTTTTATTTCACTTGAAAAAATAATGCATCTGCTTGGAACTGAGTGCCACGAATGTTGTAAATGAAAGACGTCTTTTCACTGACTACATTGTACTTTGGATCAGACTCTTTTTTTACTAATAGACACTCGACCAGACTATTACATCTTCTTAATAGAAGTGCAAATGTACTCTGTTGTAGTTTGAAGTTTGTACTTATTCAAGTCAAATGGGAAATTTTCCTTTTATTTTTGTATTTTACCAAATGCAAAATTTTTCAAGTATTTGCACGTGTTCTCCCTCCACCCCCATGCGTTTTGAGTCATTGGCTCAGGCCGGTGTGACCTGTCATCAGTAGAAGTTCTCTGGCAAAGAGAGGTTTTGAGGGGAGGGAAGTTAGTTTAATTTTCAGTGTTCATTCTGAAGTAGTCCTTTATTTCATCAAGGAAGCAGAAGTGAATTAATGATTGTAAAGAACATAAATCCACCTCAGTAAGCCTTGTAATTCTGAAATTAATAGCTTCCAACTGTCAAAACCTCAACAGTACAAGCACAGACCAGAACAGACAGATTTGTATGAGGAAATATAAGCTTTGACTGAAGCCCTCGCTCTTTCATGCTCTCTCATTTTCTCCTTTTTAGTCTCTCTCTCAAAATTGGCAGCTAATTGTCTATTTTTTAGCACAAGAGGGATTTTTTCCATCTTATTTTTCTCCATTTTGTATTTTTTCTTAGCCTGTTCCTTCTCCCCATTGTCTCTGTGGTAAAACAATGCCAGAACTTGACTTGATTTTACTTCTCTTTTTATTTTGTATCCCAGACCTTTGTATTAAGCAAACATAATATACTTTTTGAAAAGAAAGGTTGTACGGTGTTAGGAGAGAAAGAAGTTGATTTCAGTTGATTGACTTGAATCATTTATTGATTTGGTTTTACAAAGGAAGCTAGTCAAACAGAAAATCTTGCCTGAGCTGTGATGCTGTGTGCTCATTGATACTGTATATCCAGTCGTGAACTTACACTTTTTAAGTATCTGTTTCCTTATTAATTAGAAATTCAGGCTCACTTTAATAACATTTCTGATTAACTATGGATACATTAGAAAAAGTGACAGAAGGAGAAGGGCTATTTTTTTTGCGTCTTAGGATGTAAAAGAGGAGCTGAGCAAATGTTTTCTGTAGGACGGCTTTGTACAAAAGGGCTTTCATCAAAAGATACGTGAGTTGTTTTCTGTTGCTCATTACATTTTGTATAGTATCATATAAAGTTGTGGCTTAATAATATCAGACATGTACAGAGCTGTTACAGAACTTCTATATCAAGGCCAGACACAAGAGATGAAATAAGGAAGAATCTTAATTAAAAATGTTAGTAGTATATAGAAAGGGTAAAATGTCTTGGCAGTGTCTGGAATTACACAGAGAGAAATAATTGGTTGCCTCGTGTGAAAACTTCAGGAAAGAAAAAAAGACAGCAGCAGCAATCCTCAATAATTAAAAGAAGTGTTAAGGGATAATTACATTTCTGTGCTTTGATAAACAGTCAACTGTCAGTTATCTGAGTGAATGATGGGGTTGGTTTGTTCAAGTTAAAGGAAAAGCCCAGGTCTTAAAACTGTTGAAGATCATAAATTGGAAACTTCAGAGCAGAAACAGGTGCCACTAGCCCCGAATGGTTCTGGTTGGAAGTCTTCCAAGAGTGCTCTCAACTGTGGGAGCATTTAGTACATTTGTTGAAGCACGGTGTGAAGGCTCAGAGTTGGTTTTATTCTGCACCCAAGCTCCAGACTCTGGCTGGAGCACTGCTGAGTGGGGGAATCAGCAGCTCAGATCTGGCAGGGCTTCTTGGCTTGGGCTTTGCCTGGCTCAGACCAGTAGACTGGGTAAAACATGACTTTGCACCTATACACTAGGCCATTTGGATTCATATCCCTTGTTTGAAATGAGATATTTGTAGCTCATTCATTCTGCCCAGAAATTTAGGCCCATGCATAAACTTTCCAAAATGGAAGCAGACCCCATGGGGTCAGGTGTCCACACCATGCTGCCCAGTGAGTTCCTTCATGGCATTTAACTCCTAATAACTGCTTCACCTCTTGCTTTACTATCACAGTATTTCCCATATATGCTTCACTTCCAGAAAGAAAACGTGCAGGTTTCTCTCAGTAATGCAATTGCCAAATAGTGGGAGTGAAACAAAGAAAATGAAAACTGAGAAACGTAACCTCAAGTTTTGAGTTTTGGATGAAAATAAGATCAGTCAACAGCTGTCAGTTGGAGTAAACATCCTGAACTATGCCTGTTAAAGAGGCAAAATGACCTCTTCTGGTTTCCTAGCGACTATGATTTTGTATAACTTGCTGGAGCCACCAGTGAGGTTCCGAACATCTGTTCCTAATGAAGGTATTAATCAGCAGTGTGATCACTGTTCGCTGTTTATGAACTATTTTTGTTAACCAGTTAAGTTTTATTTGAGGGAAATTATTTCTGGTTATGGGCACTTAATAGATAGTGATTTGTATTGTCCACATACTGTTTTGAATTAATCTCATAACATGAAATATACATCTTTATGTTATTTAATTCAGAAGTAGGTGTCTCAATAGAATTTTGTTTGGAGAGCCTTTTGTAAACTTATTGAGCTCTGTCTGAGAACCTTGCTGTGAATAGGAATTTCAAGATTAAATTTATTTGTGACTCATTTCCAGCCCTTTTGTTCTCATGTCAATATTGTTCTTTAGTTTAAATAGCTTTTCTCAGTCTCTGATGTTTGCCTTTTTTTACTCTCATTCTTTCTTTTGTCCATTTTGAGACAGCAGTCAGGACTATCTCTCCTAATCTCCCTGATAGCATAATGAGGTTTTTTTATTGCCCACACCACAATTATCTCAGTAGCCTCTGTCTGTGTCTGTTGTTAAGGGGTTTTTTTCTTCTTAGATCATGGATTACAAGATGAGGAACTCCTAGAGAGAATCCAGAGGAGGGCTACAAAGATGATTAGGGGACTGGAGCATCTCTCCTATGAGGAAGGGCTGAGGGAGCTGGGCTTGTTTAGCCTGAAGAAGAGAAGACTGAGAGGGGATCTCATCAACACATACAAATATCTTAAGGACGGAGCCAGACTCTTCTCAGTGGTGTCCAGCAACAGGACATGGGGCAATGGGCACAAACTGAAGCATAAGAGGTTTCAGTTGAACATGAGGAGGAACTTCTTTACTTTGAGGGTGACAGAGCACTGGACCAGGCTGCCCAGGGGAGTTGTGGAGTCTCCTTCTCTGGAGATCTTCAAAGCCCGCCTGGACGATGTCCTGTGCAACCTGCTCTGTGTGAGCCTGCTTTAGCAGGGGGGTTGGACTGGATGATCTCCTGAGGTCCCTTCCAACCCTTGCCATTCTGTGATTAGATCTTCAGTAGGATCACTCCTGACACAGATCTTTAATGATCTCTACCTTAATAAAGTAAATCTGTGCTTTCATTTTCAAGACTATCTATCTATTGCCCTCTATTAACCACCAAAATTATAGTGATTATTTACTGTTTCAGAGAACATGATGTAGGCTATTGAAACCAACATTGCCTCTCTCGCAAGCATTAGCTTGAAACCAGCAATGATGGAGTCAATCCAGTTTATTAAACCTTCTGGCTCATTTCAAAGTTTATGTATTAAGACCAGTGTGAATTTAGTTGGTATGTGGCTCCAACACAGTGGTTAGCAAGTTGCTGCTTTCTCCCCAGTGTAGCAGGATCTTTAATGTTTAAGGTGGATAATAATGTAATCACTCTGAGTAAATACAAAATAATTAAACCACTAAAACTTTCAGAAGTTAATTTTGATTACATTTCAAGTTTCAGCTACTCAACACCCTGACCTATATTGTAGTAAAGCAGTATCAGGCCTTATTTCTGTCAGAGATTAGTCTCATATTGTGAAGAGGGATCTCTACTATTTCAAATGGAGTACGGGTTGTCTGTTGGCATAAAATTCCTGTGTTATTTGGGTTTTTTAATCACTTAACGTCTTTCTTAGCAAACACTAAGGAAGATGCTCCACGTAACTTTGGGGGTAATTTTTCCAAACATCTGGAATCATGTCATATTTGCCTGGTCTGTGACATTCCCCTGGCTGTGCTGATGATGTTGCTATAGGAGATATTTTCTGAAGAAAAGGCTCCTTCCTGCTGTCATTTGCCCTGATGCTGAGAGAACGGTCCAGTTGTGGCTGCGAGCCCTGCACCTGGGTAGCTGTCTCGTGAGAATTGTATTGATGCCTGCAGCTCGATCACTAAACGGTCAAATATAAAACAGACTTTTTTCCTATTATCTAGGCTTGTATTCTGACAAAGTGACATTTGTCTATGCAGGTGACTTGTGTTGTCCTTACACATGTAGAATCAAAGATGTTTTCCTTGCAGTATCCATTGGTGTTGCTAGTTGGAAATTCAACAATTTGTAGGAAATCCAGATATAAAGATATATGTCAAGTTTAGGTTAGTTTTCATTACCCAGTAATTACTGCTTTTGCCACGTACACACGCAAAATCTTGGAAATCAAAATGCATGGGGTGCCCATGCCCATGTGTTGCCCCTATGGGGAGAGGCCGGGGCTGCCCCGTGCCGGACACAGCTGGTCCCAGCCGGCTCCAAGGACCCCACCGCAGGGCACAGCTGAGCCCCTCAGCCAAGCTGGGGGGGGGGGGGCAGCGGAGGAGGCAGCCCCAGGCCGCAGGAGGAGGAGGAGGAGGGCAGGAGGTGCTGCAGGCCCGCAGCAGGGATCCCCTGCAGCCCTGGAGAGACCCCGCTGGAGCAGAGCCCCAGCCTGCAGCCCGGGGAGGGCCCCAGGCCGCAGCAGGGGGATCTTTCCTGCAGGAGCTGCGGCCGTGGAGAGCCCAGGCGGGAGCAGGTTGTCCCTGAGGGACTGCAGCCCGGGGAAGGGCCCGCGCTGGAGCAGGGAGACGGGTGAGGAGGGAGGAGCGGCCCAGAGGGGCTGGCAGGGACTGACCGCGACCCCCATCCCACCCCTGCGCCCCTCGGGGGAGAGGAGTCGGGAGGGAAGGGGCGAAGGTGGGAATGGGAAAGGGGTGGGAAGGTGTTTTAAATTTTGACTTAGTTTCTTACCTTATAAATCTATTCTAATTGGCAATAAGTTTAATTCTCCCTAAGATGAGTCTGTTTTGCCTGTGACAGTGACTGCTAAGTGATCTCCTTGTCTTTGTCTTGACCCGTGAGCTTTTTCACCCTTTTTTCTTCCCCTGTCCTGTTGTGAGTGAGCAAGCAGCTGGGTGGGCACCTGGCAGCTGACCAAGGTCAACCCACCGGAGACCGTTACTTCAATATCTGGATATTGCCTTTCAATTATTGTCTTTTGGGGAGGTTGTAGTGCAGTCCATGCAGTTCCTTGGAGTCAGTAATACTCAGAAAGCTCTGCAAAAGCAATAGATACTACACAAAGGTAAAAAATACGCTAGAATGACACAAGGCAAGGAATGAAAATGAGCCAATGCAGGATTTTTTGCTTGTGAGAAATTGTTTTGGCTTTCTAGCTGTCACAGTACATAGTTTTGGTACAGGAGGTCCGTTCAGAAAGCTGTGCGTAATTCTGTCGATTTAAAGTGAGCAGGGGCAAACCAGGACTGTGGAGCGATACAAGCCTGATAGGGGAGGAGGCAGCTGGTAATAGAGGTTGGCGAAGATAATCTGGAAGCCGTTCTTCAGAAGGCATGGTGGCAGACAATGAAATTCTTCTGTTCTTTTGAGCGAGTGAAAAAATCTCACTACCTGATCATCATGCAGAGCTAACCTTCATAGGTTTCCTTCTGTTCTTGTAAGAAATTGTTAAGCAATGTAATGTGTGACATTAAGAGAACAACTCTGACATACTGTATAGCATCATTCTTAATCCTTCGTGTTCTATTTTAAAGTATCTTTTGTATTGCATTGGCACTGGCAACTTGGTAATAATCCTACAGTGTTTCTTAATTTATGTAAAATGCCACAGACGACGTTTACCTCTGTCTTTCATGTGGAGTTTCAGTCTGTGGAGCTGTTTGTTTGCCATACAGCATGCCATAGTAATCAATAAACCTTTAGTCAAATTAAGTTGGATAGTTTGATGGTATGGACTCAGAAAAAAATTGTTCCATGTCTAAATTTCAAGATGAAGGGACCAAAGCATTACATAAAGCCAGAGATTTCGTTTAGCCCAGGAACTACATTTTATTCAGATCTTGTTATCTGTAGGTACTAAAATGTTGCTCCATCAGTTTGAAGCAGATTGGCTGCGCCTTCAGTTATCTCACATTAGAGTTTACTCTTCTAATTAGAAACTCACCATATTCTATATGGCATAGTGGACGCTTCTTAGTTGCACAGACTCCAAATGTGGCCCTTGATTGTGTGGTTATTTTTGTTTTTCATGAAGGTTCACACTAACAACATGCTTATTCCCAGTAGTCTCTTGGATATCATTGGGTAGTACTGTTGGATAGTACTATTTATACCCAAACTTACAGCAATACAGCCTGTGAACTACCTTTGGGAAGACGCTTTAAGCTGAAATACCCATGTATGCTTTTCCTCATGTGCTGAAATCTAGAGGAAGCTATATGAAGGGCTTTTCTGAACTCTGAGATAACGAAGAAACAGGAGATGCAAGTTCAGGTTCCAATATTTTCAGTGCTAAAAGTGGAATTGCCCTGAGCATTTCACCAGAAATTAAATGTGAGTACACAGTATCTGGCAATTAATAGCAAATTAAAACTATCTTTATAAGCAGTGATTAGACAGTATTTAATTGTCATTACTTCATGTTCTGATGGCAAAGTGAATTTATTAAAGTTTGCAAACACTGAAATAAACACAAGTAAATATTTTGTTCTGTAAAATTTTACTCATATGTAATAATGTCTAGGTGAAAAGTCATTTGGGATTCTTTCTATTTTGAAACAGGGATTAAAATGAATCCAAGTCATCTTGCTATTCATTAAGTAGCTCACTCCTGCTCCATCATGAATAATAAATGATATGATGGGAAGGCTCATCATTTGTTAGTGAAATTTGACTATCAGCAAGTAAGTTAATAGATATAAATGAAAAGCAAGCTAAGGTTGGCATAAAATATCTTTGAAGCTTTCTAAAGCTGTATGATGAAGATCAGGATTGGATGCCTTCTACGGCCTAAGAAAGTGGAAATTACCGCGATGTACCTGTAGAGCTGTTTCCTCATTTTTCCATTCCCACAACCTATTCAAACTAGCTATAACTGGCAAGAATATGGGATATTTAGTTTCTTGGGCTTACCCACAAACCTGGGTGATTTTCAAGTGTTCAGAGAAGCTCATTCTATGAGATCCGTAAGATGTCAGAAATAGCTACATATTTC
Source organism: Egretta garzetta (assembly GCF_000687185.1). Taxonomy (NCBI): domain Eukaryota; kingdom Metazoa; phylum Chordata; class Aves; order Pelecaniformes; family Ardeidae; genus Egretta; species Egretta garzetta. The sequence goes on along the minus strand of NW_009259427.1, from coordinate 2,017,309 downwards.
TTCCTTTCAACCCCTGTTAGCAGAGAAACCTCATTATGGAAGGTCAAGGCATTATGAATAGATATTCATCGATTGCTACCACCACCCCCAAAAAACCCAAACCCCAGCTCACCCATTAAACCCCATCTCATTTCTGGGGTTGACTATCTTAGAGGTTTTATAGGAAATCCTGGGAAGTTAAAAGGATGATGCTGTCAGTAGAAATGCATCTCCCATTCTCCTCTCTCCCCATCCTCTCCTTTTCAGTCTCCTGTGTGTGGAGGTCTCTTACTGAAGCCAAATCACGTTTGTGGTTTTAAAGATGTGTGGATTAAAATACTGTAGGCTCTGTTGGATGCCTGAAAACACCGACGACACCAGGAAATTTATACTTTACCCTGCTAATTGTTGGAAAATATGAGCCCTTGATTGGTATGCAATTAGAAGTGTAACATTCTGTTAAACATATCACACAGCATATGGCATGTTAGTAGCAAATCCTCTAATTTAAAATGAAAAAAGTATGTAGCTCTCCATATTAGCAATTTTTGCAGGGAGTCAGAATTCGCCGTTTGTCTAAATGTCAGAGGGGAAAAAGTCATCCTTAGTTGTTCTAGTAATCTAGATTTGGTTTATGTTTGATAAAATTTCTGTTCTCTAACAATAAACAAATATAGAAGAGGAAAACCCATAATGTATTTAAATGTGCCAATAGTTCCAAGTAATCAATAAGTATGCCTTTTATAAAAAAAAAATAATTTGAATTACTTTACCACATCGGCTTTAATTCAAACAGGTTAAAAATGCTGAAGCAAAACCATAATTGCAGAACCACAGGGAAAAAAAAAAAAAAAGGCAAAGGGCCGGAATTCATTGATGGGCAGTCAGATGGTGCACTGTTCTGTCAATTAAAAACATAGAACGGGTCCATAGACAGACGACCCTTTCGTTAAAAACCTCAGTGGTTTGAAGGTTTGATATGCCCTCTAGTCTTTCAGTACCTATTCTCTGATCGTTTGTTTTTTTTTCTTTTTGGTGGTGTGTTTTGGAAGAAGATTTTCACACATATACCAAGGTGTTGCAAGGAGCGCCTTTCTAGTAGAGGCTGAAGTCTTGCTTGTATGGACCCAGGGATGACTTGTGCTTAGATGAGGCACTCAGCCCATTTATAAAGCTAATTGTAAGCACTGCTAATTGTAGGCATGGTCTGTTGAAAGGTGGCTTGGTAGTCCAGGTTAAGGTGGGAGCAAGTAAACTGCATCTGAGTATAAAATATTTCCCTTTTACAGTGGTTGTGCAGGGTTACTGCGTGTCTTCAAATACGATTAATCTTGGAGGAGATTGCATTTCACTGATTGACTGCACATACACCACAATTTTTAGCAGTGAAGTTTAAAAGCCTTTGAATGCTGCAGACACGTTTTTATGCTCTGCAAGCTTGTAATTTCTAATATTTGTAGATGGTCAATTTGTCTCATGTTTGGCAGATAATATTTATCTTCCTCAAAGTTTCTGACTTCCTAGTGAGTCTCACTGTTGCTATGTTAGGATAACTCATCATTTAAAAAATGTGCCTTATTTCTGCTTTAATTTACATCTTGTCTCGGGTCTTTTCCCTATGGCATAGTATTTGTGAGACACCGGTCTGATGGTATATTTGCCAATGCATCTGAAAGCAACCTCCCACCGCTGGCTTTATTAAGTGTTTATCCTGTAATGGTAAGGAGGGTTCCCATCCTGCTTGTCTCCTCGTCGTCTCTGCCTTTGTCACCCTCCTACTTCAGTCGCTGCAAGTGACTGGTACCGCAATGTAGCTGAGCGCTGCAGAGACGCAGCCTAGCCTTGTGAGAATATGCGTCCCTATCTTAAACCGGGCAGGAAAGAAAATTTTTCTGCTCTAGCAGATAACTGATCATTTATTATGCTCAAGTACTGACATCAGTTTTGTTGTGACTTTGTACTTCATTTTGACATTGCATTATACAGTCAATTTGGCACTGAACTGGAGAAAATGAGAATACTAGGAAGGCAACTCCTCAAACTATTAATTTTATATCAGACAGCTCTCCAAAATGTTGCGTGCGGAGGGGAGAGTTCTTTTTCATTCTGCTTTACTCACCAAATTACGGTTACTTTGGAAATCTTAAATCTCGTACATTTAAAATCAGTTTGTGCTACAAAGCCTGAGGTTTGGTATCGGTTGTTCCTGTCGTGTGTTGTAGTCACTAATCCTTTTAATGAAGAGCTTTTAGCATTGAAGAGATTCTATTTTTAGTAAAGCCATTAGAGCATAAAGCTCCTCATTGCTATTCTGCAGCATGTAGCTGTAATGTTTGTCAGTGGAGAAAAGATATTTTTAGCTGCAGCATTGAAAACCGAGGCTGAAAGGTCAAGAATCCTCACGGGGATATGTTCTGCTACATCAGTGCTATCACACAGCTGCTGTTTACTCTCTTATCGTTCTTCAGTAATAAGAAGATTTCTTTATTGTGACACTAAAGGTATAAAGCATCAAAAGGATTTTGTGTGCATGAAATGAATACTCGGGGAAGGATGATGTATCCAATCACATTAAATGTTCTACTCCTCCTTAAGTGAATGATTTTATTTTCCCAAAGACTATCTCAAAACCTATTCGTCAAAAGATTCATTCTAGGAGAATTTTTTATTAAAGGGGATAAGACCTAATGCAAGCAAAAGGCAATCTGCTGAAAGAGCGAAGAATTTTAACTACTCGCTATTCTGCCTGACATCTACACCATTCATTTTCTTAGCAGCATACTGCATGAACGGAAGACATAATATCAACGTGTAGTTTGCCAAGGGAAAAAGAGCCTGGAGATTTCTATTGGTAATTTGAGGAACAGAATTGTGGGTGGTGGTGATTATATCTGCTCCAGGACAGCTCGTAGCACACTGGATAGGTACTCAGCAAGCACAAAAAGATCATGTGGTCCTATTGTAACAGGATACGATGGATGATATGTAAAAGGGAGAAGGAAGAAAGGAGGGGAAAAAAAGGGATAATTATAGGAATACAAGGCTGCATATATTAGCTGAGTGTACAATGTGGAGGCTTCAGAGGGTTTTCTAATATTTTTATATAAAAGCCAGGGGGAAAAGAGATTAATAATTTCCACATTGAGAAAATTAGGGCTGTATGATCAAAGGAAGGGCAGAGAAGAAATGGCCTGTTGACAGATGGCTTAGGAAAATGAAAAGATTTTTCAGAGGATATGAGTCTGGGGTTTTGTGCTGCTTGGGGAGACGCAGGCATTGTCATCATATTTTAATAACAATAAGCTGCTATGTAACCCTTCTTACTCACCAGACGTAACGTGGCATAGGAAAAGTATGAGTGAAATAATACACTGATAGGTACGTTTTCTTCTCAGGGTATAATGAAATTCATTGTACTTCTCTAAGAATTTCTTCGAGGTCTTGCTGCTGGAGGTTGTTCTTATCTTCTGGCACATGAAGTCCGTTATCACATACCTTTTAAAACAGGTTCCTTCATATCAGAAAATTATTTTAATTCTACTCTTTCTGCGTACTCAAAACAGTTTTTAACACCACCTTTTCCAAGCTTTCTCTGTAGGCAGTATTTGACTTACTCCGTGTGGTTATACCTGTTACGTTGTTCTGTCGTGCCAGGCAGCAGCACCGTGAGCACACATTAATAGGCAGCTCCTGTCCTCGGGATCTTGTACATAAATAAACCAAACATTGAAGGATTGTCAAAAAAGAATTGGAGAAACTGAAGAGATCTCAATTCTACAATTATGTTCTTTTGTAATTGAATGAGATTTAGGTAAATGGGCATTGGCTGAAGGGAATGACAGAAAAAGGGAGGGTATGGCTTTATGAAAAGACAGGACATTAATGGCTTGTTCCTATCAAAACTGACAGATGTTGCTTAGTCCCATTATCTCTCATCTCTCACTCTTATGTGAAAGAAGCTCATGTGTTTCTGGCTCTGTCACTTCATGGCACAGTGACTCAATTCAACTCATTAGAACAGCAGGAAAAAGAAAACAGAAAAAAATAAATAGTAGTTTCTCTTTTTGAGGTGGGGGGGGGATTGGGTTGGGAGGCTGAATCAGTATGCCTTGTAACGGGGCGGTGAGTGCTGGGGCACAGGAGCAGCTGGCCCCCACGGTGAGGAGCCAGGGGTGGGCAGAAGAGGAAGGCAGGAGGGAGCCCAGCCTCTCCTCCTGCCTGCGGAGGCGATGAGCTCTTAATTTAGCTTACTGTCATACGAAACACAGGAACAAGTCTGGGGAAGGCCATGAGGAACAGGGGCGATGGGTGAAGAACGGCTCAGTTATGACGGAGGAGACCTGCATGAACAGCCAGTCTTCATGTGGAAGCAAATGTCGTTAAGAAGGGGTTGTCAAAAGCTGTTCTGATGCCATTCAAAGGGTTTGGCCCAACCCTACTCTAACTCTTTAAACTTATGTTGGTATCTGCTCTTTGTAGCTTTAGTTCCTGTGGTGCCAGGATATTTTTTTTCTTTTTATTGATTTGTTATTTTTGAATATGCATGACTTGGAAAAAGAAGGATGCTCCCTGACTTGGGAGGTGGTTGCATGCACATTGGAGAGATTCCAACTGGATGTGAGAGGGAAATTCACAATGAGAACAGTCAACCATTAGGATAACCTCCCCAGGAAAGTGGTTGACTCGGCCACATTGGACACTTTTAAGACTCATCTGGACAGGGTGCTGGGCCGTCTTGTCTAGACTGTGCTCTTGCCTAGAAAGGTTGGAGCAGATGATCCTTGAGGTCCCTTCCAACCTGGGATTCTATGAGTCTGTTGGAATATTCTGTATTCTATTCTATGATTCTATATGGAATGGAGGAATTTATTCTGAGTTGTGATGTGTATATGTACACAGTTTCTTAATGAAAGTGAAACTTTGTAAACATCAGTGATGGATTTAATATATTGGGAGAACTGGAAGTTCCTGGGATTTTGATGGTAGCATGAAGATTTCTTTCAAAAGAAAGAATTCAGGATGGTTTTTGTTTATTTATTTAACTGTTAGACTACAGAAGGAATCAGCAGAGAATATGACAAAAAATTATGTAAACTCATAATCCATGGTCTTAACTGCAAATTAGTAAGTTACTTGTTTATATCTTTCATAGCCTGTAGAAGTAGTCATGGTATTTGTGGGGAAAAAAAAAGTTCTAGGTCACAGACTGACTGATAAAATAGTATTTAAATTGATTGTTGAGATCTTGTGTGAAAATGCATATGATTTTGCTGGTTTAGCTGCTAGGATATTTTGGAAATCCTGATGTATACTCTGGTTTTCCTCAACTTCCCTAGCTAATCTTGATGCTTTTTATACTCGCTAGTCCTGTGAAATCCCTGTTCTCTGTGCTGTATTCTCTCTTGCTTTCTTAGACTATTTAATTCTTATTTGGGCTTAGATCAGCTTTAATTACTTTAATGGTGGTGTCTTTGTTGCAATTTTACTATCACTGTGATGTCTTTTTCTTTTTTTTTTTTTTTTTTTGTAGTTCCTTTTTTTATAGTTTGCTGTTCACATACTACCTAATTTGCTTTATTAGCTAAGCATTCTTGGGAGAAACAAAGGATTTTTTTCTTTTTTTTTACCAACAGTGGCTTTTGTTAGTGTAAGCCAAGGCACCTCTTTTGGAGTCTAAGGGGCTAATGTTCCTACTGTGTTGTGCATTGGCATGAAGACTGGTAAATTTTGGTATCTGTTGACATTCAGCTTCACTGTAAATTTTTAAAATTCAATGCAGGTCAGTTACTAAACCACTTTGTTTTCATTAAATTCTCCCCTGGATCTCTTCCATGTGCAGAGAAGGTTAAAAATAATTACAAAGTAGACATGCCGGCCTTTATTGACATAGATTCAACGAACATGCAGCAATTGACAGTTGCCTTTTACTCGTTTCTTATTTTCACTTTAAACCCATAGTTTCTGTGAGAGAGTGGAAATGTCAAAGCTGTATCTGTAGTGAAGACAAAAATACTTGCCTGTAATTACTGTTCTCTGAAAATGTTTTTTGTGAGAGAGGTTTTATCTGTTCTCCTTCCTGCTGTATCTGAGATTTGTATATTCGTTTCTTGTTTTGTTTGTTAACCAAGGGAAAATTTTATCTTCTTACTCTCTTCTGTTTTGAGATTTATCGTGTGATTACCTTTAATTTGAAATTTGGCAAATTCTTCAAAATACGGAAACGTGACCGAGTTCTGACCTCATATACCTATGCTGCATTTTGTAGCGATGGCCCTAGCACATTTGATAGCCCTGCAAGCCCTTTTATTTGCAGTCTGTCATCACAAAATGTATTTGGCCCCTGGTTACTATATAAAAGGATTAACGATTCCTGACACAGCTGAAGTTTCGGTTTAGGAATCTCAGTTTAAATCTCCTCACAACAACTGAAATATCAAGGGTTGTTATTAGAGAAAGATTGAGTCACTTTGAGAGATGTGTGGAGACCAGTGCAAAACTGTGTGTACGTCGGAGAATCTCATCATTTCAACTGCAGCTTTTCTGGCTGGTACAGAGCAGTATCTGGAGAGTTCAGTTTATCTACTTGAGCTAATCCATGGCTTCAGCTTATTGTATATACAGAGCCTATGCTGTAGATCCCGTTCAAATTAAAATGAAGCACTAGGTCTTAGCGTTTCACTCAGAAGCAGTAGTTGTTTGATGGTAGCAATGTCGAGAATGCTTTTGCAAATAAAGCTGCAGGCGGTGGCTAACATTTTAATTCTCCTGTCCTTTAAATTTGCTCAGCTCGGGAGTCTTGTTGATGGTAACGCTGTCTTCATAATATAAAGCTAGGATGACTTGTGATTCTTACCCTGTTTTGTTAAGTGCATGTATTTTATGTGTAACTAGTGACTTGTTGCTAGTGGGTAAGTGTAACCACTCACATTTATTGCCTGTTTAAAGCTTTCACGAATCTCTGAAAGAGTCTTAAGACACATTTTTGCTGCGATTTCCTGCTTGTGGTTGTGTGCCATTCAAGATTTGCAAGGAATTAAGTGCTATAGGTAGCCTTGTCTCCCTGCATCTCTTTCTATATAGCATTTCAGCCTTTGGGATCCAGTACAATTTAAGTTAACAAAATCCTAAATTGGGACACTTAAGGGTAAACCATTTCTGGAAATGAACTTTGTTGTTCTTGCTGTCAATTAAATGGCTAGGACTTAGCGTAAAGTCTTCCTCTTTGTTCAAGATTCTGACTTATGTGCTGTTGACATGCCAGAAATGTAAATAAGATGAGATAAAAGGTACTGTTAGTGCCCCCATACGTAATCTGTTTGCTGCATAAATACACTTGCAGGCTTGTTGCATACAGGGGTCTAAGTAGCTATGCAGAAACATATATTTGCTTTGTTAATTCACAGAATTTTTCTGTGGTAAGTTCAACCTAAACATAGCTAAATAAGCCAAGACTTCATCAGGGAAAACCATGTTTTTGCCAAATTACATTACAGTAGGCCAAAAAAATTCCTTCCAAAACATTCCTCTGAAGGGAGTACGTCAACCAGCACATGCGACTTCTGAAATACTCAATCTGTTCCTAGGTAGTAAAAGTTGAAGACGAAAGAATAATTTTGCCTTTTCACCCAATAACCCTCAGTCTGGGAACTCTATGATGAATAATCCAAATTGATTTTTAAAAACATGGAAGGAGAATGTAGGTATGATGGAGGGGAGCCAAAGCCTATGAAGATGTCTAATTTGGACATGATGCATTGCATCTAAGAACAAAGTGAAATACGAACTAGAAACATAGAATCATAGAATCGTTTAGGTTGGAAAAGACCTTTCAGATCATCAAGTCCAACCGTTAACCTAACACTGCAACCCCACCACTAAACCATGTCCCCAAGAACCATGTCTACCTGTCTTTTAAATCCCTCCAGGGATGGGGACTCAACCACTTCCCTGGGCAGCCCGTTCCAATGCTTGACAACATGCCTATGTAAGCAGACAGTCTTTTTGGTAGCTCAAGTTTCTAACTAGTTCCCAGAAGAAAATGTTGCAAAATTCTCTTTCAGAACTGCTAGAGCTCCTCTGTCTGAAGAAACATCATTATCAGTCTCTGCAACTGCATCGCCAACCAAGGCTCCACTGGCATTTTAAGAAAATAAATGTGCAAGTCTGTTTAACTGCAGAAGCAAATCCTATCGTCACCATTTTATCTGGTTCCTTCCCTGAACTCCTCCCATGCCAGCTTTCCAACTCAGCTTTAGCTAATATGCTCTTCAGCATCTCCTTCGTTTTTCTTGGCTTGCGTTGTCCTCCTAAGCTGACAGAGCTCAAGTCTCGCTGTTCCTGTTCTCTCTCTGGGTTCGTGGGATGACGTGGAACATCTCATCCCTTCTGGCTCCAGATTAGAAGTCCTGAAACACTCAAATCTGTATCTTCCTCTGAGGGCAGGATGAACTCCTGACTTTTCTCTTCTGGCCAACATCATGTTTATAAGGCTGGAAGCTGACTTGGTTAGCTGATTTTTTTTTTTTTTTTTTTTTTTTTTTTTTTAAACCCCACAAACCTTGGAGAGCTTGATACCGGAGAATGGTATATACCTAGGTAAAAAGTTTGTTGTGACTTTTAAATCGTCCAACTGTACTGATATGAGAAGACAGTTGTTTTCACTCTGTTGCTTACCTCTTGTGAATTTATGATGCTGTTTTTCTGAGAACACTGAAATGTTTCTTATCATCAGTGAGCGAATCATATCCCTGTGAGAAGCTTAATGTGCATATTACATATAGACAGACTGAGAAAAGATCATTACTTTGCCTCAGGCTACAAAATAAGACAGTAATATAATAAGACGCTCTGTCTGACAGTCTCCCGGTTTAACCAGTGAATGACTCATTTATGATACTGGCTTAAAATGCAGTAGGAATGAATGAGGGTGAATAAATTCTTAGAAAATTATTGGTCAGAACAATGTCTCCTATTTAGGGTTTAATAACATGTGACTCTCACACCAGTTTTGAAATTAAACTAAAACTATGGGACTATATTTTGCTCCTGGCAATATCCCTGATTAATAAGCAAAGCAAATGTTTTTCTACACTGAACTACTTCCAGTATCTTTATTTACACATCAGAGTAGTCCTTTTGCTTGTAATTTGGCTGTTTCACAAACCATTTTTTTTGTTACTCCCTTTAGTTGCCACTGGCTTGGCAGTGAGGTGGCATTAGGCGTACATCCTTCTGAACGTGAAGACTTCCAAATATCCTCCTCAGCATCACAGCAATAGTTCTGTCCAAAGACCTTCCTCATCCTGGAATTGCAAGAAACCAGCTCGAGGAAAAGGTTTTATTTGTAATAACGGGTATAGCATCCACAAACCTACTCCCAGTCTATTCCAAGCCCAGTTCAGTATGAAGGCTCAGAGGAACTTCACATGGGATTTCAAATTCCTAGTGTCCTCCTGATCCTGCAAACCACTGCTTTCCTTCTCCTTCCTCAAGTGTAGTTTGAGGAGGACTTTTAATTGACCTAAGATGAGGTCTACTACAAGGCAGTATTTGTGCATTCCCCTCTGCCTGGCTGTGTACTCCTGGGTTTTGGCACTAGTGTTTGTTTAGGTGCCGGGTAAGTCAAATTAAGGAGTTGATCTCTCTGAAAACACTTTTCTCTCCTCACTGCCAAGTCTTCCTCCAGATTATTTCCTCAATTACTCTGTGCACTTTTTCTACCTAATTTGTTCCAGCTTTGCCTCTTTCCAGACTTCCCTGCTCTGATTCAACACACCAGTCCGACAGAAGAGAAACCCAGTGAGAAACGCAGGTAGTTTTCCGTAGCGTTAGTAATTTGAATGGCTGTTGGAAAGATTGCCTTGATTGCTTTGGGAATTGCAGACTCAGGTCCTCCGTTCCCAAAAAAAGAGAGGAAATAGTTTGCTAAGGAAGTGGAATATCCATCCCTATCCCAACCCTTCCATATTTGATCGTCATTAAAAATTGCGTCTTATGACCAATTCCTACGACTTCCCTCTGAGCTTCAGTGTACCAACCTCAAGACCTTCCATTGCTGGAGTACTTTATAATCCAAGGCTGGTTCTGTACATATGAAACCCCATCACAGAATACCCTTTGAGCCGTATACCTATCCAGCTAGATATTTTAAAATACAAACCTCTTAAGAATTAACGGCGTAATCTTTAACTGCTCAATTCTAACCAGAATTTGCAAATTATCTGATGAAGTTTCATTTTTCTCCAGAGTTGTATGACTAAATGTGAGAAGGGAAAACAGAGTAATCATCAGTGAAAATAAACAAATAATGACTTAATAATCACAAATCTGAGAAAGCTGTATTAATTATTCATAGAGGGTGATTTATCTTAAAACTTACTGTTAGACTGACAGCTGAAATAAAGGCAGATGTTTCTGCTTTGTCCCAGAGGGCTGGAAATACAGAATTAGAGTCAAATTTGATATCCACATAATGATCTGTGAGGGTGTGGAGGTCTGTATAGTTGTTATTTGTGTCTGACATGTTTTGAATGACAGATGGAAACACTTTCTTCAGTATTTGTACTGTTTCTAGTTTCTTCTCTATGTTGTGTGAAGGCTGCACTGCAACATCTCTCATTTAACACTCTTGCTGCATATTTTGGAACAAACATTTACAGTAATAAAGACAAACAAAAAGTTCCATGTATTAAAACTTTAATAGATATTTTTAAACTATGAAATCACTTCTAGTAGTTACATTTCACTTCTGAAGTGCTTTGCAAATGCCCTTAAGTACCACAAACCCATAGTTTCAGAATACAAAATTTAGATTAAACGTGAAGGCCCTAAAGCAAAGTGGAGTGAGAAGGAAGAAATAAATGACAAAAGCTTGAAGTTCCAGGTCTCAGAACATCTGGTTTTGTCTTCCACCTTTACTGAAAATTGTTTTGTTTTGGTTTTGTTGGAGTATTGTGAGTGAGTTGTGAAGGTTTTAAAGAAGTTGAAAAGCACTAAACAGTACAGTATGGAATCAGTACAGTGTGGCTGGACCAGACCTGTGCCATCATCTGGTTCAGACCCCACTCAGAGCAGGGCCAATCTTAATATTAAAAAGAAATGGCAAGTCAGGCCAGGCGTGAGGGGTATTGGTATGGTTTTGCAACTTCCCCAAGGTCAGCCCGTGAGTTAGGGGCAGATTTGAATGCGTGCTTCCATTCCAACTCTTAGCTGCAAAGGCCTCTTCTGTACACTGTAATTTTCCTTCATTAATTACATTAATTATATTTAGAATTTAAGGTGAGATGAAGGATATAGGGTTGTGATGAGAAAAAGGAAAACAAGTTGTGAAAGTTAAATAGCTTTACTAGAATGGGAACCCTGAGTCTGTTGCCTTTATTAAGATGTCAACAAGATGCAAGATTAACACAGAAAACCTTGTTGGTAGGTAACAGTTTTCTTTGTCTCATCTTTTCTTTTAAAAGAATACGTGTTTAAAATTTTGACCAGCAGCTTAGCTTCTCAGCATTTCTGTTCATCTGGTTAAAGTATATGATATCATCTTCGTTTGACATGTTGTATCATGATCTTTCTTTCTAAAAAAACCCAAACCAAACCCAAATCAGCATGTCTGTCTATTTGGTGCTTATTCTACTGATCAGCACATTTATATGAAAATAATCCAGATTTACTTGAGCACATTGGGAAACGTTGTGATATTTACCAGTGACATGTTTGTATTTTTCTTCTTGTCCTTGAATTTTGGGATGTGGACTATTACGAATAGAGTATATTAATATATATATAAATAAATCATGCAATGCAGCAGAAGAAGGGAGCCAGCCTAGCTCAGCTCTCCCTCATCATAAAATTGTCTTGTCATCTTTTACTGATGGTGTACAGAATTGCAACAGGCACTTAGGGATGTGCAGGCAACTCTACTGAAAAGTGATGCTGTGTGCCTACCTCTGACTCTGTGCAAGTGTGGCCTTTGCAGACTTAGGTTTGGAGTATGGTTTCTATTTTTTCAATGAGGCTTGTGTCTGGTGTTATTGGACACAGAGACCTATATGCCTTAGCTGTTTCTCCTGTGGAAGTAGTAAAACCAGAACAGTTGGCTTTAAAGAACATTGCAAGAAAGATGCTCGCCATTCAGTTCTTCTGTTCAGCCAAGAACCTGACCCTGTTGGGGTTAAACCATCTAGAATTATCTGTCGTTATTAAAGAAAGTTATGTACGCTATTGTGCTCTGCTCCAGTTTTGACAGTACTAACTCCTCGGATTCCTAATTTTTATCTGGGCTATGACAAAATGTAATAACTTTTTAATGTATTTTAGTTCACAGTTTTCCTGGGCACTCTGAGAATGTTTCCTATCAGTATCTCCATCTCAAGAGTTTTTAATGTTTTTTTTTTCTAACAATTTCTTTAGAGAGTCGGTTCTTTTCTGAAAGCTTGTTGCCAAGCTAACTTCATTATGCTATTATTATTTAGTGGCTTTTTTCCACTAAAGAACACCAGAACTTCTAAGAACTTAATTTTGGGAGAGTGGTTGACCTTCCATGGTATTGAAAACCCACACATTTTCTTTGGGAAGATGGTTATATTTTATCTGTAGGACATCAGCCTGGAAAGACTGAGAGAACTGCTTGAAAATAACTTCTTCCATCTACTTTTCTATACTGATGCCTAAAATAAAATCAGTAATAATTACCAATGGCTCTTTGTATGGCTTAGTAACAGAACCTATGCTAGAACATCCGATCACCTGAAGATTTAATACATCATTTCAAGAGAAAAAAACACACATGAAATTTTAACAGCCTGAGGTTTTGTCAAAACAGGTGAATTTTAAAATTTTAATTTTCTGTTGAAAACAGTAATTCATGTCCTTCAGCATTAACAGTATTTGGATCACTGACTTAAACACATTGCTGACTATTCTGAACCAACATACACTCAACCTCTTAGCTGTTAGCTAGACTCAAGTGCATGAAGACATAGGAAGAGGGCTTTTGGCTCCCCTGTATGTATATTCTTTTACATTTTTCTGCAAAAATGTTTTTGGAATTATTTATGCCCACCATGTCCGGGAGCATACTTCTTTTCTGTATGTCAAGCACAAAAAACTCTTCACTGGGTAAAAAAAAAAGGATGGATGGCTGGGTCCAAAGAGTTGTGGTGAATGGAGTTAAATCTACTAGGAGACCGGTCACAAGTGCTGCTCCCCAGGGCTCAGTTTTGGGGCCAGTTCTGTTTAATATCTTTAGCAGTTATCTGGGTGAGGGGATTGAGTGCACCCTCAGTAAGTTTGCAGATGACACCAAACTGGGCGGGAGTGTTGATCTGCTTGAGGGTAGGATGGCTCTGCAGAGGGACCGGGACAGGGTGGATCAATGTACCAAGGCCAACTGTATGAGGTTCAACAAGGCCAAGCGTCAAGTCCTGAACTTGGGTCACAACAACCCCACACAACACTACAGGCTTGGGGCAGAGTGGCTGGAAAGCTGCCCAGTGGAAAAGGACCTAGGGGTGTTGGTGAACAGCTGGCTGAATATGAGCCAGCAGTGTGCCCAGGTGGCCAAGGCAGCCAACAGCATCCTGATTTGTATCAGGAACAGTGTGGCCAGCAGGACCTGGGAAGTCATCCTTCCCCTGTACTCGGCATCGGTGAGGCTGCAACTTGAATGCTGTGTTAAGTTTTGGGCCCCTCACTTCAAGAATGACATTGAGGCACTGAAGTGTGTGTCCAGAGAAGTGCAACAAAGCTGGTGAGGGGTCTGGAGCACAAGTCCTGTGAGGAGCAGCTGAGGGAACTGGGGTTGTTTAGCCTGGAGAAGAGGAGGCTGAGGGGAGACCTTATCACCCTCTACAACTACCTGAAAGGAGGGTGTAGTGAGGTGGGTGTTGGTCTCTTCTCCCAGGTAATGGGCGATAGGACGAGGGGACATGGCCTCAAGTTGCACCAGGGCAGGTTTAGGCTAGACATTAGGAGAAATTCCTTTCCAGAAAGGGTTGTCAAGCACTGGAACGGGCTGCCCAGGGAAGGGGTCGAGTCCCCATCCCTGGAGGTATTTAAAAGCAGGGCAGACGAGGTGCTTAGGGACATGGTTTAGTGGTGGGGTGGCAGGGTTAGGTTTACGGTTGGACTTGGAGATCTTAAAGGTCTTTTCCAACCTAAACGATTCTATGATTCTAAGTGAAAACAAAGCATGAGACCAATGGGTATTTGATCTCCTTGGAAAAATAGGATTTTGCCATGTGATGAATTCTGGACTAACAATTATTACTGCTATTAGTACGCTAATGTCATGTTGTCAATTAGTATGTGGGTGTCATGTTGCCGCAGAGATTTCTGTTCCTGCCAGCTATATTAAAGTGACCAATTTTTTTTTAATTAAATTGGTTATTTGCAAGATCTAGTGGTCTTTGTTCTTTTACCCAAATCATCTTGGTATTCATTTAAGGAGGTACACATTTTTTGTCTCAGCATTCACATTTTTCTATAAAATGTATTTCTTGCTGTTCCTATTTCTGGGCACCGTTTTATGAGTTTGTATTTATAACATTTCTATTGCACGTGTGTTTATGTACGTGTACAAAAAATTTACAGAGGCTGTATGCAGGTCAGTTTAGTTTATGTGATTAGTGTGTGATTCTGCAAAAACTACAAAATTTGGAGGAGAAAAAAAGCTTAAGGACAATATTATAGAATCCAGGATACAGCAACTTGCTAATTTAGTCTTTGAAGACACAAGTGATATTTTCACCCTGCATCCACTTGCTGAATATTCCATAAATAGACTTTATTCATATCCCTCTAGGAGAGACGTGGCTGCAATTTATGGAAAACTCATCATGCTTCATGAAAAAGCTGAATGCTGCAGCTTTAACCAAAGCGCACTGGTTCATAAATGTTGCAATGCTAAGAGCAGTGTAAAAGTATACTTTTTTTTTTTTCCTTTTTGGCAGGCAATATGATTTTATTGCTTGAAGCTGATTCCTACAGAGTTCAAAGAGAGAAAAAATTATCTCAATGAATTTTTGAAAGAATTTGATGCTGACTAGTAAAGAGATTTTCAAAATAATCTGACAGCCTGATTGGCAAGGTGTGG
Organism: Egretta garzetta; assembly: GCF_000687185.1. Classification (NCBI taxonomy): domain Eukaryota; kingdom Metazoa; phylum Chordata; class Aves; order Pelecaniformes; family Ardeidae; genus Egretta; species Egretta garzetta. The sequence continues at coordinate 2,002,239 of NW_009259427.1, read as the reverse complement.
TTTCAGTGGACCATATCCTTCCGTTGGTTCTGCTCTGACCTGTATCCAGGGTCGTGGTGCAATCGAGGTCTCCATTCTTGATTTGCCTGTCAAGAACTGAAGTTCAGAGAGAAACTTACGCTGGGGCCCAGCTCTGGATAGCTGCAAATCCTGGAGCTTTTATACATTAATGGTGGTATAAAAAGTGATCAATGGAAAAGGACTTTGCTGTGTAGTGATACTTTTTTTTCTGAAGATGAAAGCTGTTAGTCACAACGAATGACATTCTTTCCTTATACCAACAAGTGCGTATATGCTGAGTAGAAATATTACCACAGTGAAACCAGTGCTTTTAGTGTCCCTGCAGTGTCTTTGGCAAAGTGCTTGATGGATTAGCAAGAGAGTGGTTCTATTACACAGATTAGGGGCACCTCATTCTTCATAATTGATTGTGGTCCATTGTTATTTACCATTCTATGCGTACAAAATTAAAGTTTTTATATAGTTTTATTAAAGCCATATATTTAAAAAAAAAAAAAAAAAAAGAAAAAAAGGATTCACTGTAGTTATAACTTGCTGGTGGTGCCCATGACCTACAATTCTCAGTCCCTTCTGAGGCTTGGGTGGACACCAGGGATTCTGAGTTGTCTTTAAGGAGGCACCAACTCTTAGCTCAGATTTTGTGTGTTTAAGTGTAAACATCCCTACCTAAAGTAGATGTGAGAGTACAGATGGAATATAGAGAGTATAACCCAATAATGCTTTAAATGCCTACAACTGGTTTCCCTCATTCCTGCAACCTGACTCCCATCTCTTTTCCTTCCAAAGCTGAAAATAGCATATATACTTACTGCAAAGAAAGTGTGTTTGATTTTGACTTTTCACTAAATGGAACAATCTAGAGTATCAGGAAGCCGTAAGAAAACCCTGAAGAAATATTGAAATGAATGAAAATTTCAAAGGAAGAACTTTTTTTTTTTTTTTTTTTTTTTTTTAGAAAGTAATTAAGAATCATGAATATTTTGGTTGCTCTGCAATAAGCAAATCCTTAAGGAATGAAAATGTGCTCTAACTAGCCACTTTGCAAACGTAGAAAATTCATAATGTGTTTGATTAAAACTTCTATATTGCTTACTTAAGCTTTGCATTGAATTCTACAAACATTTCATAAAGATAGTTCATAGATCCTATAAGGTACAGATACCATCTCTGTCAAAATCTGATGTAAGCAGTGTTAAGAATGAAAAAAAATACTCAAAACTCAATAGGAAGTTAGAAATAGAGCAAAGAAAGAAAAAGGTCCTTGTATTACTGAGACCTTGGGCAATGCTGGGACTTGATATTTTTGCTTAGCATTGCCTTGTCTATGTGACATTTCAAATATTGTTAAGCATGCTAGAGATTTGTGACAAAGGATGAATGGGAGAGCAATGCAGAAAATAGGGCAGAAATATGGAACTTCAGTTCTGCATTGGCAACAAGATTATTGAAGGGATTTCTGCTTGATTTATTTTAATATTTCTAAAATAGAATAGTTAGGATCCTAATCTGACCTTTTCCTGAAAACCTTTAATAGACTCACCATAAAATAAAGATTTTTTTTTTTTTCCTAATTATGACTCTGTGGGTGAACAAACTAATGTGATCCTCTCAGAACAAAAACTTACAAATAAAGTCAGCAAATTAGCTTACAAATTCTTCTGCTGAATACATGAATTGCATGATAATTAGGAGTGATAATCGAGTCTTAAATAAAGTGAGTTTATCTAAATAATACACATACTTCAAATGCTGTTAATACATTGTTTTTCAATAACCTGTTTCTTGAATGATGGTCTCTAGGTCACCTGAAGTACCCTTCTTACCTCTTTCTTTGCTGAATTTTATTATATACCCCAGTGATTTTCCAACTCAGAAATAGAAAAGGGCCGTAATGACATTACTGCTGTGGGGTTTGTTGCTGAAATTTTCTCAAAGCCCTTGAGCAAAGTGAAACTGAACCAAAATTGGTGGCATTCATCAGCCACAGTGAACAAACAGGATCGCTCTTCACATCAGAAAGAATTTTGTTTCATTACAATCCATAATTAAGTACCCGCTCTTTCCTCATCTCCCTCTCCCCGACCTATTTGCTTGGCCATTCATAATACTGACATTTATGCTGACCTGTGTTCCTTAAAATTATTTTGTAGGTCTTTAATTCCATTTCCCATATTACCCTGAGGTGAAAATTTTTGCTGTTCTCTTCAATGACAAAGGCCAATGAAACATCAGCTGGTCTTAGTATAGCCTTAATCTCAAAATTGAGTTCCAAAAGCTTCAACAAGAACAAATATTGAACAGAAAAAAGGGAAAGTCGCATGAAAACCAATGGGCCCAAAACCAAGAAACTCTCCATCGGAGGGAAAGAAAAATCAATTGGATGTTTTTGTGTGTTATGATATCTGATATCCGATGTGATGCATAAAAAATCAGTAATGGTAATTCTGCTTTAAGAAGAGAGTTGATCTTGTAAATCATAGGGAGAAAGAAGGTTAATTTATAGAGGTTTAAGATCCCTGATCAAAGTAGCAAATAAAATAAAAATCAATCTGCTTGCATTTCATGTTAAGTTCAGAAAGTAAGCAGTAAAAGGTATGGAAGTGAAACAAATCAAACTTCTACATGTTTCTGAAAATCTCTGTTGTTAATTCTGATCATTTAGCAATTTCATTCTATATCCTTATTATAACAAAATAATCATATTTGATAAAATAAAGTGTGATGGAAATCCAGCAATGAGTTTTGGATTCCCAAGTGCTGGTATGCTTGTGGCCTGAAAGCTGCTTTGAAGTGGCAAAAAAAGTAAAGGGAAAAAAAGGTTATTTTCTTGCCCGGGTCAAAAGGAATCACAGCTCTCCTTGTGCCCTGCCCAGCACAGCACTTACAGTAGCTGCTTCTGGTTTTTCACTTTGGTGATTCAGAGTGAATTAAGGTTGGAAGCCCCAGATTTTGCCTTCTGAATATAATTTAATGCATGGTTCTCCTTTTGAGCTAAAGTATGACCAACAGCAGATCCGTGAGAGCTTGCAAATTCAAAAGAGTTATGGTGCAGATTTATAAGAGATTTCTTTCAACTGAAGAGGAGCCCCATAGTTGCTTATTTCAAGAGAAATGTAAAAATCTGCAGAAGCTGATAGTGTTTGCCCAGCCATTTGATCACTAGGCAGGGGAATATTTAAGACCTCTTAGGCTTACGAGGCATTTTTTTAACTATTTACATCAATGTAAATAAAATCCTGCCATAAGAACAATTACCAGTTTCAAATTCTAAATTTTATTTTAAGATATTCAGAGTGAGACTTTGGCTTTCAGTTTTCTTTTGTGATGCACAGAAGCTTAAAAAGAGGTTTGTGCCTGTTAAGACATATATGCTTTTTTTGACTGTAACCCTTCTTAGTGTCCTGCCTGCAGAATAACCCTGGGTAGCACATCTCATCTGGGCAAGAGCTTAGCGATGTGCTTCAGGATGTGGGATCAGTGTAGGAAAAGCAACCTGGGAAGTCAGATCTGGAAAACAAGCAGTGATCTGATTTTACTTTGGAAATGTCAGCTTATTCTTAATTTTCAATGCTGTGGCATTTGCCTGTTGATGAGATTATGGAAAACTTGTTTTCATGTGTTGACATGTTTTCCCTTATGGGCCACTTTCAGTCGTGCATTGCTGCTTCATGAGTTAAAAAACGTTAGTAAGAGAAGAATGTGGAAATTTATTAGGAGTCTACGTTTTGGAACAGTGCTGAAGATGGTATGTATTGGAATAATTAATTTTCTTTGCCGTTAATTGCAAAAATCCATTTGAGTTTAACTGACTTTTTACTCCAATTTGGCGATGCATCTGTACGCGATGGCTGGCACAAGTGTTTTTGAAAATACAAATCAAATTGATTAACAAGCATTTAATCCCAGTGAGTCAGTTTTTTTCTGAAGATCTTTTTTTCCACTAGTAACAGCTATCAGTATTTTAACAACTGTTCTCTTTAAGTGAAATATTATGCATGGTTTTGTTTATAGAGAATTTTAAAAAAACAATTTTGCAATGCCTTTTTTATCAAATGAAAAGACATGCTGTTGCACATAAGAACAAAAAGTAAAAATATTCATTAGAGTATGAAATTGAGCACTTGCAGCCCAGAAAGCCAATGGGCATCCTGGGCTGCATCAAGAGAAGCGTGGCCAGCAGGTCGAGGGAGGGGATTCTGCCCCTCTACTCCACTCTGGTGAGACCCCCCTGGAGTCCTGCGTCCAGCTCTGGGGTCCCCAGCACAAGAAAGACGCATGGACCTGTAGGAGCGGGTCCAGAGGGGGGCCATAGAAATGGCTGGAACACCTCTGCTGTAAGGAACGGCTGAGAGATTGGGGTTCAGCCTGGAGAAGAGAAGGCTCCAGGGAGACCTTCTTATGGCCTTTCAGTATATAGAGGGAGCTTATAAGAAAGACGGAGAGAGACTTTTTACCAAGGCCTGTAGTGACAGGACAAGGGGCAACAGTTTTAAACTGAAGAGGGTAGATTTAGATTGGACATAAGGAAGAAATTTGTTAGGATGAGGGTGATAAGGCACTGGAACAAGTTGCCCAAAGAAACTGTGGATACTGCGTCATTGGCAGTGTTCAAGGTCAGATTGGACATGACTTTGAGCAACCTGATCTAGTGGAAGGTGTCCCTGCCCATGGCATGGCAGTTGGACTAGATGATCTTTAAAGTTCCCTTCCAACCCAAACCATTCTATGATTCTGTGAAATTGGAAAAGGAATGTGGTAGTCCATCACCCATTACCAAAAATAATTTAAAATACGAGATTTACATTTTGCTTAATGTTTCTGCCCAGTTTTTTTTAAAGCAATGCTTCTCTAAGCGTGTACTTTGAAGACTTAAAGCAGTTATAGTTATGGATTAGTATTTTGATTATTTTCTAACCAATTTTATTTTTCACTACTTTTGGTTATACATTCCAATTTAGTATCATTGAGCCTTGTTTTAGAAGAGGAGATTAACTGCATTTTTCTCTGCTCACTATGTACTTTATATTTAACTTTCTACTAATTCTGGCTCAATGAGTGGGCAACAGTATTTCTTGCAGTTCATTGTGTGGTACAGGAAAGTAAGAAATTCAGCAAAATAATTCTCAAGGAAAATGATTTTTTTAAGCAATTACTAAAAACAAAGTGTAAAGCGATACATACACTGAGTCAAATTTCCCTGGCTTCTTTTTTTTTTTGTTACATCCCTCCCTCTTCATTTTTTTTTCCTTTCTGTAGTTGCTGTCCTACCTAAGTTGCTGTCCCACCTAAGAAAGCAAACCAGTAAGGCCATTTTCTCTCTAAATAAGTCCCCAGGATAGACCCAATGTAGGTGTAATTTATGGGGTTTCAGTTGTTCACCCACATAACAAGAGAAGCGTGGCCAGTACGTCGAGGGTTGTGATTCTGCCCCTCTACTCCTTTCTGGCAAGACCCCACCTGGAGTACTGCATCCAGCTCTGGGGTCCACAGCACAAGGAAGACATGGATTTGTTGGAGCTGGTCCAGAGGAGGGCCACAAAAATGATCCAAGGGCTGAAGCACCTCTCCTATGATGAAAGGCTGAGAGAGTTGGGGTTGTCCAGCCTGGAGAAGAGAAGGCTGTGGGGAGACCTTATTGCGGCCTTTCAGTACTTAAAGGGGACTGATAAGAAAGATGGGGACAGACTTTTTAGTAGGCCCTGTTGTGAAAGAATAAGGGGTAATGGTTTTAAACTAAAAGAGGGCAAATTTAGACTAGACATGAGGAAGAAATTTGTTACGATGAGGGTGGTGAAACACTGGCACAGGTTGCCCAGAGAAGTGGTAGGTGCCCCATCCCTGGAAACCTTCAAGGCCAGGTTGGACGGGGCTCTGAGCAACCTGATCTGGTTAAAGATGTCCCAGCTCATTGCGGGGGGGGGTTGGACTAGATGACCTTTAAAGGTCCCTTCCAACCCAAACCATTCTGTGATTCTATGATTCAGTAATTTTCATGGTAAGAACTATTTAAGAATTGTGTAGCATCAGTCTAATATTATCCGAGAGTCTTTAGGTTGCACAGTGTCTTGATAGGCCTCCTAAATAAAATAAGGGTATTCAGACTTTGATTCCTTTTGGGGTTCTGCGTATCAAAAACTTTGCCAGTTCTGCTCCAAGAAATCAGGAGCACAGCAATAAAGTCCTTATCTGCCAGCTCCTCATTCTATGATTTATCCTGCAAGACCAGCCCTTCTCTTCTTTTATTGGAAAAATTGCTTTTGCCCTTATATTTTGTGCAGGAAAATTGACCTTTAGGGAGTCTCCCACTGCTTTCCTAATTTATAAATCACTATTGACAGTGTAGTTCTTTCTACCCTGTTCATAAATGTGAAAGAGACAGCTACATAGAGACAGATCCTGAAGGAGACCTGCAATAAAATCAGAATTAAACCAGAAGCAGTCTCACACTTGAGCTAATTCTTCTTTCTTAGGGATGCTCATTCAGGCGTCTTATGCTGGTGCACACTGAGCCACACTGTGCCTTGTGTTGTCTTGGGCTTTTTTGTTGGCTCTATGCAGTCTGTAACTGCAGCAAAACTATCATAAAAGGTATTACTTTAAGGTGTTTATTTTCTGCTTCTGTCTGTACCAAATTCTTTCGTGACATACTGGGAGAGCTTATCTTTTATGCACTATTGCTTGCTGTGTCCATAGTAAAAATAATTTCTGTGTCTACATTTTTGCCTATTCTTCCATTTATAGGAAGTGAGTTGACAGAAGTTGAAAGTGGAAATAAGCATAATATCAAGAATCCATTCGTCCTGAAATAACTTAGAAACCCCACACATCTGCCTGCTTGAATATAGGGGATATATGGGTGAAAAGGGCATGAAGTGGTACCACTGTACCATACTTGGTGGGAGCAAAACAGCAGGTAACTATATCCAAACCTTAGCTTTTAGCTCACCCTCTCCTCCGTTGGCAATTTTTCTGCTTTAATTTTTGCCATCAGACTTGTCAAATTTGATATTTGGTAAGTTTGTCAAATTAAGTTCAATCTAGTGGTTTAGTCCAAGGTTTAAATCTAGGCATCAGGCTAACCTTAGGAAATTGGGAACAACAAAATCATATTTGTTGTATAAATGATTCACTGGTGATAAGTTACTTTTTTTTTCAATTTAACATTCCTTTTTTTTCCCTGTGATTTTTAAGTTAAGTGAAAGGCAGCTGTTCCACAGTCAGAACATGCTGATCTTAAACCAGCAGCCTACCAGATCTTGCTGTCAAATAAAATTGTTTGGAAACATCTTATTTTCATTCAGAACCTTAATGAGTGACCGTGAAAAAATGTGTATTGCAATCAAACGAACTATTGTACCAACTGCGTACCACATTCGTATCACAAACTTGTATGTGCAGTTCTTCGATAGAAACTGGGTTTGCCCAAAATTTAGTATTTCATAATGTAGTTTGTAACTTCAAAAACAGGTGGGCTGTTAGCAAAGATGCTGATTCTACAAGGAATTAAGCAATGCTCGAGAGGTGGTTGAGCATAGCTGGTTTTATTATAGGTTCAGGAGATCCTAAAGCAGTCCTGTTACACAGCTCTAATGTGAACTTATTTGTTCAGTATTGGTTAAAGAGATTTAGCTGGGCAGGAACGTGGAGTCCTTTCAGGGGCAGAGAAAGAGAACTCCTCTCTGAATGAGAAAGAGGTTCAATTTGGAGACTTTTGTCTTGCGAAGGGGGACAGGCAGAGGGTCACCTTGATGAAGCAGAGGCTGCTGCAAAAAAGAGGAGAAACTCAGCCAGCCCCTGTAGTTCAAATGGGAATGGGCTGAGTCTTCTCAGAAAGAAGAAATTCAGAAAGAAGAGGAATTGGAGAAGGCAGCAAGACTTGTTTCAACCTCTGTTTTTATTCTGTCTCATCTGGTTGTTCTGAGCAAACTCTATTTAAAGCAAATTTCTAGCTCATATTGTAGGAAAATGTAGTGTTGGTGGTAATTCCACCAGAAATTCTGAGGGTTGTGGCCTGTCTCACTTCACGTCTGCATTTGCAATTGTGTTTGTCCTTGCTTTCCCTGCTAGCTCTTACAACAAATTGGGCTTTTATTACTGCAACATATTGCAAGTTTACAATTTACTATAGTAATATTTCATCCAAGACAAGGAATTTAGACTGAAGAGGCTTTCAGGAAAAAAAAATATTCTTTTCTCTATTATATCCTGTGAGTCAGTGTTCAGCCCATTCCCATGTACAAAACAACTCTTACTTTAAAGAAGAATTCAAGTGAGATCTATCCTAGCTTAAGTAGCATGATAAGTTTTTCTACAAAAGCATCCATCGATTGTTTTTTTGTTACTTTTTAACCATTTTCAAAGATGTCTTTGGTAGTGGCTGAAGTTGTCATTCTTTTTGGTCAAAATGTTTGGTGCATAATATTGAATTTTTTAAGAAGTTGTTACATGTTGCTGTTTGCAATAATGTGCAGCGCAACATGTGAAGGACCACAGAGATGATTTTAATTTGGTGTCAAATATCCATCCTGTTCTGGTTCATTGTTAGTGATTCTGTACCCAGAAAAAGGTCTTACAATACTGAAAACCTTTATAAAACTGGGAGTATTTTATACAGCATATGTGTAATCTGCGGGGCCAGTCGACAGTGTGGAAAACCAGGATGGTTATCTCAGTAGAGTTTCTCTTCAGAATTGAAGTTTAAGAGCCGCTGCGTACAGCTGTGGCATGAACGTGTGCTTTGGAATTCGGTCTTGCCAGTGGTGTGTTTAACGGGTTCCTATTCAACCAATTGTTTCCATCAGAGCATTTCTCGGCTGTGAGATTGATCTCTTGAGTGGTGATTAATCCTATACACCTGCGTTTTACTCATATACCTTGCTCGAGAAGCTTGGCACAAAGTCTGGCCTTTCTCCAACAGACAGTGTAAAAAATAGGGGGATTCTTGAACATTAAAAGAAGTATCGTTTTCTTCTTTCCAAGTTTTAAATTGAGAGCACAGTGCCACTCCCAGATTCATTCTAATGTCAGTACCGGTTAGGGAGATGATAATACAACACATGTACAAAGTTCTTTGGCAATGTCTGCAAAAATAGTTTCAAGATTTTTTTACAAATCAGAATTTTCCAAAATATTGATGCTTTAGATTACTGGACTGTACTGGCTGGCTTCCCTATTCCTGGGTTTATGTACTAGAGTTTTGACAGCAGTGGCGGGTCCTCTGCTTTGAATTGCGTCCTGACACTTTTTTCAGTACAGGAGAACAGATTTACCCACACTACATAAGCCTCACATCTGAAAGTTCTTACTGAACGCACTAAGCTGTGCAGCTGCAGCACTGCAAGTAAAGAGGGAAAGCAAAAGCAAAAGAAAAAAGGAAGACGAGATTAAGAAAAGAAAAAAAAATCTACTTTTTTCACAGGTGTTTTATTGAAGTGAAGCCATAGTAATATGATTTTCACTGTGTAATGGGAATTCCAAAAATTTCCATTAATGTTTGGGACCTCTGAGCAAACCTTCTCTGCAGGATTGCTGTTTATGAAACCTAAACCGAGATCTCTGCACATCTGAATTCCAAGAAGTTACCACTATTAAGGGAAATTTTAGTTTTGAGAATTAGTCTGGAAGATGCTTGGCTTGTTAGAAGATGTATGTGCTATTTTGTTTTAGAAACTTAAAATGATGCTACCTGGAGTAAGCATCAGTAAAAGGAAAACCACTGGTCTTACGACATCAAGGGATGAGGTATGAGTGTGGGAGCTGGTTCACTCTCTTTGGGTTTGATGCATAGAATCATAGAATCATAGAATCATAGAATGTTTTGGGTTGGAAGGGACCCCTAGAGGTCATCTAGTCCAACCCCCATTGCATGCATTGGGCTGGTTTTAAGAGGCATCAATTAAAGTGCTTGTCCTGGTT
>NW_009259427.1:1952295-1992291 GCF_000687185.1 Egretta garzetta | reverse complement strand
TCATAAAATATAAAGGAATTATAAATATACTTTGTACTCATCCCTGTGAATGTTCCATTATGTTACATGTTCATTTATTTTTTATTATTTTACCGTAAATTTGTCAGTGTTTGCAATCCTAGGAAATGTATGCTCTTGCAAGGGGGAAAAAGGGAAAAAAAATAGTTTTCAAATGTTGATTGCAAATAGCAATGGATGAGATATATGTAAATAATGGAAATAGTTTTTATTCACTGGTTTCAGACCACCAGTATATTTTACTGCGGATTTTGGTAGCAATGGGAATAGATAGTTTTGAACTTGAACAATGTTGCCAGGGGCTCTGATGTAAGTAGAGAGATCTGGAGACACGAAGCAGGTGGTTCTTGTATACATTAATTCAGTCTTCCCTAAGCTACATGTCAGCTCCTTCAGTTCAGGGCTTTCTGACTAGATAAGATGGAAGAGGGTAGCTGTGAGCGCCCCTGGCTTTGAAGTAAATGTCAAATACAACCACAGATGTAAAAATAGTAATTGCAGAAAAAAAATTACATCCATTTATCAGTATGGGATGTCAAAGGGAAAGCAGGGAATCTGCATACACGTTGGCAAGTTTGCATAGCACAGAAAAAGGGATTATTGCAGAATAGATTATGTTCTTTGCATCCTAAGTTGTCAGAAAGGGACAAGATATAGAAATCATGTTTTCATTATTAAGCAGTCAAGTTCTCAACACTTCTAATAAACTCCAAATATCCAGTAAAGGCTCAGAGGAGTTGCATTGCAGTGTTCCAGCCATGCAGACCTGTTGCAAATTGTATCATATGCATGAAGGGTGAGATGACTTAGAGAAAACAATATTTACTTTCTTATTTAAAAAACACTTTTTGTAAGACCTGGAAGAAGAGAGTATAATTTCAACCTGTTTTTTGAAGTATGAATTTGTAACAATATTTTTAATTATGATGAATTTCAAGTGACAGTCTTGAACAATGCTGGTGGATGCTTCCCCTGGTGAAATTATTTTTATGGGGGAACACGTAGTTCTGCAAATTTTTCAGGTCATTTGGTAATCTCAGCTCCTGAAACAAGAGTATGCTTGTCTGCTCTACAGGTTTGGAAGTCATTACTTATCCTGGGTCAGCTGGCTTGTGTAGACAAAGCAAAAGTTAAAGATAATTAGATATAAGGAAGAAATTCTTCACTGTGAGGGTGGTGAGGCACTGGAAGAGGTTGCCCAGAGAAGCTGTGGATGCCCCAACATGAACAGTTCACAGCCAGGTTGGATGGGGCTTTGAGCAACCTGCTCCAGTGGAAGGTGTCCCAGCTCATGGCAGGGGGGGTTGGAATGAAATGATCTTGAAGGTCCCTTCCAGCCCAAACCATTCTACGATTCTATGATTCTATGATGTTCTGTTATGTTTAAATATGATGGTCTATGGTGTACTGTATGAAGTCTAATAGTTTGTAACATACCCACGTAGTCTCAGTTGGAATAATCCCTTAGCAATTTGCAGGATGCTGAACCAGTGACTTGAAGCTGTCATTTATTGGTAGGATGAAAGAACACTTAATCTGTGATTTTTATTTTGCAAGTGTTCATTAGCATCATGAATTTCCCCTTGGGAAAAAAAAAAAAGAAAGGAAAACCAGAAAATGTTGAGATGAGAATATGTCATAGGGTGGAAAAAACAGTTTAGAGCTAGAAATGTGAAGTATAATGGGATGCTGTAGATGGGTGCCTCATGTTTAGTGCACATGAAAAAAATATTATTAACCTACTGTAGAATGTCGAGAAAAGAAATCTCCAGTCTGCAAATGGTGTCTGATACATTGATAGAAAAGTTACCATCGATCACCGTGGAAGGGAGATTATCAATAGTAAGTTCTGTAAGGTTTCTTTCCCAGATTCAAGCAGAATATTGGCAAACGTGACATGATGCTCTGCTTTCAGAACAATTTGCCTACTTATTATAGACTGCCATTGTAATGAGCAGTTGTAGCATTTTCTTCAAGACCGCTTTAAAAAATGTCCAAATTGCATTCATTTAGTAAAATAGCTTAGCTAAGTGAATTTATTTTCAACTATTTATCATAGTTCATAGCAATATGGGTCTAAATAAAAGGGATTTTGTCATGATGAAATGACAAATGAAATGCAAATTAGATCTTTAAAAAAATTAAAGCGTAAAAGAGAAATACAATTGCAGTAAAATGCATTGATAATAAATGCTTTAAAAAGAACCCCCAAATGAATATACAAGATGTATCATTGATATCTAACAGAAGATATCTAGTTAGTGCTAATTTCAGCACAGGAGGAGACAGCTGGCAGAAAGCCAGCAGAGGAAAAGTTTCAAGTCCCGCATCTTGTCTCTATCTTTTCTCTTGGTTACAAGGCGAAAGCTTCAACAAAGATTTAGAAAATTATTTTTGATGGTCTTGATATGTCGATTTTTTAAAATGACATAGGGAGCATTTTTTCCTTTCACTTTTTCAAAATACTAATTTCCATTTTCATTTGAGCCCCGAGTGAAGGAATAAAACTGAACACCAAAGTTGCCATGAGCTGGACCTTCAGACAGCGTTTCAGTTCTGAACCAACTCTGTTATCTCCCGTTTCAGCTTCAGACACTTCAGAAAACAAAAGCCCATAACAGCTTTTATTTGCATTCATGTAATGTTATCTTTGCTTTATCTTACAGTATGCCAGAGTGCTCTGCCCAGATGATGCTGAGATGTATCCTCTGGCCCATGTCATAACGTCACATGGGCACAAAATCGTGGTGTGCATGTTTTTGGGAAGAAATGCAGATGTGTAGTGGGGCGAAGCTGTAGCTGTAGTAAGCCTGCTGGCCTGGGTGGCAAGAGGTCCAGGGCTCTTGGGTTCTGTGAAACACAAAGTCACAGAATGGCAAGGATTGGAAGGGACCTCAAGAGATCATCCAGTCCAACCCTCCTGCTAAAACAGGGTCACCCAGAGCAGGTTGCACAGGACATCGTCCAGGTGGGCTTTGAATATCGCCAGAGAAGGAGACTCTACAGCCCTCCTGGGCAGCCTGTGCCAGGGCTCTGTCACCCTCAAAGTAAAGAAGTTCATATTCAACTGAAACCTCTTACGCTTCAGTTTGTGCCCATTGCCCCTTGTCCAAGAGCAAACCTCTCCTACCATTAGATACAGCTATTGTAAGCCAAATTATAAAGTATGGAATTGAAGGTATTTTTTGTTAAAAGACACTTAACGTGCCAAAAATACAGTATACATTTTATTTAAATTCTGTAGACACACATGTAAACCAACTTTTTCTGTCCAGTTTTTCCCTCTCAGGTTCATGACTTGCTCTTATTCACCCAGATCAACTATTCTGGTAGGGATCTAAGAGATAATTCATGCTTTCTCCTTAATTGGAGGAGGAGAGGAGAACAAAAAAGACATGGGGATGCATTTTTCTCTGCCTGTAGCCTCCTGCAATCTTGCTAAGTCTCTCCCTGAATGTTTTCCCTCTCCTGTCTACTGTAGACTCTAACCCCACATTTTCATTATGTGCATTTTTGTCATTCATTCACAGTCACCACAGCCGTGACAAGAAAGGAAATGTGGTCTGCTATTGAGTTTGATGAGCTTAAATTAAAAAAGAGAAAAAGAAAAAAAAAAAAGATGAAAGATTGAGCTAAGAGATATTTTTTAACTTTTTATGTTAGCATGGGTAGCTTTTTTTTTTTTTTTTTTTTTTTTGGAAACATGTCAATCAGATTTGACCAAGGATGGGAGGTGACATTTCGAGATGTAGGGAGATTGATTTCTTTTTTTATTGGTAGGCAGAGATGGAGGGGGCTAGTTGAAAACGAAAGCAAATCTTCTCTTTCTAACAGCATAGAGTGTCAGGTTTAGTAGCTAGAAGATGGCTGCTTTTGTCTTGCCTTTAGCTTAGCGTGAGAATTGGTGGAGTTCCTCTGCTCTTCAGCATTCATATTTCAAGAAGCTGCTCAGAACATTATACTTCTAAGACCTCCACTCAATTTTGTCAAATTTGCTTGAAATAATAAAAAAATTACTGTAAGGGACAAATGAATATGGAGACTATGATTGAATAAACCTTTTTTTCTTATGAAACCTGGTACACATGAGCAGGTCTGAGCCAGATGCACAGGGATTTTTGCCTTTTTTTGTGCAAGCATTGTCATCAAACTCAAACTTATCTGGATTGTCTCCATATTTTCCTCCAGCCAATAAATTAACAGAAACATTAATTTTTTATAAATGTCACACTGTTATAAAATTACTTTGTGTCAGTTGTTTTTCCCCTGGAACTAATTTTTATAGCACAGGGAGAAGTACTAAAGTGTATAATTTTTTGGATCTGAAGAAGATTTGTTACAGTAGGATAATAACCACATGCTTTTAAACAGATGGGATATCATTAATTTTTTTGGGCCTGCTTTCTTCCATCACAAAACATTTAATGAAAAATGCGGCTGTTTATCAGTAAAGTTTTTCTTCCCACCCGTCCTGATGAGATATCACCATCACGTATGAGAATCAGATCATGATCACAGGTCGTCCTAAGCAAGTATTGAGTGATAAAATTATTTTTATTTCTTGCTAATCCAAGGAGGGATTGGTTTGGTCTTTCGTTTGTTTTTGTTGGTGGGTTTCTGGTTTTGTTTTTGGTTTTTTGCTGTATGTTAATGTTACTTTTGTTTTGCTGCAATTTTTGCTTTGGGTAAGGGAGAGAATGCTCCAAAGAATTGGGAGCAAAAAGAAAGAAGTCTCAAGATCGATCATTATGGTTGAAATTTTACATCAAAAGTGTCGAGTTCCCTTGATGAATTCTTAACCTCTGAGATTCCAGTTAATATATTTGGCATTTTCTTATGGCTACAGTGAAATGCGTTGATCTGCCTGGCATTTTACTAAATTTTTTTTTGTAAGTTTTTACTGTTGCAAGGAGGTGTTAAGAAGACTATGCTGTAGAAGACTACTATGCTCTTGAGCACTCTGGAATAAGTATGGGAAAAACTCAGCCAGGGCCCAATACTCACTGCTTTTCATAGAATTCCCCTGACCTGCCCATGCAGTACTGAACATCCTTCCATCAAAAACTCTTGCCTTGAAGATAGACTTTCTTCGCATGCTGCTCAGTATTCACTAACAACAGGTTGAAGTTTCCTTTCCTTTTGGGTTTGCGCACTCCGCTGAGTGAGCTGTGTTACCTGTGCCTGTGATGGGAGACTACAAGAATTCCTGTTCACTCGCTTCTTGAAAGTGTGAATTGTATTTTACAATAGCAGGACAAAATAATTTTCCTTTCTTCTCACTTTCATCTGAATTTCTGTCTCAGGAAGGAATTTGCAGTTTCTAAAATCTCTGCACTTTCTGAAATCCCTGCACTGTCATAGAGCTCTGCTCATAAAGGTGATGTCTGTATAGGCAGGAAGAAGGAAATTCTTAAATAATTCTGCAATAACAATCCCAATTTCTCCCTGATATTCTCATGCAAATTTTGCTCTACAGTGAATGTAGAGCTGCACTCAGTTTTTTCCAATAACGAACCCTGGGCAATCCTAGTTTTTGAACTAGGATATGGCTACCTGTTTGCTATACTCCTGCTTCTTGTACTCTTTGGTTTTCTGTTTCAAACCTACCAGCTAAAAGACATTTGGTACTTTTTACTAAGAATCTGGTTAAGATACGGCATTAAAAAGAAATGGTATTTCAAGAAGACTTAGCAGCTGTCCTCGTACATATTTGCTTTCAGGTAGGGTAGCTGTATTTTGCTATTGTTTGTTTAGGAAAGATAAATCTGTATCTTTTTATATAGTACTTTGTTCAGGTATGGTGTATTGTGTTCGTTCTTTATGACAGCTGTATCAACTTGACTTTTTGTGAGGGGCCATAATTGGAAAAGTAGGCTGTTAATTGTACACCCAGTGGGTTTGATCTACAGTCATTAGCAGACAAGAAACATCGACTCACAAAAATATCAATGTTCCTACAAAGCCATTTATTACTCTCTTTTTTGAAGAGTCTCATACGGCAGAGCCATAATGCACTGCACAAAAGGAGACGTAAACCTGAAGTCCACCAAGAATGGCCATTGCACCCATACCTTAAAGTGGTCAACAACCTATTTCTCATTGGGTCATAAAGACTATAATGTGTGTCATTTTTCTGCTCTTTAGAACAGCCAAATTTTCCGGGGGAAATTGTTGTTTGGCACTTCTAGTGCATTTTGTATGCATGCTGCTCATTGAACTGATAGTAATACAGGGTTTGATACATTGATTTATCAACTGCAACATTTCATAGAATCATAGAATGTTTTGGGTTGCAAGGGAACCCTAGAGATATTTGAAACTAGTATACAGAGTAAAACCATTGTTATCTTTTTGAATTAAAAAGAATAATCAACGGCATTAATACCGTCAAAAAGGGGATAAAGGTCAATGAGCAGGAAGTAGTCAAAAAGAAATGTCTGGTTTTTTCAGGAGGAAGTGGCAAGTCTTATGGAGAAAGAAAGAATCAGTAGATAATGTATTTTGGGGGGGTTAGTAAGGTTTTTGACAATCCTTCCCATGACACTTTAAGCTGCAGAAACATGGTTTAGATTACTCTGCTGTATGGCAAATGCAGAAATCATTGGAAAACCACCTATAGAAAACAGTTACGAGTGGTTCATTGTGAGACTGGAAGGATACATTGAATGGAGCTCAGCAAAGACTGTTTCCATTACCCACCCAGGTGGTGGACCAGAAGGCATTCTTATTAAATTTGCAGATGCAAGGAAGCTGGGAGAGTTTGCAAGTGTGTCAGAATACTGAATTAAAATTCAAAATTACTTGAAGAACTAGACTGAAAAATGTAACAATTCATATATGAACAAGGACAACCTACTAAGTTTAGGTGGGAGCACTTTGTTAATTCTACGGTATGCGTTTCCAGTAGGGTACAGACTAATTATAGAGAATTCAAAGTACAGTCATGGTTATGATTAGACACAGCATGATCTGAGGAAAGAATGAGAGAACTGGGGTTATTTAACTTGGCAGAAGACCAGGAGGTACATAATAGCCCTCTTAGATGTTACCTCTTGTACTGATTTTGGATGGAGTAAAGTTAATTTTCTTCATAGTAGCTTGTATGGTGGTATGATTTGGATTTGTGCTGGAAACAGTGTTGATAACACAGGGATGTTTTAGTTACTGCTGAGCAGGGCTTACACAGTGTCAAGGCCTTTTCTACTTCTCACCCCACCCCACCCCACCAGCAAGGAGGCTGGGGGGGCACAAGAAGTTGGGAGGGGACACAGCTGGGACAGCTGACCCTGACTGACCAAACGGCTATTCCATACATGTGATGTCATCCTCAGCATAAAAATCTGGGGGAAGAAGAAGGAAGGAGTGGACGTTTGGGTTGATGGCATTTGTCTTCCCAAGTAACCGTTAACGCGTGATGGAGCCCTGCTTCCCTGGAGATGGCTGAACACCTGCCTGCCCATGGGAAGTAGTGAATGAATTCCTTGCTTTGCTTTGCTTGCACCCACAGCATTCGCTTCACCTATTAAACTGTCTTTATCTCAGCCCACGAGTTTTCTCACTTTTACCCTTCCGATTCTCTCCCACGTCCCACTGGGCGAGCGGCTGTGTGGGGCTTAGCTGCCTACTGGGGTTAAACCACAACACCGCTGCTGTAAAAAAGGAGGACAAAAATAACAGTTTATTTGTGTTTCGAGTTAACACAAATCTTGAAATAAAGTTGCAGGAAAAGAGATTTATGCAAGGTATTTAAAAAACCCAGTAAGTTATTCGCAAAGTTGTGGAAGAGGTTGTCTAGGGAGGCCATGGTGGCTTTACCGTGGAAGCCTCTGAGATCTGACTAGACAGCAATGTCTCATGAATGATTAGGTGTAACAAGATCCTCCTGTGGGAAAAGGAGATGGAGCAGATGTCTTCTTCAGGATCAAGATCGTCTAATTTTCATGACAATCTCGCAAGGTTGCCATATGTGGTACACCACAAATTTATGTGATCACCCATCCTCACCATTTTAATTGGTGGGTGTGTGTTCAGGCATATAAACTTGTCAAGCTGTATCCTCCATTGTTGATGAGTGAATAAATTAAATCTTTTATTTTTACATTTATGAGACTATAAAGGCTTCCCTCACTTATCAAAAGAGAAACTTACACATTTACTAATGGGTTGTAGAAAGCAAATGAAGCTTGAATTCAGTTCTTTTCATTTTGACAACTGTTATTGATATGAAGTATAATGAAAACAGCCTGTCTGTTGTTAGGCTTTTAGTTATTTGGTGTGCTGTTTCCAACCTTTAATTTACAAGGATGAAATAATTGACCTTGTATCCTTACAGGGCTGACTGGGAATTACTGACTGCGGTTATGTTTTATTTAGCTGGTAGCGCTGTGCCATTGAGAATAGATGGATGTGTGTCTTTAATAAACATAGAGGATGGTCTAGTGAAATGTTCTAGAGATTTTTGGTACTTGATAGCCTTCTGATTGCAAAAGTACAGACTGAAAAAAACCTTGTGAATGATGAGCAACAATAAATTCAAAGGAAATTTAAGAAGAAAATATACATTAATAACACTACTGCTGAGTTTAGGTTCTCACAGCAAATATAGAATATTTTGCTTTACTGCCCTACAACTGAGCCCTGGGGTGTATGTGCAATAGCATGCTTTATGGTGTGATAATTAGAATTCTTTTAGTGTAATTATTGTTCCCTTCAGTTGGATATGATTACCACAAAAGTTAAAACAACTTAATTCTTGTTGTTTACATCATAGATCTGCATATTCTTTGAATAGGGTCTGAGGATAATTACTAAACATAAGACTTGCAGAGCTCCCAAGGACATAGTCACGGCATCATAGCAAGTTACTGACTTTTTTTGTTGCAGTTAGGGTCAGATTTCTGTCAATTTAACAAAACTGAGTTTCACGTCAGTTGTATCACAGCTAAATTTTGGTGAGAAGATTACATGAGCTCTGTGATTGACATAGGGGAGGATATGACCTGGAGAATTTGAGGCATCATAAAAACCACTTCTTGCTGGCAATAACTTGACACCTCCCCCTCCTCTATACACATTTTTGAGCTATGCCCCATCCTACTACTCCGGTACATGTATCTTGTTTGGGTATGTCTAATCAGAACTCATATGTGATTATTTTTAATTATTAACTTAGAGACTTATGTAAAGAGTGGGTTTTCTTGGATAAGAAAGGTTATTGGCAGCTGTCAGCAGAGTTATGCTAAATTACTTGTGAAGAAAGCCTAGCATAGTCACTTGGCAAGGAATAATCTGAAGCAAATTAACAGTGTAAAGATTTTAACTTGAAGCACCAAATTACCTTTTGCCCACATTGCCATTTGCCACTCCATTCCACCAACATTATCATACAGATTTCTTCTGTTTGAGCTTGTTATAAACTATCCACGTTTCTGACTGGCAATTTAATACCAGCCTTTCACATGGCCCTACAGCAACCTCACTTGCTCCATGTGCCTTACATCATGACCTCTCTGTTTTTTGCTTTTTTTTTTTCTTGCCTCCTGCTCCAAAGTACTCATCCTTGAACTTCCCACCTCCGTCAACTTGCTGGTGTATACTGTAGTTCCTTCTTTCTGTGCTTTTTTTCTGTCATAACTATTTAAATATTAAGATACACAACACAGGAGTATGAGCTTGGCTCATCCCATACTATTGTGGGTGCCTTGCTGCCATATTTGAGGGACGCATCACTCTTGGTGCCTTCTCTCGTAGTATCATAGAATCGTTTAGGTTGGAAAAGACCTTTAAGATCATCAAGTCCAACTGTTACGCTAACCCTGCCATCCCACCACTAAACCATGTCCCTAAGCACCTCGTCTGCCCAGCTTTTAAATACCTCCAGGGATGGGGACTCAACCCCTTCCCTGGGCAGCCCATTCCAGTGCTTGACAGCCCTTTCAGTGAAAAATTTTTTCCTAATGTCCAACCTAAACCTGCCCTGGTGCAACTTGAGGCCATGAGGCCTCTCCCTTGCTTCCTGGGACAGTGACCTATGCCAGATTATTTTCTGCAGAAGTGTTTACTTTCCTGTTTAAATAAGCAAAGCCGTATTGGCTAACACATTGGTAGTTGTCTGCTGAAGCTTCATTTCCCATCTTCTTGCCATGCATCTCTCTTCCTCTTGCTTAAAGTCTGCCTGGTGTCTTAAAACCTTGCATAGTTTTGCAAACAGATTTATTGTTGAAAGTATATTATTAGTACGGTGCCTAACACAGAGCCTCTGGGTGGCACCACAACATGAATAATGATAATTATAATGAGTCGAGTCAGCCATTAAATCACTTCACCTTCAAATCTTGGCTACGTGTGGAAGCCTTTTTTATTTCTAGAGCTGACTTCTTCCAAATCTAAAATTCATTACTCTGTGCATTTTTCATCTCCACAGACGTGCTGGTGCTCAGAGAAAATTGGGCCGCAAAAAGAAACTGAAAAAGCTTTAATTAAAAAGCAAATAGCATTTTTCAGCAGGGAAAAGAGGTGGTGAGATCTCCCCCAGGCTTTTCTTGCTATAAAAAGTTCCTTCTATTTTTGTTTCACTTGCCTTTTAAAATCCACCACCTACCTTATTTATTCATCCCCACTTGGAGTTTACTGATCCAGTTGTAAGAGAGGTGTTCAAAATTAGCAGCTGTGTTGTGGCAGCCTTAAGGGGTGTACGGCTTCCTTCTGTAAAAGCAAAATTGCAGGCTCTGCACATTACTCGTACAGCTACTCAGCCGGCGGGATGAAACTCTAGTAGTGTCAGTACCTTTTATTTTCAATATTTAATTGCCCGGTATGTAAAGACAGATTATTTTTGGCAATAAGTAGAACAAGTAAGACGGGGGGTGTGTGTGTGTGTTATTTTTTATTTTTCAGAACAGAGCAGGCTGATTGGAGAACATAAAGTGAAATGCTGTGGTTATTATCTTATTTCAGTTTTCACAGTTTCATTTAGGATGGTATGGTTAGTGGTTCCACTCTTGATATTCTGGGGAGAATTAAGAAATTTAGCATCCGTATCTTTTAAAATATTATTCACTTCTTTGAATAAATAATATCCTTATCACATTTCCAAACTTTGCAGCGTTCCCTGAGTTATGGTAGAACTGCTCTGAAAGCTTTTGTATGCCATTTACTCTTTTGTATTCAAAATCAAAGCGATGAAAGCCCTTTACAATTTATTAGCTATTTGATGACCAATTTGAAATCAACTGTGATCTTTCTTTGTACTTCGCAAGAGCATATCTTGTTCTGTTATATTTAGCTGTAATTGGCATCTTTATTGGCAGTCTTAAGAAAATGAAATGGTGAGGTGGGCCCTGGGAGCTGATTAGACGCTCTTAATTACTGAATGTTTGTACTCCTGGGAGACACTCAACCGTAGCTGTGGCAAAGGGGAACTTTACCCTGCTGTTCCTTTTTTTAAATTATCTTTGCAAAAATGCAGCAACTAACACTCTGTTGAGCTTTCAGTCCACCGTTCTTCATAGAAATAAAAAATTATTTTCTGAAAACCATTTTACTTTCTTTCTGAATGTTGGTCAGTGTATTTTCTAAGTGCTTCCTCAGATGGTGAATGTTCCCATGTACTGGAACACGCCATCCATCCCATGGTGTAGTTTGATCTTCTCAGAGGTGAAAACCTGGTTTTACTTCAGTTGGTAAGAATTTGATTTTTGGTTGAGTGACAACAAGGATTTCACCTTTGCTGTCACATGTTAAGATGACTTAGCCGTCAGCTCATGCAGTGAATGATGTTTCCTGGATTTAGGGAATAAGATGTCTTTAGTATTTTTTCTTAATTAACTTTTAAAACTTTTAGAGTGTTATACTGTTGAAAAGTACTATGCAGAAAACCTGTGTAAAATTTGCTTATTCTTAGAATGTTGGAGTTGCTCTGAACTATACTGACAGTACCACATTTTTCTGTGGCATTGTGACATTCAGAAGTGACAGGTAAATATCGACTCTCAAATGACTACAAGCTACATCTTGATTGTTTTGAAAACTATACTGCTTTTCAAATAATGTTTGGATTTTTGAGGATTTCTTCATTAATAGGCACAATCTGGTTGCTGCGGAAAGCTCTGCTCTCTGCTTGAATGTTTAAAGTGTCTCTGTGGACGGGCTTTCTTGAGGTAAGATTTGACTTCTGAAATGTGCTTCTTTATGGCTGTTTTGAAACGGAAAATTGGCACTTCAGTATTTTCCAAGTGGCATGGACATGTATTTACGAACACTCCTTTTTTCAATAGCAGAAACTCTAATCAATCAATCAATCACTCTTCTACATCAGGGCTTTTCTTCGTCCTCCTAACTAAAGACTGACTTGGTCCTTACACTAGCTCAGAATATGCAGTGTGATAAAACTGCAGCTGGAGGGGATTTGACAGCCTTTTTTTTTTCATTTTCTTTTATTTTAGCTCGTTCCATGTTAATCCCATATGATAATCACATATAAGAGGCCTTCTTTTTCGTTAGGACGTAGACGTTAGGTAGTAATCCTTCAGAGTGGTCTCTACATAGCTGGCTGTTTTGCATTTGAGAGAATAAAACCCCACGAGAGTTTGCAACTACATTTAACCTTCTGCCATAAAATGTATGCATAAAACTTTAAGGTTTGTGGTTTAAAATCTTTTAGTAATATAAAAACTTTTGAAGTCATCAATTATAGACTTTGAGGTTCTTTTTAAGTCTTCTGAGAGACACTACCTTCCTCTTCTCCGGTATACCTGAGTGCTTCTTCCTCTAGTCCTTTAATGAAATAATAATAATAATAATAATAATAATTTTTTACATTTATTAGTGGTTGCAATAAAGTTTGCATCTTGATTGATGTTCTCTTATTAAAGACTGCTGAAAAAACGAACTCTGAAATTGTATGATGAACAGTGTTGAAACAAGGAACGTCAAGTTGGAAACTACTTAGAATGTAGTAATGGATAACGTACTTCAAAAAGGTCTTTTTCTTATCCACGTTATAAGTTGGTTGACCTTACTCTTACCATATAAATAAACTGGTACTGCGTGTGTTGAATGATAGTGTGATTTTTACAAATAGAAATAAGTTTGCTGTGTTACAAGATGGAAATATTTCAAATTTCAATCTTTTACACACTTACTGGAATTCTTTCATAGCGAACTTGGACTTTCAGAGATGATGGCAGCTTGAATCATCAGGCTTTAGGTGTGCCTCTGCGGTTCCCGCTTTTCACTTTACTGCCTTACAATTTATATTTTCTTGGCTTTAAATAGCAATCCACCCTTGTCTTTTATTTCTCCTCTAGCCAGGCCAATGCCTGCTTTCCTTGTCACATTCAGATCCCCTCGGAACATATATTTCCAGTACGATTCCGACAAAACTGTAGACAAATTACAATGGTGCATTTTGAAGGCATTTATTTATTTTAAAGGCATTTATTAAAAAGGGGAGCATGACCACACTGCCGGTTTTATTCATACATGTACCATTCTCTCTAATTCTCTTCTGGTTTTAAATTCCTGGGTTTGCACGTTGATTACAAAAAAAAAAAAAAAAAAGAAAAGGAAAAAATGTGAATTTGAGCAGCATCTAAGTAACTGTCTTTTAATTGTCATCTTTCTGAAGTAGTTACCTACAATTTACCCAAAAATTGCTTAAGCATCTGAGCTCAACTGCAACGGTAGAAACAAACCCCCAAATCTTCTTTAGAAGAGTGTTTGCAGATGTGGTAGGCATTAGCAGTACTCTAGGATTTGGAAAATGATACTTTAAAATCAGTCTCTGTAATTAAAATATTATTAAAGGAAAAGGTAAGGTGTCAACACAGGTTAACAATGTTTAAGGTATCCGTGTTACTAAATGTGTATGACAGGTTTAAAACTTTTTTGGAAGTCGTCACAATGGAAATACAAAGCACCAGAATTTTAGATCAGTATTTTAAAAAAAGTATTTTTGCCTTGTTTGGAACAGTGATGGTCTCTCACAGGCTTCAGCTGTTAGACTTGGAGACTAATAGCAACATTTCTTCCTGGTGATGAATGACCACTTAGATTTTCCTTTCAGTTAAAATTACTTTGGTGTAAAACGCTGTAGATTTTAAATTGGGAGAGGAGACTATTTATCCAGCCCTTGCTATTTGTTATATTCCTCCTTTAATATTGCATGGAAAAATGATCCCCTTCACGCAGGAACTGATTGTAAGCATGAGACAATTTGGTATCATAAAGTATATTTCTGCACTTAAATATTCCGTTGGGAAAGAAGAAGTGAACGTCTGAAGTTCTCCAGGAGTGGAAAGATATATCTGTGATACCTGAAGTTCAGTAAATTGAATAGGAAAGGGATCTCACAAAGCACCTGAGTACTTAAACTAAGAGGAACTGTGCAGTAACTACTTAGTAAATCAAAAGCTAGATTCTCCTTTGCAGACAAAAGGTGGGAGGAGGAGGAAGATGGGGGGTTGTGTAATGAGTCTTTTCATTTTTCCAGTTAAATTGTGTTCCCCTTGGGACACTCTAGTTCACCTTCTGAGCGACTGGGCCCTTCAGCAGGCATTTGTTCACCTGCCCAGGTAACCGATGGGAGCAGCCATGTAGGTGGAGGAGACAGATTCATCTGCCGCACGAGTTGTCTTCTAATGGTCCCCTGTTATCTTCCAGTCCTGGCTGGTGGCTCGGAAGGGAATGTAAGGAGTAGGAACAATGCAAGGTGATCCTTCCCTTCCTGTATATATGTGTCCAGGATTTCCATTCCCAGTTTCTGGGAACAAGCAGGTTCAGGACTTTCTCATCTGCAGCTATGATGAACTTAACAGCTGCTCATGGCGTTATGCTACACAAATTGGCCGAATCTCTTTTGGAGCCTCTGTATTCTTGGCCCCTCTAGTATCCGGTGCTGGTGAAGTCCCACGGTTCAGCTGCGCTGTCTGAAATGTATTTTCTAGGGTTTGCTTTACCTTTGTCACACAATCACTTCATTCGTGTCCCTGTTGTGTCACGTGGAAGTGTGAAAGAACTGCTCCCTCAGCGCCTTTATTTTATATTTTGTGAATTTATACAGCTGTATCGGATCCTTTTTTACCAGCTATAGAATGAAAATACTATTTTTTTTTGTCATGTTAAAAGTACCATATTTCATCTTCCTTTTTTTTTGTCATCCTGTTTTTTTCTTGTTCTGCTCGCTTTGAGATTGCATTGCCTGCAGAGCCTGAGGTAGGGGCACACCATGGATTTCTGTGCAGTAGCACACCAGTGTTTTCTCTTACTTTAATCCCATTCTTTATTAATGTCTTACATGCTGTTTTCTTTTGTGTTGTCTGTGGAGCATTCCTATTTCTTACACATCTCGTAGAGCTGCCTACTGCACATCCGAGATCTCTTTCTGGAGTGGTAATGACTAATGAAGAACCTGTCAGTGCTTACATTATACTTCAGACCTATCCACCTTCCTTTGCATTTCAGCTGCCAGTTTATCACCCCACCACATAGGTGGCTTATGCAATGCTACATTTTTTCACAGTAAGCTTTTGATTTTGATTATTCTGAACAATTTTCCGTTGTCAGCAAAATTC
Source organism: Egretta garzetta (assembly GCF_000687185.1). Classification (NCBI taxonomy): domain Eukaryota; kingdom Metazoa; phylum Chordata; class Aves; order Pelecaniformes; family Ardeidae; genus Egretta; species Egretta garzetta. The sequence continues at coordinate 1,976,701 of NW_009259427.1, read as the reverse complement.
ATCCCTATGCTAGTCAGTCTTTTTCCAGATCATGTGTTAATCTTTTCAACTGCACAGGCCCCCTTTGAGCTACATTTTTAGCAAAGACAGTTGTTTGTTTGGTTGGTTTTTTTTCCTGTGATATCCAAACATCTTTCTGTTTTAGGACCTTTTCAGTGATCTGTATGTAAAGAATTTGGTGGGAGGTTTGCATGGCCATGGCCTGTACTGCCTCTCTCTTCCAGATTAAATGGGGATTTAAGGATGAATCGCCATCAGCCTTGAGGTATTGCTCATAAATGCAAAATGCTTTTTTTTTTTTTTTAGGAAAGTTTATGAAGCTGTGCAATGATTTTTTTTTGTGCTGCAGCCATTACTGTGTTATGAATCTTTAGACAGAAAAATAGCAAGCAAATAACTATTGATCATATGATATTCCCCATATTTATATGCACGTAAGTGCAATTTCCCTTTGTTGGTTTGCTCTATGGCCCTAGTCTGACCATCAGAATGAAGTAATGTTGACATATTTCAGTTTTATGATCCTTTTTTTTTCAAAGCCAAAACTTTGTCTGATCAATGCTGCTATATTTAATATCCTTTGATGTATTTCCTTAAGTAGTTTGATAGTGTATGCTACCATGACAGAATAAAACTCTAGAAAACATAATGTATCAAAAGTTTATATTGAAATATTTTTAGTAGTATTCCAGCAATGGATTTTAATGGCCATCATACAGGCTGTTTACCAGATGCATCGACATATTTAGATTGCTGATTCTTTTTTTTTTTTAAGAGAAAGCCAAATTCTGTCAATCTGAGGAAAGTTCCTACAGAAATGATGGCAGGCAAGGTGGCCATGCTTCAACACTGCTGCTGTGCAAGCGTGACTGCTGTGCGATTCTCGTACTTAAGCTTCCCACATACATTTTGAAAGTAAACACCTCCTAGTATTTCTACAAAATTTAAAAAACAATTGTGAATAATATTTCTCTGTTATCAGGCAGAGCCGGCTGCAACTCTGTAGTTGACCATGCTGTTCAGAGCCAGAAGCGTTTGGAGTATTGTAGGTTTATTCACATTTATTTCTATCAAGCTTTGATGGGTAACAACGACAGGGAAAGAAGGTCCATTTTCCATACAAGCTATCCAATGGATTAGCACAAGTGCTTGCTACAACACTGGAGTCAGAGGCTTTGCTGGTCCTGCCTTTGCTGCTGCTGTCACCCTTCCACAGTACAAATCCATGGAACACATGTTGGTTGTGGTACTCCTGAAAGTAGATCAGGTGTAGGGCAGTGGGTACTCAGCGTGTTTTTGCAAGCTAGGATATGGTATTATACAGCAGATACTTAACCGCGTATAGTTAAATTCAAGGAATCTCACTGAATATGCGAATAGCTGTATGCTTTTCTTTCATTGTCTACTTTTCATGCTCGGAAGATTTAAGTGTAAGCCCTGGAGGCTCTGCTTATTAGTGTTAGAGGTTGAATTTATGTCTTCTTGGAAGTAGCTAAAGGCAAAAATAACAAAAATTGAATGCGTGAAGTATTGTTTATGCAAAAATGTGGTTTGTATGACTGTTCATTAGAGAAATGTCCACATTAATTTTGAAGACTGGCACATTTCTTAGAATTTTGGCATAGAAGAAACTCCAGTGTGGAAAAACATATTTTGAAGTTTATTAAGTTAATATAACATCGTACCTAAAGCGGGAGAGCTATTCTGTAATATGAAGTGGCATCAAGTATTTAATGGCTGTACACTGAAATTGTTTGAGCGGTCTGGGGTGAACCGCATGCTGTTGTGACACCCTTCTGGCACAGCGCAGCCGCGATCCCTGTTTGCATCGAGGGTGCATTGCTCTTAGCTTCTTCTGCGGACTTGCAGCTTTCACTAACACTTGATTTTGGTTTGCTAATACAGTTGGCTACTCTTCCCAGTGCTGTAGGTTAGGATTTTAACAGATTGAATAAGCTTGGCAAGGTTTTTGGACTGATGAGCCATGAAGAAGATTTTGCAGAACAGAGTCTTGAATCAGGGTAGGTTTTATTCCCCAAATTGTTTCTTCCTCTTGTATTGATGCTAGTGCGGCCCTTTCTCTCATGGAAGTTGTGATCTCTCAGCTCTGTAGAGCTTTTGAAAGAAGGACCCAGGCTGGATTCAAGGGGAGAAAGCTTCAGTAGTAATTCTGAACTCCACTAAGAAAAATTGAAATGGGTACACATAATTACGAAAACGCCTTTTAAAGATTAAATAGGAAGAGAGTGCAAACATGGTATATTTTTTTAGACATACATTAAAATCAAGACGTAAGTGTCTGATTAGAGAGGTGCAGAGACAAATTAGCGATGACGCGTTTCTGGCTTGGTAACAGTTGTCACTTTGTAATGAAGGATTGAAAGATTTATGGCTTTTAGAGCTGTGCATTACTCTACAGACTAAGACTTGTGAACTACTTGCTATGCTGCGGGTCAGGCAGCCGTGTTGCTGTGGATGTGATTCCTGTTACAGATGCAGTTGGCACTTTTCTTCCCGGTCCTATTAGCAGTTATTTTCCGGCAGTTTCACTCTCCTGTTTACTCAGTTACCGTTAGCTGAGTTGGCAGCTCTTGTTTTCCAGGACCCAGTGCAGTATTATGTGGCTGCAGAATTTATTGTAGGATGGCTTTCAAATGCTTTTAAGTCCTCTTTTTTTTTCTCACCAGTCTCGTCGCAGAGCTACAGTTCACAAACCTCCTTGCAGATATGCACTGGAAGTCGTCTTGTAGTGAGAACAGCAGCAATGAGGCAAGGGGGAACGGCTCGTAGCGGGTATACCTATTATCACAAATTGAAATCACAGCTTGGAGTGATTTCCACACTTCTGGGGGAGGAGGTTACCCATTTCTAGGTACTGCAGAATCATTCCTGCAGTGAACAGTGTTGCAGGAAAGCGTACACGTTTCTAGAAAGTAGCTTCCTAAAACTCGGGGGAGGAGGTTACCCATTTCTAGGTACTGCAGGATCATTCCTGCAGTGAACAGTGTTGCAGGAAAGTGTACACATTTCTAGAAAGTAGCTTCCTAAAACTTTGTCTTGCTCCAGGTTGTGCACAACGTGAAAGAGGAAGGAAGAGCCAGACAGGAGTGGATGGGATGCTACTGTAGTTTCTTTACCTTCCTTCAAATCACAAAACCTGAATATTGAGTTGTGCAGTAACATACTGCAAGTATTTCTAACACAGTCTGTGCATTTGCTTGCAAAGGTGTTCCATAGCACTTTCTCAATGCAAGGTTTTGGGTGTTTGGGATAGGGGATGCTGGCTAATCAAAGGCGAGGTGACACAAGATTCCCTTCTCTAAAATACTGGTAGAAGCATCACTGTCATGACCTAGTTTTGTTGCATTGCTGTAATGTAGAGATAAGTGTTTAAAAAATAATGTGAAATAATTAAAGCCAGCATTTTGAAATCTATAGTTAGCTTAGTGCTTGGGTAAACCAATATTCGAGTACCTAAACAAATAAACAAACAGTTTTCAATGAAGCTAAATCCCAGTGGCTTCCATTGACTCAATAATGGTTGTGGCTAAATTCAGCTGCATGCAGAGCTCCGTGCCATTACAGATGACTTGGACGCCTTAATTCATTAAATTCCAAACCTCGGAGAAGATTCCACACTTAATAATGCATTTGCATGGCTGTATGAAATTAGTTTGCACTTGCATGGTATTTCTTTTTTCCTAATAAATTCAGAAATTACTAACTACGACATATCCATAGACCCTCAAGAGAAATTATCCTGAGGAATTGAGCTTTATAGCATGGGATACGCTTGTTTCATTTCTGGCTTATAGTGTATTCATTAGTGGTTTTCTCAGAACTTTCTGGGACTTCACAGCCAGACTTTCAGTAAAAGAAGAAGATAGATTTTTGCATTAGGAGAAGTCTGTAAAGAGTGAAGGGAGGGCTTTTTCATGAATTTTATCAGGATGAATATGCATTTAGACATAGATATTAGAGCCAGTGCTTGCAGAACCCTGCTAAATTTGCCAAGAAGCATTACCAATTAACGTAGTTAATTAACAAGAAGCTATGTTAAAATTAGTTTGGGGTTGGAGGAGGGGAGAGTGAATTGTAATTAGAAAAAGAAATCACAGCTGCTATTTAGAGAACTGGTAGTGAAGTTTGCAGGTCGCGCTGTTGGAAGAAGCACTGCATTGCGGCTATGCCTTCTTCATTCATTCCATTCTCAGTTTTCTAGGAAAGAGCTGCTTTGGTATTATGTATCACCATTTCCAAGCAATATTGATTACCCCAATCAAATTTAACTTTCTGCAGGCTAACATAATAATAAAAAAAGTCTAGTTTTTTGGAACTTCTCAGAAAGATGAGACTCAGTGTTTCTTGAGCAACTAATGTTCAAGAAATTATGCTGATTTCTCCAGTTAAGGATTTGGATCCCGCTGAGTAGAATTTGCTCAGAGACAAATGCCGACTTCCCCAGCTTGTATTACCCTACATACTGTTACTAAGCAAAGACAAAAAATCAAGGCATTTATCTTTGCAAATTGAAATGGGTTTCGGACTAGAAATACATGAATGTTACCCATGAAGTAGAGAATGTCTCAAATATGTAATTTTATTTTCCCAATGAAAAATAAACTACGATTTATGTATTAGATTCCTGAAAAGGCCTGTTGTTAGCCCAGGAAATTTTCAGGTCCTTCTCAAATATATTTCTTTTAAAAAATAAAATTGGGCATATGGATTAGGATGTGTGAAGCAAGCTTGAATCTTAGGTTCACCATGGCACAATGAGGTACATTACCAAGAGTCTACATTACAAAGGTTTTAACAGAATAACTATCCCTGTGGTGGTATAGAGGAGCTGTAGTTTATCCTGTCAAAAATTGTCCTTTCTTGTCTAGTGTAATTAAACATTTCCACAAAAGGTGCCAAACGTATGGGAAAGCACCCTCTTACCAACGTATTCTGCACACAGGGGAGAGGATTTCCTGCTGTGCACTACGGTCAGAGTTACAATACGATCCATTCAGCTTCAAGACAGAAAATTCCCCCCTTGCTGTTGAGGCAGAAACTTGATTAATAGAAGTGCATGACACCTGGACAACCGATACTCTGGTTTCTCCAGCCAGTGCTGTTTTGACCATCTCAAGGTGAGATAGCCTGGGTTTAGGTGGTCAGTGCTTTCAGGTTTCCTTTCTCATGGGCCGTTCATCATTACAGTTCAGGAAAATCCAAATCTTGTGCTCCTTTTGTCATAGAATCATAGAATACCAGGTTGGAAGGGACTTCAAGGATCATCTACTCCAACCTTCCTAGGCAAGAGCACGGTCTAGACAAGATCAGTCAGCACCCTGTCCAGCTGAGTCTTAAAAGGTCCAGTGTGGCGGAGTCAACTACTTCCCTGGGGAGATTATTCCAATGGTTGACTGTTCTCATTCTGAAAAATTTTCCTCTTATGTCCAGTCAGAATCTTGCCAAGAGCAACTGGTATCGATTCCCCCTTGTCCTCTCCATGTGACTCCTTGTGAAAAGGGAGTCTCCATCTTCTTTGTAACTACCCTTTAAGTGCTGGTACATGGCGATAAGATCACCTCTAAGCCTCCTTTTCTCAAGGCTGAACAAACCTAGTTCTCTCAGCCTCTCCTCATATGGCAGGCTTCCCTGTCCTTTGATCATTTTGGGGGCCCTTCTCTGGATCCCTTTCAGCCTGTCCACATCTTTTTTGTATAGCGGGGACCAGAACTGTACAGAGTGTTCCAGGTGTGGCCTGACAAGTGCAGAGTAGAGTGGGATAATGACTTCTTTATCTTTGCTGGTGATGCTCTTTTTGATGCAACCCAGCATGCCATTGGCTGCTTTGGCTGCAGCTGCACACTGCTCACTCATATTGAGCTTGTTGTCCACCAGGACCCCCTTCCACAGAGCTGCTCTCCAGTCAGGTGGATCCCAGTCTGTGCTGCATTATTATGTTTTCCCAAGTGTAAGAGCTTACACTTGTCCGTGTTGAACTTCATAAGGTTCTTCTTATCCCACTCTTCCAGCCCATCCAAATGTCCCTTCAGGGTGGCTCTCCCTTCCGGAGTGTCTACTTCCCTACTCAATTTGGTGTCATCTGCAAACTGTATCAGGCTACACTTGATCCCATTATCTAGATCGCTTATAAAGATATTGAATAATGTTGGTCTCAATATCCATCCCTGGGGGACCCCACTTGTGACAGGTTGCCAGTTTGAAAAAGAGCTATTTACCCTTTGGGTGCGGCCTGCCAGCCAGTTCCCCACCTACCATACAGACACTTATCCAGGCCATAACGCATCAATTTCTCCGGAGGAGGCCATGGGGAACTGTGTTGAAAGCCTTGGAAAAGTCCAGTTAGATGATGTCCACTGCTCGCCCCATGTCAACTGAGCAGGTCACTTTATCATAGAAGGCCACAAGATCTGTCAAGCCCAATCTGCCCTTAGTGAAGCCATGTTGGCTTTTCCCAATCACGTGCTTCATTTGACTTTTGGTGGCCCCCAGGAGGAATCATTCCATAACTTTCCTGGGGATTGAAGTAAGAGTAATGGGCCTATAATTGTCTGAATCCTCCCTTGAGCCTTTCTTGTAGATAGGGGTAACGTTCACCTTCCTCTAGTCCCCTGGGACATCCCCTGATCTCCACGACTTCTCAAAGATTATGGAGAGCAGCCTCACAATGACATCAGCCAGCCCTCTTAACACCCTTGAGTGGATGGCGTCAGGGCCCTTTGATTTGTAGGGGTCAAGCTCCTGTAGTAATTCACACATTAACTCTTCTTTCACTGATGGTGGGTCTATGGTTGGATCAACCTGGATTTTCGTTCCCAAAGCCTGGAACCTGATGGTGTTGGTAAAGACAGAGGTAAAGAAAGTGTTGAGAACCTTTTCAGCGTTGTTGGTGACTGATTCACCTCTTCTGTTTAACAGTGGGCCTATGTTTTCCTGCTGTTTCTGCTTGTAGTTTACATGCCTGAAGAACCCTTGGTTGTGATTTTTGACATCTGGCCAGTTTCAATTCAAGATGAGCTTTTTCTTTTCTAACCGCATCTCTGCACACTCTGGCAACACCCTGTAGTTCTCAATCGATAATCTTCCACTTCTCCGTCTCTGGTATGCTTCTCTTTTGGTATTGAGCAGACCCAGGAGCTCATGATTGAGCCAAGGAGACCTCTTGCTCCACTTACTTCCCTTTCCTTTACAGAAACTTACACAATGCCTAGTTTTCAATTCAGACAGACAAAACCAACACCTGTACTACTTCCCTATATTACAGCTTTTCTGGAGGTCTTCTTAACACCAGCAGTTCACCAGCTAAAACAGGTTTTTGTGCCAGTGGAGACCAAGGGTTGAGTATACACTGGGTTAGCCCTGCTATTAATTGGTACTTTTTAAAGATGTGCTGGAAACAGTTTTGCAGTATAGTTTAAGTAAGTCACACATTTTGATATTTAAGTAGATGGGACCCAGCCACCAAAGGAATGGGACCTTCCGTTTGTGCCCAGTCAGTTTATAAATAACATCAGTGAGGAACTCTATGGTAGCTCTGCAGAGACAATATCTGTGAAGAGCTCTGGTTACTGTATTTATCTCTGAACTACATGGATGAAGCGTTGTCTAATGTCTCTGTCGTTCTTGTGAAGTACATTCATAGGTAGTGAAACTAGCTTGGTGTCTTCTAAACACCTTAAATCATCACCTATTGCTCTGTTTGCATTCAAGAAAGGTTAGAAGAGATAATATTTTTACTCTTTCTTTAAAAGGTTTGCTTTTTAGTGGAACATAACATTTATTTGACTTTTTAATGCAGTCAATACATCCTGAAAAGGTCTGTATGTACAAGCAGTTCTATTTAAGGATTATTAGAAATGACATTAATAGCAAATCTAGTAGCTTCTGCTTCCCATTCTCCATTAGAAATCATGGTCCTTTGTTTTTGCTGACATAATTACCTCCATATGAGCCAGTTCTAACAAGGCAGAATTAAGAGTTCACGTTATAAATGAGCAGCAGGAACAGATGGCCTGAGAAAATAGTCAGGTTTCGTGCAAATATCAATAAAGGTGATTAGTAAAGGAATAAAAGCATTTGGCTCATACGTTCTTTCGTATTAATAAAGACTGCCTAACTGGAAAGGTCTCGAGGCCAGTTGGAGGCCTGGAGAGTCAGATGTTCTGCTTCTGAACCTTACAAAGTCAAGTTTTGGTTTGTGAGAAGATGGCACTGCCATGAGTGGTGTCACGCTGCCAGGCCCAATATTAAAATTCATCATTTTCACAGACTCCTTTAGGTTAAGAGCTGAAAGCATTACATTTTATCCAGTGAAACACATACTGAGCTGACGAGCTTAAATTTGATTAAAACACTGCTGTGAGTAGGTAAAACAGGATTAGGGCCCCTTTTCCCCAGGTTTCAGTTTTCTGGTTTATCAACCTCCACTTGCAGATTCCCCTGGCTATGAGCCTTCCCATCGTGCCTCCCTCCTTCCTCTCTCTGGCGTTATCGGCCTTCTGCAGTGCTTTGAGTTTGTTGTGTTGCGGTGATGCTGGAGCCACTCCCATGTTTCTCTGTACTATGTGGATCTGTGCCCTTTGGTAGATCTGTTTGTCCTGTGTTTTCCCTCACTTCTGTAACTGCCAGAGACAGAGAGGAGAGCAGCAGAGCCTCTGGCAACATGGAAGATGGGAAATAGCTGGAATACGTGTATCAGATGTTTAGGGTGGAAAAGACATTTAAGATCGTAGAATCAGAGAATGTTTTGGGTTGGAAGGGACTCCTAGAGGTCATCTAGTCCAACACCCCTGCAGTGAGCAGGGACACCGCTAACTAGATCAGGTTGCTCAGAGCCCCGTCCAACCTGGTCTTGAATGCTTCCAGGGATGGGGCCTCCACTACCTGTCTGGGCAACCCGGTCCAGTGTTTCACTACCCTCATTGTAAAGATCATCAAGTCCAATAGCACTTGTATAGCACATGCCTACATATTCCCATCCAGAACTGCTGCCCGTGCAGTTGATGTGCAGACGCACTGTGGGTTGAATTTATGGCCTGCCCAATCAAGCCAGTAGCTCCGACTTGCCTCTCAGCTATCTCGAAAAATATCGGAAAGCCTCATGATTCGTCTGAACGTAATTTCCTGACAGATATCTGGGGAAACCTAGGCAGTCCTTATCTACATCAGAGGGTTAAGATCACCTCCCTCTTTTTCTCACATGCTCTGAGCTGCTAAGAGTCAGCCGATAGACGTGTATTTTATGTGGGGGGTACTAAATGTACGTGTAAAAAACTAGATGTACTCCTGAGAACAAAAATTATTTCCCAGTCAGGTAAAGCATACTATATGGAAAGGCATCCGGTGATTTTTTTGTTGCTATTTCTTATTTACTAATGAATGAACACTTGGAAGAAGAGAATTCTTCACTTAAAATTCAGTTTGCTACCTTCTTTCAGTTGTAAATACAGGTCCAAGTAAGTCCTTAGGCACAGTGAGGTGATGCAGTAAGGTCTTTGATGGCAGTAGGCTTTTCCATTGCATATTTTAGGTTTACCTTCCTGGAAGAAAATCTCTCATGACTGTCCCTGACTCGTGTAGATATTTCCAGCTCTCAGTGTGGGGTCTTGAGATGAATTCAGAGAGGCCTGTGAAAAATAATACTAGGGAGTATTTGCATATAGTAGATCTCTTGTTATCTTTGAATCACTTTGAAATACATTTAATTACAGTTTAATTAAATGCATTTAATTATTTTTTTCTTCCACTTAAGAATGTTTTTTTTCTTCTCAATATTAACAATGGATATAAAACCTTGGCTATAATCTTGGTTTCCTTAGTTTTGCTGTAACCATTAAGACTTCTAGCCAGAGCCCACTCTCATTTTTTTTGCAGTCTGCTCTGGGAGGACAGGAGAGCTTTCTCAGCTAGAACCAAAACTTCATGCATTTCACTTAGCTTTTGATCGATTTTGTTGCTGCTCGCTGTTGGTACTGTATTGAACTTATATTTTTATTGTTGTAAGCTCCTGTGTGCTGTAGTGGTTGGCAATCTAGAAATGTGTTAAATAATATTGATTTCCTTCCCCCCCCACCCCCACCCCTTGGCAAGCATTTTATTTTACTCTGTCTCTAATACTATTTTAAGTATCATTTACTGGTTTTATTTTCTTTCTTCTTTATGACTTGACATCTCACAGAGCAACGGGCCATCGCAGGGCCTGGGGAGAAGTCCTGCGAGAGAGGATGCTCACAAGAATATACTTTCTAATTCTGATGCTAACTACCTTTAGATAACAACAGGATGACTTTGCATATTATATTCTCATGACATCATGTTGTGGTTTAACCCCAGTTGGCAACTAAGCACCACACAGCTGCTTGCTTTCCCTCCCACCTGGTGGGATGGGGGAGAATATCGGAAGGGCAAAAGTAAGAAAACTCGTGGGTTGAGATAAAAACAGTTCAACAATTGAAATAAAATAAAATAATAATACATTGTAATGAAAAGGAGAACAACAAAAAGAGAGAGAGAAACAAAACCCAGGAAAAACAATGCAATCACTCCCCACCTGCCGACAGACGCCCTGCCGGTTCCCGAGCATCGATCAGCGATCACTGTCTTCCGGCCAACTCCCCACAGTCTATATACTGGGCATGATGTCATATGGTATGGAATAGTCCTTTGGCCAGTTGGGGTCAGCTGTCCTGGCTGTGCCCCCTCCCAGCCTCTTGTGCTCCTCGTGGAGCAGGGGAAGCTGAAAAGTCCTTGACTGGTGTAAGCCCTGCTCAGCAACAACTAAACCATCAGTGAGTTATCAACATAATTCTCATGCTAAATACAAACCACAACACTATACCAGCTACTAGGAGGAAAATTAACTCTATCCTAGCTGAAACCAGAACATATCATTAAATAGCAGGCTTGCATATTTGCTCAGAAAAATAAAAATTACTTTGTTTTTCACTGCGGTATATGTAGCCTGTCAGGTAGTCACCCTAAATGGGTGTTTTGACAAATCAACTTCCAGAAAACATCCTCACTGGACCCCCAAGGGCCAATAAGGTGGTATAAGAAGACCTGTCCATTTCTGGTATCTTTCAAAAGAAATACGCGCGTTTAGTTGTTTTTCACTTCATGATAAACTGTGGGTCCCTCTATTAAAAGTGACTTTTTCTGAATTGCCTTTGTTTGGCATATGAAGGTATTAGGGAAAGGAAGGCAGTCCTTCTCTAGGGGGAAGTAAAGATTTTCTTTGAAGTGCAGGTCCCACCTAATACTACAGAAGTTGTTACTATGTCTTAGAGCCTTCCACAGTGTTCTTCTGGTTTTATCCTGAGTTGGAAACATGTGCTGAGCAGTAAGGTACGCCAGGGAGAATAAGGTACAGAAAACAGCTGGGTGATAAAGCTGTGGTTTCCAACAGTGGTTTTCGCTGCAGCTGTTAAGGGAGCACAGTGGCCTTTTCAGCTATGGTAATTGTCTGTTTCTGTTGAGACTTTTCTTGAAATAATAGTGGGAGGTTAGTTTTTACATCAAAAGAGGTTACTATGGTGGTTTATTGTCACCATTTTTTCCTTTCACTTTTGCTCTGTACAGAGTCGCGGAAATCTGGGTTGTTTTGGACAAATGTTTCTTTAATAAATAGTGCTTCTATCCTAAATTTTTGACAACTGCTGAAGCATTTCATTTTGGAAGAAAAATGGAGACCACAGGGCGGGCTGTTACGGCATCTTCTCTGAAGCTCTGTGTGTGTGTGAGGGGAAGACGTTAACTGTTTTTCCTGAAAAGATTTCTTTATTTAAAAGTTCTGAACAAAATTTTCAAGGGAAATTCCAAAATTATGGAAAAATACTAGAAGTTCTTTTTTCTCCATTAGGAAAGTCTGTATCTTGCTGTATGAAAGTGGTAAAAAGAGGAGCAGTTCGTCAACTTTAATGAATTTCTTTTCTGTAGGAAAGATAGAAAGGGGGAATTTGGAGAATGCTTGAAAACCCCTCCACGGGGTCTTGAGCACTCACAATTTTCACTTGATTTTCCCTCCGTGAAGACTGATGAAACCTGACCTCGGATCCAGTTCTCCATAATTTGAAGTTGTAGTTAGGTCAATACATGAATTTCGAAGGGAATGGTAAAATACGAATCTTCCCTGTGGACAAAAATAAAACAGCCTGTATTTATGAAGTCAAGAATTTATTGCTTGGTATGACTGAAATCTTAATAGTTTATTTAAAGAATATTAGTCTCAATAATAATAACATAGTTTGAATTGTTATACACATATTCCATATTTATGTATAAATAGAATTTTTTTTGCTGTTACACTGCTGTTACTTCTCTTGCCCTTCTGGGTCCTAGGGCTGATGTTACCCATATTCATGAAGAAGCAGCCAGGGGCTGCAGCATGTTATTAGCATCCTCCAGTTCTTCACACCACTTGAGGATGTTTATGTTTTCTGATATGCTTTTTCTCCTCGCTTTTTTTTAACTGGTGTGTGGCTGCATGTTTTTCTAATCTCTTTGTTACCCCTAAAACTGCTTTTCTTGCTCCCAGTTCTGCATTTCTTTGAACTACCATTGATGAGTTGTTTATGGCCCTAGGTCTCCAGTGTCAGCTTGTGGCCTTTTTCTTCCCATGCCTGTTGTCCTCCACACGGTATCCCGTCTCCCAGCTTTCAAAGGCCTCTGCTGTCATACCAGTCTTGTATTCTTCCGTGCTATATCATTGTCATAACAACTACTGCATAAATACTCATGTTCATAAATACTTCATTTTACCCCAAATAAATACTTTTTAGTGGTATTATATAAAATTACGGTTGTAACATACAAAGGTAAGTAAAACAAATCAGTCCTAGCCACCTGCTCATTAGGAAATTTGCTGATAAACTAAAGCAGCTAAAATGAAGTTTCATGGAGCCCCAAACAAATTGAGATTGACTTCCCTGGACTGCAGTGCTATGAGGGACTGATGATCTTGGTAGAGCCTGAAGGGTGAAAAGTCTTTACATTGCATATGGAAATTTGGACCATCTCTAGAAGAGTTTTCCCAGGCTATTTTGGCTGGGCATTAACATTGATGATTTTGGATATCATCTGTGGGAGCAGCAGATCTCAGGTTTTTCAGTGTGCAGACCACTTTGAGATGTGTTGCTATGGGTTTTTATATTTATTGCTTCCAAATCCCGTTTCTTTAAAAAAGACCATGTAGAAAAGTGAAGCGAGAAAGGACTAATGCCATTTCGCCTCTGAATGGCACAGTCTGTAAATATAGGCAATAGAGTCAGTTGGTTCAGTGAGCTAAGCCAAAGGCACTGAAAAACTCAAGCACGACTCTATGCCATCCTTTGCCAGGCCCACTGATGTCGCCTAGGGAGAGCCCAGGGGATGTGGCACAGCAGCCATCCTGCAAACAAGGAGACTTGGGAGCTTTCCAAAACCAGCAGTTTGTGTCTCAGTCCTTTATCTGTCTTTCCTGTCCTGGAAGCTGATAGACCTTGTCCTGCCATCCTTCGAGTGGCCATACTCTGAGGCATACACTGTTGGGATGCTTTGAACCAGTGCTGCCTGAACCTATTTGCAGCTTTAACCCGTTTCAACTACTGAGGTTGACATTTGGTTTTTTTTCTTTGAAGTACATACATTTTTTCTGCATTTCTATACATAGACACACTCTCAGATCTACAGACTGCCTTTTGCATTTGAAAACAAAGGAAGCTTTTGTGCTTCCCTCCTCTAGGATAGCCAGTGGCACCATGAACGTTAAATATAGACGAATTCCAGCTGATTTATTTCTGTACCTACTGCATCCAAAATTCACCACCTTGTCTTTTACATTTGCACTATTTCATAACACAGAAATAGTCAGGGTGGGGGGAAGGAGGTAGCATAGGTTAGCATTAGTTGGTGCATTACAAATTCATCTCAATCATCTGAGTATAGAATCATAGAAACGTAGAATCATTTAAGTTGGAAAAGATCTGTAAGATCATCAAGTCCAACCATTAACCTAACCCTGCCATCCCACCACTAAACCATGTCCCTAAGCACCTCGTGTGCCTGGCTTTTAAATCCCTCCGGGGATGGGGACTCCACCACATCCCTGGGCAGCCCCTTCCAGTGCTTGACAACCCTTTGGTGAAGAAATTTTTCCAAATGTCCAATCTAAACCTGCCCTGACTCAACTCGAGGCCATTTCCCCTCATCCTATCGCCCGTTACCTGGGAGAAGAGACCAACACCCACCTCAGGGCACCCTCCTGTCAGGCAGCTGTAGAGGGCAATAAGGTCTCCCCTCAGCCTCCTCTTCTGCAGGGTAAAAGTAATAAAACAGGCATTTCAAATCAAATATCTCTTACGGATAGACAGAATACTGTATCTTACTGAGCCCTAATATGATCTGCGGTTGACTACAAAGGTACCACGTGGACAAATTGGTAGCATCACATCTGTGTAACTTGCCTTCTAGTTATGTTGCTGCCATAATGTACATCTCCCTCCCTTTTACTAATGCAAATGGAGTCTTTTTTTTTTAGATTTGTTACACAGCTCATTTACAGTTTCAATGAAGGCATGTTGGGGGAGTTAAACTTTGGAGATAAGGTTCATGCCGAGTACTGTTTGTCTCATGCTGCACTTGTATGCATGACAATTTGCAGACAAATGTAAGACGTGAAACCTAATTAATTTATAATCTAAACTGAATACAATGCAGGGTACAGCACTGGGGCAGTAAGCAAAGGCAGATGGCAAGGCGGATGGTGAAGTTACAGCAATAAAATACTGTGGCAAAGGTGTATTTTTGGTGTCCATTTCAGTGTCGGTGACCTGTGTTTCTAAACCAGACCTGCCCCTTGGCACTGTCAGTAACTTCCAATGTCTGGACAAGTCTTTTTCTGAAAATCTATTTGATAACCTAATTCTCCTCACTCAATTGATTTCTGACCTGACTTTCATTCTTGATTCAGATGGTTTTCTTAAAAGCTTAGCTAACTATAGTTGCCAGTGATTGATCCTTATTAAACATTTTTTTTAAGGTATCTCAGCATTTTTGCCACCCATCTGCTTTTAAACTGCCCATTTGTATGGATTCTTTGCATAAATATTTTGTGGCTCATTTAATGCTCTGCATAATTAATTAATTGCTTCTCACTTAGTTTTCTGCATAACTAATCTACTGCCACATAATTAACAAACTCTTTAATTCCTTATTAATTATTTACTGTTCTTTTGAATATATGAATTAATTGACTGTTTAAATTTGCTGCTGTGCTGATTTGACATCTAGTTAATTGTTTTGATTAATCAATTAATTAGCTGCTTAATCTCTGCTTAAAAGTATAACCCCATGACTGCCTTGCAAATGTTCTAGCACCCTTCCCTGTTCTCTTCTCATTCAGTGCTATCATCTCATCCACATCAGGGTGCTCAAGTTACTGTCCAGGCACGGATAGACCTTTTGGGCTTATATGTACCCCTTTGGTGAAGCCATCTCTATAACCTCAGTGATGCTCCTTACATCTCTGATCTTCCTCTAAATGTTTTTTTCCACGTGACGCACTGCTCATACACTTGAAGCCTCAAGAGAGATTCAACTCTGCTTAGTTATGCCAAAATGAAAGGGGAGAATCACGAAGAAAAGCATTACAATATTGCAGAATGAAAATCCAGGAGCAGGAGGTAAATGTGATACAAGAACAGACCTGGAGAGTTATGCATTTTTATGGCACACGGGGAGAGAGTGTTTCAGATGCAATATAACTGCTGAAGACATTTGTGGTAAATTGATGTAGCTGATAAAGTTCCTGAAACTTTATGTATAGCTCTTCCACTAGACTTATTTGTTGAGGCTATTTTCTCTGGTTCTTCACTACAGAAGAATTTTAGCAGAAAAGAACCTTTTTCTTCATACTTTGCTTTATTTGTGTGCTAATCCTGGACTTAGGATTTCACAACTGGTTGCTGTAGAAACTGCTGTTCTCTTTGGGGACAAGGCTTTTGAAAGAGGTGTTGCCTTAAAAAGTAGTTTGGTGTTATAAGTCACGAATAAGCAAGAGAAAACATGCCCAATACCATGAAAACTCCATCAAAGTAGAATGTTTTTTTAAAGTTTTCCACAAGGTGTCAGCTGCTCTTCAATGGTATTAAATCGTGGCTTCTTATTCAAATGGGAATGTGAGAATTGAAATGGCTTTATCAAGCATGCGACATGAAACATGGGGGGTACATTTATGTTTTTAAAAGAAGGTGCTAAGTTGAGTATTACATTTAACAGTGAGAGAATAACCAGGTCAGAATCAAAACTGGTTGGATGTGCTTGTATGTATGATGGGTGCTCTCCTAATTTATTGTCTGATGTTGATCTATCTGCAGACTTAATACTGAGGGTGGTTGTCAGAAATATAACATTTTTTTGGAGCATATGAAAATGCATAAAAACCGTGTTATCAATGAAAAATTTCAAATACATGGTATGATAGGTTATACTGTTATAAGATGTATTTTAAGAGTTACAGTATGCAGAATATGTATGTTATAGCTTAAAAAGACGTTTTAGCGTGATCATATCTCAGCTGAACCATATTATACAGCAAAAGGCTGGAGCTGGTAGAGCAATTCCCAGGATCCTAGAAGTAATATTGCACTGGCTGCCCAGCTGCTCCTCCTGCGTGCCATCGACTATGGCAGCTCGATCTCCGTTCACTAGCATGGGACCATAAACACTGAGTGCACGTGGACATACCCACGTGCAGAGACTAAATTTAGATGTTTTAATCTTGAGCTGAATCCTACCCCCAGGTGGTTTTGATTAAACACTTTGGTAAGAAGGCACCAGCTGGTCCATAAAGTCGCCTTTAGTGGTGGTCTCCACACCCAGGTGGTTGGGACTCGCCGCTCTGGTGGGGAACATTGGAGAATATGCAGAAGCTGTTAATATTTCAAGAGAGCAGATGCAAGAGCCTGCTGATCTTTTTTTTATCTCAAATTTCTATGAAAATAATGAAAACTTGCCATGAAAAGATGCTAGGCAATGCGCACAACCTGCTTGCTTGCCTTTTTGCTGTAAGTCTAGAGGTGAAGAATTTGAAGTAGTTCGCTTTTCTTTGTTTACCTTAGGCAAATTAAGTAGAGGCTTTTTCAGGGCAGGTTTTTACAATATATTGAGTCTAATTCATAAAGAATCTGAAACAATCAGATTCCATGAACATGTCATGAATAATAGTGAAAAACAAAAAAAGAGGCAGTTGTTATTCCTCTGATGCTGTTTAATTCATCTGTGATATAGTGAGTGTATGGATCATCTTTTAGTCTATGTGTAAAGCTTCATTCTTCAGAGATACTCTTAATTTAAGTTTCCAGGCAGTGCCTGATACAAAAAAGCTATTAATAACTATGATCAGCATTAAGCATATAAGTATTACATTTCAGGGAGATTCTTCATATGATTAAATTCGAGCATTAAAGTTAGATAACTCAGTGGACCAAAGCCCTAATAATATTCACATTGGAGATTTGCCATTGCAAAAAATTATTTAGAAAAAAGGGACAATCTGAATGAAAAATGAGCTTTTCAAAAAGTTAAAAAAATAGCAGGAGATATGTCATAACATGATATAGGAGAAATATGTAAGGAGGTTACACAGGTGGGAGAAATTAAAATTTTTATCATCAATAAATATATCTATGTATATATTTATTGTCAATATTTCTTAATAATGGGAAAAAACATATGTCAGCAACCCAGTGGTCTATAGGAAATATTATTTGAGGTGAAATAGCTGAGCCTGCAGGAATAGAGTTCCTATTCAGCTCTGTCTCATTGCATTTTTATGTCAGCATAAATCCACTGATTCAGTGAAATTCAGCCCACACCTTGATTTTGGTGTCTTAACTGAAGCTGTGCAAGCAGAAGCACAGACATTTCAGAGTTCCTGGTTTATTTACTGCTGATACAGCGTTATCACAGTGTGGTACAGAGGATAACATGGTTATTCCTTAAAATATTTGATTTTATTTTTTGAAAAACCTAAAACTCCCTCCCTGACTTCCTGTATATTTAGTAGCTCACTCCTAAATTTAACTTAACGTTCATAATGGTGTATGTAAATTGAATTTTAGCATTCCTTTAGTTGTCTTTTTTTTTTTTAAATATAGAAGAATGCTATACAAAAATGTGATTACCCACTTGTTTAAAAATCTGCCACAATCATGACACGTTGCTATTGGTTTCATCAGCAGAGTTGGGAGACAAAATTTCAAATAAAAACATCTGAAACGCTGGCTTCACATGTACACAAACATGTTGAATACTGAATTATCTCCTTTTTTCCAGGTGTTTACCTTTCTGTCCTTCTACTAGAAGCAAAAGTTATGAAAATAGGCAAAATGTAAAAGGTATATCTACCTTTTTGCAGGTTTTGACATATTACTTTGTGTGTGATGGAGTAGTTGTGGTTGACAAAAAGGATGGAGGCAGAATACCAGAAAGCATTGATTTATCATCGGTTTCTGTTGTACCTCAGCTTTGGCAGTCTGTTTTTTAATGATTATAAGTACTTGCTAACATTTGAAAGCTGCAGGAGAGGCTGTGGCGCTTATACTGGAAGTATATCAGCCTAAAAATTAGGTTGGCATTGTTTTAGCAAAACTTTTGAAAAATAACTGTAAGTGCTATATAGGGGAAATTGGCTTCCTTTGCTGCTTCCTCTTCAATTTAGAATTTATTTAGAATTTCAATTATTTGAAAATAAGGTTTTGGGAGAAGCTTAATGTTCAACAATTCAATGCTTTAATTACCCAGAATTAAATATTGCTTAATTATAAAACAACACATAAAACTTTTTGACATATCAACAAAACATTACCAGCAGCTTTCTTTTGAAATCTAAAACTCCAGAGGAAAAACCAGGTGCTGAGACATTTAATAATGCTCAGTCATTTTCCAAAAGTCCCTTGAAAGACAATGGAGTGTTTTAATGGAGAAATTAGAAATAATTTAGCTGTTATTATTTAACTTAGTTAAGGAGCTGAACAGCACATTATTGTTATGTCTGTTTATGTGCCTCAATACTTTCAGAAAATATAACAGAAGTCTGTCTTTGAATTCAACTTCAATTTGTCCAGAGGTGTCTTACAGCTTTACAGAAAGTAGGGAGTTGCCTATACAAGCAACCCAACAGCATCACCTTTGCCCTGCCATACCTAAGCGTTCAAATCAGGTAAAACTAAAAAAAAAAAGGCCTACATTGAAACTTTAAGCTTGGTCTTAGAGGGTTTCTTTTGACCAGCTCTTGTAGACCATTAGTTACCAAAACAAACACTTGCCTTTTCATTGGAGCTACAGCTTACATACTCCCCATAATTCATTTGTATTGTAGAGAAGGTTTCAAACCTGTGGAATAAAACCAAAATGCTGCAGCTACCTCTTAACCAGTTTTGGTAGACTGGTGGTTTGAGGGCTCTGAAGGACAGCATGGTCATCTATATAATACGGGAAGTCAGAGTAGACTTCTTCCAGGTCACTTCTATGTGAGAAGTAACATAGCGTTTGATTTAAAAGGTTCCAGAGTAACACTTGGTCCTGACTTGAGCTTCAAGAATTGGTGAAAGGAAATGATGTAGGAGAGAAGGGCTGAGTGAGGATACTTCTGACAGGGAAAGGAAAAAAGATCATTTGGGAAAGAGGCAGAACACGGGGATTTAAGAATTGTTTTCACAACTTGACCACGTTATGTATTACCTTTCAGAAATCGATTTGCTTCTTAAATAGTTCTACTATTCAAAGCATGGTGCTAAAAGTTTCAATTCCCCTTGATGGTAACGTCTGGCCCTTTGATTATTGCCCTATTAACTGACAAACCGGAATTTGAGACCTGAGCACATGGATGCATCTAACTTTCGGGAACAACAGCTTGTTCCCCTGTCTGAGGCAGCCTTCTCGCTTCAGCAGAGCCCTGGGCTGTGAGATGTTGTCTTTGATCTGAATCGTTGACTTAGTATTTAACAAATCCTTGAGTGTAACTCCATGTCCCAAAGTCAGTGAGGGCCAGCTTGTTTGTGAGGCACATATTAGGTGACTAAAATGAGTTTGGGAGGATCAGAAGCATAATCTTGTCCTCCTCATGTATTAAACCTCATGTATTAAAATAAATTGGGACTAATTAATTCTGATTTTTTAGATGAAAACATTATTCTGGGAGCACCTTGCTTGAATGAATCTAAATGTGAACCTTTGATCTGGCCTCATTTATGTGTGGCAAACAGATACCATGATTATCTGGGTAAGCACATTGACAAGAGCATTTGGGCTACTGAATATTTGACTGAGAATTGTTCATTGTTAAATGCAGAGCTGGTGCTCCAGTGCAGTGATGGAAAATCCAGTTCTAGGTTCACTCTCCAACTCAATAGTTGTTGCTCTGTTGCCTTGGGCAGTCTCTTAGTCTTTAACTTTAGAAATCCTGGAGTTCCCAAAAGCTCCATTTGAAATCAGAAGCATCTGTGGGAGAGAGTGAGCATTAGGGCAGTTGCATCTTCTTTGGTCTTCTACCTACGTGTGCAATGTGCTGAAACAGGACAGTGAAATAACTTGCTCCGTTTCCGCTTGGAGGAGCCAAGTGGCAGTTAGTCCAATCATTAAGATACTTAGTAGTATCCTAACTCAGGTAAAGTGTAACCCTGACCATAAATAGTTTGTGGCACGCTATGAAAGGGACTAGAAAATAAGAAAGTCTGTATGTCAGAGCTGGTTTTCCTCCAAGCCCAGTGCAGGGCAGTAACTTATTTCTTCTTACCCAAGTGCCTTCTCTTCTGGAGCACTTGTCCCCAGCTGGCTAGAGAGGGTCACACTGGAGCTACCATCTCACTGAGACAGAGCCTTGACAACATTTCTGCTCTTAGCTTCTGCTCACCAAAGGATCAAGATGAACCCTGATGAGAAATCTCAACAGAAAAAAAACTGAATTTGTTGATACATTTAATAGACAGTGGGTTTTAGTCATAAATGGCCTGAAGAGCATGTGTCCCTGACATACCATGAGTATAAAAGGATTTATAAAAGGCCTGGGTGTAATGAATAATCGAAAATACAAGAAGTCATGACTGCCGCATCTTGATTTTTTTTTTCATTTTTTCTTGCTTTTCAGTCCTCTTCTGAATGTCTACAGCATCCAGGTTCTGATAATATTGTAAAGTTTATAAATGAAAATGTAGGAAATGATGGTCACTGTATTGGCAAGTCTGAACTGCAGCTTGTAAAGTATTTCACATGAGAAAGTTTGCTTCTAATAAAATAAGACCACTCTACATCTCTTTCTAAAAGCATTAAGTTCAATTCAATGCACTGCTAAGAATCTGTAGAGAAAGTTTTTCCAAGTAGTTCTTGTTTAGAGAAATGTTTCGTGCCGCAAACTTCTTTCCGATAGAACAGCGCAATTGGGAGGGGAGGAAAAAAGTAGCTGGTGGGAGGCTGAACACTGTGCTCAGTGCCTCTGCCTGAAGGGCAGCTTCTTGGTAGACAACAGTGAGAAAGCAGAGATTTATTTTGAAAAACCCTGGAGAGCAAAGATGCAGAAAGGTTTAAAAGCAGCGCATGAGGCAATGTTGTCTCTCACTATAGCAGGAAAATGAAAATTCAAGCCACAAAAATACAGGGAGAATGAAGAACATATTCTTGGGGAAATTATGCAGTCAAAGCCAGCCAATTTGTAGTACCACAGGTAGGACTTCCCTTGGCTTCCTTCCTTGCGTGTAAGCCATGATGAACAAGTAGTTTCCATTACTTCCACAAATATCCTTTCTGAAAGATACTTTATTTAGGATTTTCCTTAAATGGGCATATTGTGCATTACAGAGCCACTAAATCGTGCTGAATTTTCATGTTTGCCTCTTGGTTAGCTGCAGCTCAAGAAAACTCAGCTGCTGTTTGGCTTTCAATTCCCCTCGTGATCTGAATGTCAGTTCCTGCTCGTTTGGGATTAGAAATAATGACTGCTAAATAGAATCTGCAATGGTGAATTTCTTTAATGACTTTCTGGATGATGATGGAATCAAAATGGGATTTGTTTAACTTCCCATACCTTTATTTATTCTGTATTCAAGAAAAATCAAGAAATGTATTTGGTTGAATTAGTGAAATATGAAGATACAAATCAGAGTGCTCAAGGTACCTTTTTATAGAATGAACAAGAAGTATTACTTCTGAATTTTGTCACATGATCATGAAAATTCTCATTACAGTCCTCCTGAGAGAATAACATCTTATTAGGAGATAGCTGGCTTTTCCAACTTCTTCATATCATTTGAAAAATATGCAGATGTTAACCAAATGTCTGCTGCATACCAAAAGGGATGCGGCTTTTACTTTTATGCAGATAAATAGTATTTGGCAGAAATATCAGCCAGAACATTGTTGGGTTTGACATTGTCCATTAGGATTATCAAATTGTTGTGGGTTTTTTTTCCAAGATTTTAGGTCGTCTTAGAATTACTTCTATCCTTGAACCACTTCTTGAATCATGATGATTTAACATTGTTGGGTTTGACATTGTCCATTAGGATGATCAAATTGTTGTGTTTTTTTTTTCCAAGATTTTAGGTCGTCTTAGAATATTACTTCTATCCTTGAACCACTTCTTGAATCACGATGATTTTAAATGGAAGAGGCACAGCAACACTGCTGCTGTCCAGGTTCACTGATAAATATTCAGTCTGCCTTTTGTAGCTGCTATGTACGATAGGAATAAAATGAAGTACAAGGGTTTAGTGCTGTTAAGAGCTGTTCCTTTGCTTTGACTCATTTTACTAGCAGTTTCCAATTATTTTTTACTTTCCTTCCAATAGATGTCCCCACGCTGGTCCTCAAAATATCTCCTACGGTTCAGTTACCCAGTAGATATTTGCTTCATAGACAAGTTGACATCAGTAACGGGAACCACTGGTTGCTTTCTTGCTGATTTTGGTGTTGCATTTTAGTAACACTCGGTCTGGTGCTGTGTAATGGCAAGTAGCTCAGTACCTTTGGCTTTTGTACAGCATTGTGTTTAATAATTGTGTTCAGGCAGAATTGCAGAACGTGAATGTCTTTATTTTCAGCTATTAATTAACAGTGGAAGCAGGATGTGCAGTAAACTACAGATTTAGCATCTAATTTGAAGGTGGTAAAGTTATGCTTTGGTTTCTGCAGAAGACTGGAGAAGGAGCAACAGAAAGTTTTTATTTTTACCATTTCTTCAGAAACCACATGATGAGGTTACAAGAGAGTATCTAAGGATAAATGAGAGAACAGGAGAACAAAGAACTCCTAAGCCTGGTTGTGTTGGAATTTAGCAACCCAAGAGATTTTCCAAAGGCTCTGGCTTTTAAAAGCTCTTTCAAATAACGGTTTAAGACTTACTGAGAGCATAAGCCCACATCTCTGGAAGCTTGCATTTGAGTAACAGATGACAATCCAGAAGGTCACTAAGCATTTAATGGTCTTAGTTATGTTTAGATGTTAACACTTGTTTATATTTTTAGTTAAAGGAAGCTAACTACTGATATTGAAACTATGAAACCAAGATAAACTGATGAGAGGAGTCCAGAAAGAATGGGGGGGTGAGAGGAGGTTCCCATACCAAAGAACATGGCCATGAACAGGAATCTGTGACTCCTTGTGGAGCTCAGGGTCCTCCGGGTCGGTGCCTGTACGTGTGGGCGGGAACAGTCCTGTTGCCTATGGATCAGAAAAACTGGGGTTTGCTTTTTGGAAAATGGAGGTTATTATTCTTTTCTTATAGGTATGTCTTGCAAAGCTGACAGTCTTGACTTGGAGTCCTAGCTGGGTTTGAGCATCTTGCCAAAGTAACATCAGTTGAATTCCTTGTGTGTATGCACCAGCAAAATGGCTTTTTGAATCAGTGAGAGGAGCTTATCGACTCCGTGAAAATGTTAGGGGTAGTGCTTGAGTGTGGTTTCTTTTTTCTTTTTTTTCTTTTTAAATCACTTGTGAAGTTAATTCTTCAGGTATTGTAAGAGTTTGCTCAGTTCTGAGCTAAAGAATGGCTCGTTATTTTAAGCTGAGATCAGCCTATTAAACTGTGCTAATATATGGGGGGGTGGGTGTTTGTACAGCTAGTAAAATGCAGTTTCTTGTTTTGAAGCTTTGCAATCCTCTCTGTTTCAAAAGCAGAGCACAAATAGAATTTCACATTTCTTTGGAAAAAAAAAAAAAAAAAAAAGAGAGAGGAGTTTGTAAGCTCTTCTGCTTGCAAAGAGCCCTGGCTATGTAGTTTGTGTAAACCTATTCCTTAGCTGAAAACTGTTTTTTCCTAAAAGTCAGAGAGTTGTTATTCACATTTCCCTCAGCACAACCAGGACCAAATTTAAAGTTGCAAAAAGCTGTTGGGATTTTTTTTTTTTTTTTTTTTTTTTTT
>NW_009259427.1:1934957-1951814 GCF_000687185.1 Egretta garzetta | reverse complement strand
AATTAAAGTTGTAAAAAAGTTTTGGGGTTTTTTTTTTTTTTTTTTTTTTTTTTTAATTTCAAGGGGAGGCTGCAGCCCATTTGGAGGTGCTGGAGTGTCCAGCTCACCTGGAGAAGGTACAAGCTCCTGGCAGGCGATGGCTGGAGCGATGCCAGCTCCCCTCCGAGCCCTAAGCCCAAGCTCTCCCTTGCAGCCCCCCAAGTCCAGTGCACAAGGAGCCTGGTCCAGCAGCCTGTTAGCAGGATTGCTCCCCACTGTGATGCCGATCCCCCAATTGTCCCAGCTGTCTTTGTCAAGCTATGTAATATTTTAAGATGACTGTTATCATTAAGGCTACTATTGTTATTACTTTTTAGCTGGTACATTGCATCAGTGGGAAGAACCTGATCTCAACCATCGCACATTCTTATTACCCTCATTTCCTATGTGGTTTCTTGCACCAGATATACCAGAAATCTTGTCTGTCTTACATCCATTTAACATCACTACGTTAGATAACACACAGCAAGCCGTAAGGGAAAGGATAGTGATAAAAATCCCTCCAGCACTGTGTGTCAGGGTGCATGCACGAATTCCTACTGCATTGTGTGGGCAAATAATGAGGAGATGCTGTACACCAGCCTTTTCTACAATGGCTTCTACTGGTCATTTCAAACGTTATCAAATAGTAACTTTTTTTTTTTTTTTTAAGTAATCAGTTTCAGATCTTGATGGTTTGAAAGAAAATGTAGGTTTCAGCATGTTCTTGTTTTTCCTTCTGCACTTCACCTACTTGCAGTGTAGTAAATTGGATGCTGTGTTTGCATTTAAGATCCCCTGATTTTCCTGAAATTTCATAAAGCTAAATAAAAGAATAGTTTTAATAAGCTGAGCGTGTTATTGTTACATTAAGAATAGTGCTTTATGCAGGTTTTTTCCAGGTAGGTATGAAAACAAGGTTCTGGGCATAGAGCTCTCAAGACAACAAGCTATGGTGAAAGAACCCAGAGAGCACAGACTTCAGAGCTGCTCTTTCATCAGGTGACGCAGTATTATTGTATCTGACTCTGGTTGGTTTTTGCTGGTACCCATTTGCTGTTCTGAACAGTTTTTAGGGGTGCTTCATATACCATGTTAAAAAAAAAAAATTATTTAGTCTTAGATTTTCAATCTTACATCCTTTGTAAACTGAAATGGTCTTGTTTGCTACCGGGACATAAAGAGTTTGCAGAGCATGTGGGTGTCGAGTATCTGTTGGGGGAGAAGCCAAAAAGCACTTTGCTTACAATGAAATGTTCTGTTGTCGGACCGTGTCTTCTCACTGCTGGAAACAGATCTCTCTGGTTGGTCTCTCAGAGCTTTTTGAATGGTACAAAAGGCCATACACAGACAGCACTTCTACTTTGGAATAGAAGAAGAGCTCCCGTCTGTGTGCTCTTGCTGATGCTGTGCTTCGATCCTGCTATGGGAGATAGAGGTGAATCAGCCCATGGCACAGCCCCGCAGTGGCCAGCCTGGTAACAAGATTAAAGCTACCTTTAGTGTATATATGTATTATTTATATATATATGTATGTCTGTATATTGCAATTCTGTTACTTCTGGGACGGTGGGGTTGACCTGAAGTATGAAATAAGGCAGTGGCAGCCCAGCGTTAACCACGCGGTTTCACAAGAGCTCAGGTATGCGGCTTGCTCTCCTGGCTGGCAGAGCAGGTGTTTTTCCATGGGAATCAAGCTCCCTGCGGGAACTCTCTTTGCTCATAAAACTCCTATAAATATATTCTGAAGAGAGACAGTTTAATGATCTGATTGTGCATCTTGTTTCCTACCTAGCAAAAATGAGATCTGAAGATTTAAAATCCCCTATTTTTGATACTTCACTAGCATTTCTGTCTTCAGAACAGTCCTGAGACTCTGCATAGCTGATGCTCACAATATCTGGGAGCATCACAATATCAATAATTCTGCTCCATAGAGTACTGCTGGGAAAATATTAACCCCAAACTGAAAAAAAAAAATAAAAAATAGAGATTTGGAACTAACTTTAGGACTCAAGAACTTTCCCTTTATTCCTCTATTTTCCATTAGGAAGAGAAGGGAAAAAACCATTTACTTACTTGCGATAGGCTGGATATTTTTGATACGTATGAACCATGGTTCCTTCCAGAGGTATGTGATTACCAGAACAATAATGAAAGATGGAAGTTTTGTTTAAAGATGGAAGTTTTGTTTAACTCTCAGCAGGTGTATGTACATTGCCCCAAAAACGCTAAATCTCCTTGAAATCACTGAGTTAGGCGAGCACAGTCAGCAAGCACACTGCTGTCACGGGCTGTACTCTCAGAAATGGGAAACAAGATGATAGCTCTCCTTGGTTCAAAGCTGAAGCTCAAACTCCAAATGTTTCAAGGACTTCATGTGAATTTGTGAATCTGTTATGTGCAAGGTAAATAGGGATGCTTGACACTTCATATAGGCGCACTGCTATGTCTTAAATATTCAGCCCCTAAGCTAGAAAGGAGTTATAACAGAAATGCCACAAAACTCAGGTTCTTGTCCAAAAAATTGAAGTGGACAATGTGAGGAAAGAGAGTGAAACAGGCTGAATCTATAATGTGGCTTGCTAATGTTTGCTTGATCCTACTGCAGACTGCCAGATTGAATTTGGAAGACTTACTGTAACATTTGAGAGACCTGTTTCATCCAGTCTGGAGGGACAGGAACACCTGATGCTGTTGTCGAGGCGGGTCCGAGCATGATTTTAGTGAAAAGGATTCTCCTTCAAATTTTGGAATCACACAGGAATTCCCCATAAGTCACTGTCTAAAGTTGCAGAGCAATAAAAGTCCAAATAAGACTCTGTTGAAGAGGCGAGCAAATTTTTTCTTGTTCTACCCCTCTTAAATCAGTGAACTCTTTTCCTGTTAATGTCTTTCAGAACCTGAAGAAATTTGGGGGTTTGGTTTGCGGTTTTTTTTGGTGTGCGTAGAGCGTGAATCCAGGGTTCTCCCCGTATCTGTTGTGTGGTGCACCTACCTCAGCTATCAGCTGCAGTCTGGAGTGAAGAAAAGAGTGGTGTTCATACTGTGCTCACTGCTAATGATAAAAAATAATCAAAGAAGGATCAAATAATCCAACAAGAAAAAAACCCAACTAAGTTCTGGGTCTGCTCCGTAAAGACTTTTCTAAGCTATATGGAAGGTCTGGCACAATGAGCTTTGATATCTCTACTATGTATTAAATGTTGAATATATAAGTTAGATCTGAGAATATTAAATTTAACCAGAAACTCTATTTCTAATCTGTTGCATCCCTTTATGCCAAAGCACATTTTGTGGATCACAGTGGGATGAAGTGGCTACCATCGTTGTTTTGATTTGGACAGCAGGAGCACTGTTCATGGGCTCATAGCTCGCTACCATTTATGTATCTACAATTTTCTGGCTGATTTTGGTCCTTGCAACAGCAGGGAAATAGCTCTGCATCTTACCTAAAACTAATAATCAAAATCACTATTTCTTCTTTTCTTGATTTAACTTTCTTAACTGTGTCTCTGCTGTGCAAAGCTTTATCCAGTTTCAGGAAAATGTGTGGGTCCTCCCAGGGGTGGCAATGCAAGAAAAACTGCTCCCACGGGTGGTGCAGGATGGTTTCTGCAAATCATGCTCCGAAGGGTCTGTCCCTCATCTTTGACATACAGGGAGATTCAACTCCTAGCGTGGATCCTCAGATGCATAATCTTTCCCATATAATGATTTTACTTGTGGATGCGTTTTATCTAACGAACGCAAACTGAAATGGATTTTATTCAGTCATTAAAACTTAAAAAAGCAAAAAGTCTCAAAGCCAAACAACCAGCCCTCTGAGACAAGTTAACTGTGCTTGTTTTACAGCAAGAAGCAAGTTCCTCAGTGTTGAAATTTGCTTGCCTAAGGTCAAAGTGAATTGACAACAGATCCCAAACCAGGACCTAGAAACACGGTTTCAAGGCTCTAATTACAAGCTGAAAAGGGAGTAGTCGTCTTAAGCTATTTTATTGCATTGCATCTTTGACCTGAACACGGTCAAGAAAAATCAATATTTTCCATAGACTTCTGGAGTTGGCTTTGTGGGTAGATGAGGATAGTCTGATTTATTTAATGAAGCTAGTGGCATGAAGTAAATGCTGTCACAGAGTTTGTCACCACATATTGGAGGGAAAGCAATGATTTCTAAAGAGGCTATTTGCATATTTATTGATCTTTTGGTGGATCCATTGTGATGCCGGATTATTTTATCAGTGACCATCATGCATTTCCTCCTCAATCCATTCATATTTCCTTTAGGTACTGGCAGCGCGTGGCAAAGCAGTCTCAGTTTTCTGGCAAAATGTGGCATTTTCTTTCTGAGTTGGAGCATTCCCCCTCCATCATTGCCATGCTAAAAATGTCTAATAATTAGGAACTGATGTAAGTTTGGTTATAAAGAGCCAGTGGGTTCCAACTGCGGGCTTTCAGGTTGTTACTTTATGCGCTGTGTCTTCCTAACGTAAAAATGGAAGAGTCTCAACTTACTGTTCAGTGAAGCAAACACTTCTCAGATGCTCAGAGGATCCCAATAAGTCACAAAAGGCTAAATAAGAGAATCTGGGTCATTGTGCTTGACAGCAATAAAAGACAATTTACGTGTTTTGGCTCATGAATTTAACCACCAGTGGAATTAAGAAAACCTCTTAGTGTTACCAAAATGATGATTGCCAGCTGCAAATTACAGGGCTTTTTTGATCTGCTTACTGCGCGCTTCGGAGTCGCTTACAGAAAGATTGACTTGATGGTATATTTTAATATTGTTAAACTGCTGCATGTGTGATATAATGAGTCCCTAACCTTGTTTGATCGAAGAGAATCAAGCAAACTTGTTAAAGTCCTTCAAGTCTCATAATTTATGAAGTTTAAAAATGATTTTAAAAATAGAGCCTAATTGAGGTACATATTGCCATTTCTGTTTCTTCATGCTCCACAAAGCCAATTAATTCTCTCAGCAAACCAGAATGTGTGACAAGGAGGAACTGAGCACAGCCCAAGGGTACTCATATCTTTGAAGGTTTATTTTTGGATGGGATGCAGGCAAGAAACTTTCAAGCCTGTGAAATTTTAGAAGTGTCTAGGTAGTCGCAAAGGCACTTAATGCTATCGGTGTCTTGACATCAGGGAGATGCATGAGATGGGGACGCTCC
Source organism: Egretta garzetta (assembly GCF_000687185.1). Lineage (NCBI taxonomy): Eukaryota > Metazoa > Chordata > Aves > Pelecaniformes > Ardeidae > Egretta > Egretta garzetta. The sequence continues at coordinate 1,946,619 of NW_009259427.1, read as the reverse complement.
CTCAAATGGGAATCTGAGAGATTGAGTGGGCATCATACTTCATGCTGGTGGAGGTCGTTTGGTGTTGTAAGTTGACCACCCTTGAAGATGTTAGTGTTTGTAAGATAGTATATTCTAGCAAAATAGGGTTTTTGTCTTGAGTAGGCAAGCACGGGGGGGTTATGTGTCACATCTTTTTTTAAGGGGGCTTGGAGAGAGGCAAACCTTCTTTTCTTAGAGGATTTCCAGTTGCCACTGCACCACTAGAGGGAAAAGGAGGGTGGTCTAGGGAAAACCTTATCCAGATGGTTGAAGGAATTTTGTGGCCCAGATCAGAGTGGTGCAAAAGGTTAAAATATCAGCAAGAACTTGCTGCCTTAGAGACAGTTTTTTTAGTTTAATATTCATAAATGCCAGATAGCTTAGCTCAGTCCTCCTAACTCACAGCAGAAGACAAATAAAATACTTAAGCATTGGCTCATTAATGGCATGTGGCATCATCTTAATCCTTTTCCTCCTCTGAGAATTATTTTTTTTTTTTTTTTTTAAAAGTCCCATAAAGCATTAGGCTTGCACTCAGTTGATTACCTGAATTCAGCAAAGGTATTCTAATACATATTTGCTTTCAGTTCCTCTGTGTCTGTTACTTGTAGATGTTTGCATCTAAAACACGAAAGTTGTCTATTTACAGCTCACAGGATAATTTCTTTCCTACCTGGCAAAAAGATACTGGTCTTTGTAAGTAGAATAAAACAACCAGTTGCTTCTTTACCCTCTGGTGCTTTTTAATCAGTTTACCATCCTGGTTTCCAGCCAAGGTTTTCTTAGTACGACCAGTCTGATACTCTGAAGATAGATTTATTTTTTTTTCCTAGTGTATCTGTAAAATGCCTTGAGCACAAAGTCATTATCTGAAAGCTGCAAACTAGAATTGATCTGGTTTAGGCTTAGCATAATTTCCATGTCTGGGCTGACCTGAGTGTTTTTGTCCAACAGGTTTCTGAAAATGTCAAGAGCCAGAGGGGAGGTCCCAGTGAAATTGAAGTTCTTCCTTCCCTCAGAGTAACTGAATTTTAAAGTCCCCAAGCCCTGTGAACAAAAGAGAAAAATTGGTAATGAGAAAGGGAATTAATAGGATAGTCTTTCACACGATTTATATAGCTTTCAAAATCTGTTGCATTATTGTGTTTAAAAGTGCTGGTCTGCAGCACTTTCACACTAGGAAGATAAGATTAAAAACTCGAAGGGGCAGCTCTGGGAATTAGAAGCTAGAAGAGCTGATGGATTTGAAGTGAAATAAAAGCTGCTGTTGGGGAAAATTTATTTTGAAGCTAAAATAGTGTGGCTGCCAATAAAGTATTCAGAGGACTCAGATGTTTACCTTGATATAGATGTCACATTTCAATTTAGTAGACAAGTACTTTTTTTCAGCTACTGTTGTCATTATGGAAATCAGCTGAATGAATCTCTGCCATGTAATATGTTATAGAGTAAATTGAAATCTGAGGCGAAGTTGCTGGTATGCAGATGTGACATCCTGCTCGGAAGCATGTGCAAAGTCATGTCATGGCAACCCGCTCAAATATACTGCGCGTGGACAGGGAAAAAATTCAACCAGAAGTGAGAATGGGCTTTTAATTAGAAGGGAGAAAAATGATCAGACACTGATGCATCTGCAGAGCATCCGTCACTATTAAAGATTTCTTTTTCAGGGAAGCAATTTATTTGAACCGTGTAGCATTTAAAATGAAATACATCTTTGCAGTGAACCTGATTTTAGGGAAACAAGGGCATAGGTTCTAGTATCAGAGGTGCTGTGTTCACTCTTCACACCTTTATTTATAACATAGTGCTGGATGTCTGTGAACTCCTCTCTCCCTCTCTCTCAAATGTGTGTATGTTCTAATTTATTCTTGCTGTGAAAATGGCTGAATTTGTAGGCATATGCATAGAATATTGTCTTATTCATAGTTTTACTGTGCAGTTAATGCATTGGGGATGAGATTAAGTTGATGGCTTCTGAAGTAAGGTACAGTTGGAGCGTTCCAAGTTCCTACGGCTTTCCAGTTTTCACCAGAAAGTCTTTGAGTACAGTTCTTGAAAAAAAACCCAACTTTGAGGGGTTTTTTTTCATAATTTCCTGCATGGAGACTCATGCAGAAGGGGTCAATGTTGTTGAAGTAAGGATGGGGATGCTAATTATTATTTCTAATTGAATACGTGGTCTTTTCATTGGAAGCTTTCTTTCTTGCCTGCAATTTGCTGTAGGGAGTTTTTGCTAAGAATTTCCTTCTCCCGGTATTGTGGAGTTGTCTGTCTTTCTTCTTTTTTTCCCCTTACAAGAGCTTTAGAAGTTTTCTAGGCAAACAAATTGATTGTTACACTGCAGTGTAGGAGGATTTTGTGTTGCATTTGTTTGAAAATGTTATTGCTCCTGGATCTTCGTTGTTAAACTAACAAACTTCTGAGGTCCCTGCTCTGTTTTCTGCTCCATTTGCACGTTTTTTCTTTTCCCACTGCATGGAAATAACCTACAGTAGTATTAAAGGGAAGTTAATGAACGTAAGAGTGCTGCAGGAATTAACAGAACTGTGAGTAGGGAATGCATATTCTTAGAAGAAGTTTGGTGTCAGCAGAAGCCAAGATCACAGGATGAATTATTTCTTTTTTTTTTTTTTTTTAATTTGTTCTCGGGCTATTTATCTACTGTATTTAGTACAAAAGGAAACAGAAAAACATTTCTACCTGTATTTCCCTGAAAAAAAGAGAAGTTTTATTTTTGCCAGTTTAGAAACAAAGTGATGCAAAAGCATCTGAAGCAGATTGGGGCTAAAGATTTTTAAAAGTTAACCTATTTTTTGTAGTTTGTAAGTTCTGTGCTGTTTACTAGTAGTTAGCCTACTAAGACCATATAGAGATGTTAGAAAGAAGCATCTATAGGTATGTTATACAGCTAACAGTTCCATCCAGCTGTGCCTGACATAAAATACATGCCTTGCAAAGCCCTGAATACCTGAACATGACTTCCACCTACCAACAATGTTCCTCCAGGGAGCTCAGCTGCATTTTTAATGAGCCACTGCAATGCACACAGAAATGCGGGACACCACAAAACGGAAGGTCCTCTTGACCATAGCTGGTGATTGCATACAACCCTCCAATGGAATATATATCAAAATCACTAAATAATTGCAGCATATGCTGGAAGAGGGAAACTACCGTCTCTCCTACCTTTCAAACACCCCCCTTGGCACTGGCAGATGCATTGCCAAATGGCAAAGTCATGTCAGTGCCAAAAATTAAGGACAGAATACAGCTTGCTGATACTTCTTAACAATGATCATCAGTGCCACCTGCAGAATCATGAAATGAGTCTTCTCAATGTGTATCCTCTGCTATGTGTTTCTACCAGTGAGTGTAATGCCTTGTGGGTGTAGGGAGAAGAGGGAAGATGAGAGTCGCACAGTAGGGCTTCATCACAAAATGTTGGTCAGGCAGGAGCAATCATTCATTAGCAGGAGAGTAATCGTCCCAAACCATTTCCTTACTCTTGATTTCCAAGAGGGTTCCACAAAATACCTCCAGAAGATGAACCTGAGTGTTAAAATTCCTGGCAGCTGATGGAAATACAGGTTTCTCTGAGGTAGCGGGTTTATGGCCCGTGTCCTTCCTCAGTAGAGAGCTCCTTAACCCACTTGCCTCTCTCTCCTTTGCAGGGGCTCTTAACGTCTCACCACTTGCCCTGTTGCTACAGCCCCTGTGCTTTGCTGGGGCTAGCTGTCCTCTCCTTTCAGCTAGTCTAATTTAACATTACATTTAGAGTCATTAAGACCAATTGTGTCTAAGTGTGTGGCCAGCTCGCAGTTCCCTGTTGCTTTGTGAGGACCACAGAAGAGCAAGGAAGGAAGGAAGTTTGTGTTGTGTAAAGATATTAGCGGGTCTTATAAAAAAATTGTGTCACCCTACAAATTGCATCCTGGTTTCAAACCTGGTGGAAGATTAAACGTGTGGAGCTCTGCTGGTAACACCAGTGCAGGACAGCTGTAGACTTTGGAGAAAATCTTTGGTGTGTCGTATTGGTTTCTAACCCATTTTCTTGGGAGGAAAAAAGGAAGAAAAAAAAAGATGATGTTATCATCTGCTCTGTTTAGCCAATTTACTTGGCTGGGCAGGAAGATTGTTACTCAGAACCAGTTTCAGCATGTTCTCCCTTCCCCAGCTGCTGCTTAGGGAGGCCGGAAGGGAACTGAGAGAGCTTCGCTTCTGCAGGGTTTCAGGGTGGGGAAGCTCTTACTGGGAGGGATAGCAATCAGAAAGGGCATGCGAAGAGGGAGAGTAGGTTTTTTTTTTAATGTGAGAGTGACATAAGACTTGAATCTGCCAGAACACAGCAAGAAAATTCATATTCCCAACCTATAGATATCTTCAGTATAGGTTTCTACACCTGAGGCTGTGCAAGCTCTCACTATGGCCACTGGGCATCTATTTATTGGAGGTGAGGGTGCTGCTCGTCAAAGCATCTACTTTAGTGGGAACCATATCCTAGCTCTCTACTGACGAGAAAGGGAGAAGTTTAACTTTTAACTTTAAACAACCTCCTAATATGACCATGATACTGTAATTTGTTTTAAGTGATGTACCTGCTCCAGGTGGTCAAATGGACAGATGTAGCTTCTCTTTAGGTCTGTGGTAACCATAGCCTGAAGGGCCATTTTTTTTTTTTTTTTTCATTTCAAGACTTTTTTTGGCATTTTGTTCATTTGTTTTTACATTGACAAAGTAAGAGGGACCAGCCTAGTGACACAGGGTGCCAAGCAAGGACCTGAAGAGGTTTGATATCCTTCCAGAATTTTTGCCAGTATGAAACAGCTTCTTTCGTTTCTCTGTCTAGGTTTATTATCTCTGCTAATAGGAAAATAACATAGGGCTAGACTAAGAGTTGTATCTGTCTTTGCTAAGCTTTTCTAAGCTTCAGCATCATTCCCATTAGCTGTGATGGTGGAGGACTGTTCTGGTTCTGTATCTCTGGCAGCTAAGGAGAAGCACTGTAGCCACACTGTACCAGTCATAGAATCATAGAATTATAGAATCATTTCGGTTGGAAAAGACACTCAAGATCATTGAGTCTAACTGTAAAATTGTCATATTGCTCACGTATACTTCTACACAAGCTGGTGTTTTTGAAAAGGCAGTTTGCATGAATAGTTAAATCTATTTAAAATTTTCTTTTCCCCAGCAAGTTTTCAATCATTTGTGTGTATTGCCTAATCTTAAACAAAGCAATTTGTAGATGGCAACATCCCCCGAAGCCTCCATTTCTACAGACTTGTTTAATGGTTTTTGACAGTCATGTATATTTTATCGCTGGTTAGGCTTTTCTTTTTTTTAAAGTTTGAGTATTGATCTTATTGTGTTACTTGTTTTTTGGCTGAATGATTTTCAAGTTTGGAAGGCAGCCCCAAACCCACTTTAAATTTCAGAAAGATGACAATAGTGTGTTAATCACAAGGACTCCACTGGTGGTATTTTTTTTTTTTTTAGGTTTATTAATAGATTCATGTAAATCAATGTTACCAATATTACAATGCTAAACTATGATAAAATATTTTGTATAGTGAAGTTGCCCAAGGATTTAAAACAAAATAAAAAAACCCAAAACAACCAAAAACCCTGCAATCCCCATGTAGTTCTTTTCCTGAATTCATGTAGAAATTATGACTGATACAGTGCCAAACAATATTTTGGGACTTGCTGGAAGCTTAAGACTTCAGAATATCAGGCAATTTATCTGGATGCTTAAACATAACACCAAAACATTTTTTTTTTCCTTTGAATTTTATTGGAAAGCTCAGGGGTTTCTTGCATATTAGAGTCAGGAACCCAAAACAAGTCAGTTAAAAGCCCCTTAAATGTCCAGAGGAGTGGGACTTTCTCTTCAAAGTTCATCCAGGAACTCCTCCTCTATTCTACAATCACCATTTTATACCAACGACTGAAAGAAGTAAGCAGGCTTTGCTTTTACTCCCCTGTGGACACAGGGAAACTCCCAAGAGAAAATCATAGAATCATAGAATCCTAGATTGGAAGGGACCTCAAGGATCATCTGCTCCAACCTTTCTAGGCAAGAGCACAGTCTAGACAAGACCACTCAGCACCCTGTCCAGCTGAGTCTTGAAAGTGTCCAATGTGGCCGAGCCAACCACTCCCCTGGGGCGATTATTCCAGTGGTTGAGTGTTCTCCTTGTGAAAAATTTCTCTCTCATATCCAGTCTGAATCTCCCCAAGAGCAACTTGTGTCCATTCCCTCTTGTCCTCTCCCTGCGACTCCTTGTAACTCTCCATCTTCCTTATAGCTACCCCTTAGGTACTGGTATGTGGTGATGAGATCCCCCCCAAGATGATAAAAATGATAAAAAATTATAGTGTCTTTTCTGCATAGACATCTAGCTGTCCTCTACACGTTGCATCCATCTAGCTGTCCTCTACACGTTGCATCCAAGCCTTGAAATTCAGCATGTCACCATGGCTTATGGCCTCGCTCTTCTTATAGAGGCAGAACTTTGTAAGTATGAAGGGAAAGGCAGAATTAGTTTATGCAGTTTGTTCAGAACCTGTTCCAGTAAAAGTCCTTATAAAATGTAAGAATTCTGGCATTAATTGCTTTGTCAATAGCCTGAGAAGATGGCAAAGAAGAGCGCTTATCTGATGGCATTTACACCTATGAGGCCAAGAGGACAAATTAAATATTTTGTATTGGAAAAAAGACAGAAAAAGTGGAAAGAAAAAAAAAAAGCCCTTCTGAACTCCTTCTTGTGCCTCTTTGGATCTGCAAGATCCAAAATCCTCTTGGAACAAGACCTGGAAGTTGGCAGGGTCTGATTTTAGATAGAATTAGTAGGTATGTGTAGAATAAAGCAAGAAGAACGGTACGTGTAGGTACAGTGTTATGTTCTTGCCAAGCCTGGCTGCTCATCTGATTGATTCATTTGCACCGTGCAGAAGCTAACCTCAGAAAGTCTACCTCTATGATAAATTTTAATGGCATTAAGGTGGTTACGCAATACAGAAAACATGTTGTCGTAGTTAAAAATCGGGATTAATGGTCTGATATGTTTCATGCTATTGTGGCATGCGTAGCTCTGAATTACCGTGATTAGATAAGGGGAATATTTATTGCCTAAACACAGGTGAAGTGTTTCTTCTCAGTATATTACTCTCAAAGCAGTGGTGACATCTGTTTGTGAAATGCTACATGCATCCCAGTGTTCCTCCAAACAGGATTCAGCCTCTAGAAATGATATCATTGCTTGGAGGCTTCTTCAGCAAGGGGATCATGAAAGAACTCGAAAGAGGAGGAGAAAGTCCATCTCATGGGAAATCTCGCCTTGCTGTAGTTGGGACAGAAGGGTCAACCATGCTTTAAATATTTAATACTTCCCAGAATGAGGTGGAAAACTATATGTCATCACGTAGACAATGCATATACACAAGGTAAATAGTACATGCAGTACTTGCACGCTTATCTTGCAGTGCTGTTGTATTCTTAATATTCAGTTTTATGGTATAACAACAGAAAACATATTTGGATTCAGAGTAAGTCAAGCCACACTATAAAAAAATGTTTTTCTGGGTAGCAAATCTAAGCATTTGCACTACAGGAAAAAAATTGTGTGCCTTAGGCTGTCAGGCAAGCTCTGCCCTTCAACCCTTGCTGCTATGAATATATTTGGTATCTGAAACTACGGGAATCAGTCTGACTCCCCAGAAATTATTCTCGTGTCCTGAAATTTTCAGTCCTTGTTATCTGAAGGAACCGGCAGTCAAGACCAGAAGATGATTCTTGTGCCTAGACTGTGTAGTTTAGTTGTTTGGTAGCAGAAATAATTAGTATATACGACAGGCGCTGCTATCACTGGTTGTTTTTCTGGCAGTACACCTGGTACGCAGTATTGCCTATCTCTAAATAGACTGTCCTCTCAGTCCCACTTGCCTTCTCTTAGAGATTTTTCTACTCTTCACCCTGATGCCATCCCCTGTTTGCTCTATGGATCTTCTTCCAATTGAAATTCAGATGTTTCACTCCTGAATTTTTCTTCCCTTACTGCGCTGTGAGGAGATTGCCAACGTGATGTGAGGTGGTGAACCGAGATGGGAGACTTTCATCTGAACCTCAGGTGTGCTGGTACACGTGTGCTTGTAGCAACTCTCAATCTTCTCCCTCCATGGGTGAGAGCCTGGACTATATCTATCTCCACATTCCAGCTTTTTTTTTGTATTTGTGTGAAGTTGTTTTGGTAGTTTGGGTTTTACTTCTCTTGCTTACAAGAAGAACAGAGTTCAAAGTCCCCTTGGGTGTACCGGTGGTGTTTCAAATAGGCAGAAAATAAGCAGGCGTGGGAGCTCTGGAGATTGCAGTAGCGCTGCTGCCCAGCAGATGCTGCAAAACAAGGGCCGCTAAGAAGAAATTGAGGGTTTGTTCAAGTATAGCAGCAGGGAGCACAGCAGGATGGAAGTGGGTAACCTGGCCCTTAGTGATGATTTCCCACGCATGTCGAAAGTTTCCGAACTAACAGTCGGCGAGGAGCACAGCGGCGGCAAGGCCAGTCCTGTGGCTCTGCGCTAGTTTGGGGCAGGCAAGGCGGTTCCTCGAGCGCGGGAGGCCCGAGGGTGAGCAGAGGGACCCATCAGGAGCCGGCAGCTCTCGCGAGCGGGGGGTGACATGCGACTGATGCGGTGTGGGTGTTGTCAGAAGTAACGGCGGGAGATTTAAACGGCCCCCAAGCAAGCGACCTGGAGCATGGCCAACAGGACGTGGTGCATCAGAAGGGCATGGCGCGGCAGTTTGCACAGGCAGGGCGTGCAGACAGGGCGCACGGGCAGGGTGCGCAGGAGGAGCTCTGCAGCCCAATTCCAAGTCTCCAGCCCAGGGAAGTGCTTTGGTCTCTGGCAACATGGTGGGCACTCGCCTCAGAGCTAAAACCACTGTTCCTACAGGTTCTGATCGGTGGGGCAGAGTCCAGTTGGAGGCCAGTAGCTAGTGGAGTTCCCCAGGACTCAGGACTCGGCCTGGTGCTGCACCTGGGGAGGTTGAACCCCATGCACCAGTACAGGCTGGGAGCTGACCTGCTGGAAAGCAGCTCTGCCAAGAGGGACCTGGGAGTCCTGGTGGATGACAAGCTGACCATGAGCCAGCAGTGTGCCCTTGTTGCCAAGAAGGCCAATGGTATCCTGGGGCGCATTAAGAGGATCATGGCCAGCAGGTCAAGGGAGGTTCTCCTCCCCCTCTACTCTGCCCTGGTGAGACCCCACCTGGAGTACTGTATCCAGTTCTGGGCTCCCCGGTTCAAGAAAGATGAGGAACTCCTAGAAAGAGTTCAGAGGAGAGCAACTAGGATGATAAAGGGACTGGGGCATCTCCCCTCTGAGGAAAGGCTGAGAGAGTTGGGCTTGTTCAGCCTGAAGAAGAGAAGACTGAGAGGGGACCTCATCAATACATACAAATATCTTAAGGGTGGATGTCACGAGGACGGAGCCAGACTCTTCTCAGTGGTGCTCAGCGCCAGGACAAGGGGGTGACAGAGCACTGGACCAGGCTGCCCAGGGGGGTTGTGGAGTCTCCTTCTCTGGAGATCTTCAAAGCCCGCCTGGACAAAGTCCTGTGTAACATGCTCTAGGTGAACCTGCTTTAGCAGGCGGGTTGGACTGGATGATCTCCCGAGGTCCCTTCCAACCCTTGCAATTCTGTGATTCTGTAACGAACTTTGAGTGAACTATGATAGAGTTGGACACATTAGCAAATCTTCATAAAAATTAAATGCAGGCCTAGCATTCGCAAAGACAAACCACCAGCTTGGAAAGTCAACCAGGGGATATTTCACTGCAGAACTGTTGTTGTCCCATGAAGTTACTAAGTTCCTTGAATTATCTGAAGCACCGTGGTGTGCTTAAAAACCCCCTAACTAAAAGCTGAAGTGATCTCCCATATTGACACAGCACAATCTGGATACAGTAACCTTCACTACCTGGTCTAGTAATAACAGCAAAATATAAGCAAAGCTTTTGGGAAGAAAAGAAGTAATTAGTGAGTTCATACAGGAAAAGCTGTTATGGACCAGCACCTTCCTGGTGATGAGAACAGATTTGCCCCGAGAGGCGGGCGAGTGGCTTAGCTTGTCCTTTAGGCAGAGACAGTCTCCAAAAATGAGCTTGCATGCACGATGTTGGAAAATGCTTGATTTGGATGTGGTAGGTTTTAAATAGATAATTTTATGAAAATAGCCTCTTTTTTTTTTTTTTTTTTTTAATGAAACTAAAGCTTTCATTAGCTTTAGAAGAAAACAAAGGCCACAGCATATGTATTCCAAAAACGCACAAGGGAAATAAAGTGCCTGTCATGGAGAGAAATGAGAGAACCATTTTCCCTTAGTTAATACAGTAAAAATTCAAAAAAGTCTACGTATGGATGTTTTCTTTAATCTAACCTTGATAACATTAGGTTTGAAGAACTAGATGAACTGTGCATCAAGCTAATGGTAATGATAATCCCCCAAATCAATACAGAATATACCTTACTTATTTAGTAGAAATGTCTTAATTGCGGTATTCAAGGAATAAAACAAAATTAACCATTTCCTCTCCAAATATATTTTGAAAAGAACATGTATTTTACTAGGATGTTTTATGGGAGAAGGAATTTCATTTAATGTCAAGTCTTTAGGCAGTTATCTCAGCTGAAAGCAAAATCCAATTTTTGCACATCTCTACTATGAATTCAGTTGCTGTTCATTGCATTTATTTGTATTTTTAGACTGATTTCTGTGGAGTGAGGCTTTCTGTCCTTGTGCTTATCTCTCTCACCCCCTACTACTTTTTTAACCTATTGGGCAACCTAGACCAAATGTAAAAGAGTGGAGAAGTACTCGAATGTAATCTAAAGATCTACCAGTTTTACAAAAAACTGAAGAAAGACCCCAAATGTTAGCAAACGTGGGAAGAAGCTGGAGAATTTGCCTGGTTTGTGTCTTGTTTGGCAGCACCTAATTTATAGGTCCAAACTAACCCCAGCATTTAATCACTTTTGCTTAGTGAAGGTGACCTTATGATGGAGAGGAGTGCAGAAGCAGAGCACACGCGTCCCTGGGGAACCAGGCTTCGGCAGTTCTGCTGTTTGCTTTGGTGGTTTTTGGCTTTGCTTTGGCAAGTTATTTTGTGTCTCAAAGCAAGCTCTGAACAAAGTGGTGTGGCAAATAGTGGCCGTCTGGTGTGGACACCTGAAGTGCATCAAGGCCTATTTCACCCTGCCCACAAGCAGACGGAGCAAGCCTGCGGCTATCCTATACTTTCTACTCAAACTCTTAGTTTAAAAACCAGTTCACTGTGCTGCTGTTGTTTTACTAGATGATATTTTTGCTTATATTGTTCAACATAAAGACTGGTTATTGCTGTGGATAAGTGCTGGACAAAATTATTCCCTTAAGCTCGATCTGTAGTAAAAGACAGTGAAGTATCTCTCTGAAGTGTGTCTTCAAGTACCTTCTATACCCTACTGAAAAACTGACTAAACTCCATATTTTACATCCTACTTTAAAAATTGGGTAAAACCCCACAACAGTGTAGTTTCAATGATATGTGGGTACATGCCAAGAACTATCTTACTTGGTGCTATCCTTCAGCGCAGGCTGAA
>NW_009259427.1:1919132-1934942 GCF_000687185.1 Egretta garzetta | reverse complement strand
TCATTGGGAAAGGGGGCTTCATCCTTTACAAACCCGTACAGGATGATTGACCATGCTTCAAAGAGCACAGCATCAGAAAGATAGTTTATTAGCAGGAAGGTGAGATGAACAAATGGTTTGCTGGGCTGGACATCAAGTACAGAATAACCAAAGCTATCTGCAGTCATTAGCCAAAACAGTTACATTTTATTCTTTGCTAAATGTCGCCCTTAAAAAAAACAAACTCCAAAAACCTCATCAGTTGTTTTGAATTCCGGTAACTGATTTCAAGCTTCTACTGAGATGGCAATAAGCTGTACTGGGCTGGTGATGTACGTTAATTTCTTGGCTGGTGTAATGAGGCATATAGCTGTCATGCAGGGTCACTCTGGGCATAGGAAATGGTGCCAGTCGGAAGTGATAACTTGCATTCTGTCCTGCCCAGGTGGAATCGCAAAGATTTGGCTGCACCAGCCCAGGCTGTCGCCAAGAGCTCATCATGCATGCAAAAACTTGAAAGATCAGATGGTGCCTTATGTGAATGGCAGGGGAGCAGAGATTAGTCAGAAACAGATACAGTTCGTATGTCAGCATATTTTACGTTTCCATTCTTTATTCTTGACTTGATAATTCAAATCCATTGATATCTATCGTGCCGTCTTCTGCTTATTTCTTGAGCTTATTTGACTACATTTTAAACTTCATTGGTATTGCAGTCCTTTCACTGCTGTGCCGTTGACACGAGCTGAGGATGCATCATTTAGTATGATCATGTGTTCTGCTTTGTTCAATGAAATGACGACAGTAGGATGATGTATGTTGAGCTAAATATATCCTCAGGGTTTAAAAATGGCATTTGGTTGGACATATGGGGTAGTGCTGTACGACATCAAAAGTCATGCTTAAAACAATTCTGTTTCTTCAGAAAAAAAAATACATTTTTGGCAGTTCTCAAGGTGTGTTATAGACCAGTTATTTCTGCTACTGATGTGATCTTCACAACATGTTTCTCTGGGGGCTGACCTGCACTGTCATATGTGGTAAAAAGATGTTCCAACCCATGTGTCTCATACTGTAAGGACATCATAAAATCAACAAGAGATCTTTACAAACTAGAACCAGTTTTAACAGCAAATCAGAGTATTTTCTTAATGCCTGTTTAAGAACTTGGTCAGCTGTTAATTGAAGGACCATAAATCCAGGCTCTGATTTTTAGAGATATTTTATTTTCTTGCATGATTGGCCATATGACTTTGAGCTGTCATTGAAGCGCTTCTTTGCTGGAATCAGTGATTTAGTTAGACACAGTTCGATATGCTTCAGGTTAGTAGAATTTTTCCATAATTCTGTTTAGCATAAAAACATAAAGAATTGTTCTTGTCACTGTTTATAGTGTAATGAAAAGAATAACTTATTTCAAAGGCATCCTGCATTATTAATGGCTAATCACAAATTGCTATTTTGAATACAAAAAATTTGATAAGAAAAAGCCCAAAACATAAAGCCAGCTGCCTGTAGAACCTCAACTTACAGTTTTTAGAAGATGCTTCATGCTTCTTCTCATGGGTTGCACCCAACTGGTACCTTGCCCCCTGTTCAGCTGTTTCAAGTGCCATTGAATCAAATTCATGCGTTTTTGCAATATAATTCTAAGATGTGATTGTGAGTGATGCGCTTATTGGCTGGTGTAGCGGTACATTAAATGCGATTTGGAGGTGCAGGGTCATTCCTCGCACACTTGTGTACAGCTCAGGTATCCCACACTGGGATATAACAGGTTGTCAACGTGTGCAAAATTATTTGGAAATACTGTTTTGGCCTTTATTTGAGCTACTGCACAGTGATGAAATGGGATGGGAAAGGACAGATTTTTTTCTTGGGCAACCCAGAATCCTTCATCCTTTAGTGGCTAAAGAGAAAGCATATTATCCCTAGGAAAATAACATGGCATACTGGAATTGCAAGGGCATTAAGCTGAAGACACGCGCTCCCATGCTTCTAGCTGGGGAGAGCCAAGACATGATGAAAATAAGGAGAGAAGAGGAAAAAAAGGCTGTCTTTCATTCTCAAAAGGAGTCTTGCTTTCCCAGCCTGGGTTAACCTGCAGTAACACAAATCGGTTACTACAGTGCTTTGGGGAAGATAACTCTGGTGGGCTGGTTGGTTGGTTTGGTGTAGTTGATATGGTGGGTTTCACCCTAAGAAGAAGCAATTGGAGGAACGTGCAGTAGAAATAAACTGTTCTGGGGTTGGTGGCTCTCATTACTGCGGCTAAAGCTACTTTTGAGAGCTCCAGAGTTCAGCAAAAAGAAGGCATCTGGTGCCTGCTAGGTGAGTGAGCTCTACTGCAGCTAATACTGATTTATTTTCACCTAAAGGCATGTCCTAGAAAAATATACCTGTGCCCAGCTGATTGCCCCAAATAACACGTTCTCATCTGTTTCTCTCTCCGTTGCCCTTCCTCTATCATGGCACTCATGTTCTAAATACTTGTATAAGGATTTTGTCCATTTTCAGTTTCTGCCTCTTGAAGGAAAATGAGAGGTTTTGTTGTCATATATGATTGATTTCTAATTCCTGTGCAAACAGCAGGTTAAAATTTTATTTTATTTGTTTTGTCTTTTGTTCACATGGAAAGGGAAGAGTGCAAAACCAGTCAGGTTTATTCTTTTCTAACAACAGACTGAAACTCTGGTCTGGGGATGAATTGAGAAATCATTTAGTCAAACTTTTATCTGATGGATTTTCCTGTGATTTGTTGTGCTTAGTGTCTGGGGGAAGAGGAAGCAGGAAAGCTTTCGCATATGGACTAAACTTAATTTGTGTGTGCTTAAAAATGGGAAAAAAAGTTCTCTGTCAGCCTTTTTGTGGGAAGTTAGAGAAGCCCCTGGCATGTTAAACAAGCTGTTGAGATTACGTAGTAATGAATAATACATGTGTACCAGTGGAGAGATCTCACTGCTGATTATTTAAGTGGATATTTTTGTGGCCGAACTACTTGTGAAGTATGCAGAGAATTTCTTATTATTAGCAGAAGTGATAAAGAGAAGATTGGACATCCTGAAGGATTTGGAGTGATTTGTTATAGGAAGTGGTTAACCACACTAGTTGCATGATTTTTGGAAGACTGGCCATATACATCTGCAAGCAAAATTGCCATCATGACCCACAATGTAGAGACTTTTCATCCTACCTGGCTCTGAGGGACTCATCTGGAAGGTAATACCAACGTTCACCTTCTGAGCCAGCGATGTGGCTTGTGGCTGTGTTCCCTCTTAGCCCGTATTCAGCAGTTTCAATGGGTCGATGAAATACAATTCCAGGCAACTCATGTGGGAGGAAAGAGATTTAAGCATCTTTGGAGGACAGGCTGCAAATCCAGTGTTTCTGTCCTCTCCACCCTGTGCTGTCCTCACAGTGCATCACAGCCATTTTCACCATCTTTCCCTTTTTCGCTTGAGTAATTGATACTTCTTGAGCAAATAGCATGGAACAGATGCAACAGGAGAAGTGTACGATCTCCAGTTGAGAGTTTTCATGCTGGAGAAGGTGGGAGAGGCAGATTCCCCCATTTGGGGAGTATCCAACCAATTTGATGAGGCGAGGTAGAACCAGTTCTTCATGCTGTGACTGTTTCTTTAGGAAGGCTGACGCTTGCATTTCACTCAGAGACAAATTAGGATTCTGTTTTTCAGGGAAATAAAAGTGCCTCCCTGCTGTCTAAAAGGATTTTGGTCTCAGCGAGGGGCAAGATTTAAAGACATACCTGTTACCTCGGTGTTTCCTCCCAGCTGAGCTTGATGTCTCCTCCAAAGCTTGCCTGGGTCTGTGGAGTCCATTGCGACAGCAAGTCATCTGCCCAGGTGTCCTTCACGCTTCCCAACTCAGGTGTGTGGCTTCAGCTAAACTGAAATTCAATGATGAGAGGGAATATTGCAACATCTATTTCTCTTTGTGGATCCAGATATAGTAGCCTTCTAGTACTATATCAAACAGCAGGACTGACATCGTCTTTGTGTCTTGTTTTTTCATTTATGTGGACTTCTTTTAAAATTAAATGCACATATTTAAAATAAGGAACCAGGTAAAATAAATTATTTTAATATGGCAAGGGTGCAGTTTTATTTTACTTGCTATATCTGTCTTTGAGTCATGTAACTCTTACAGAAAAGAGAGAATATTTATTTAAGGTTCCGTATTTAAGCTTCCTTATTTAAGAATGTGATGTTATTGTATACTGATGACAGAAGCTGCAGGTGCAGTAGCCGGTCAGTCTGAATTACTCTCTTTATAAGCACGAGCAGTACAGGACACACTTCTTCCATGGAGCAGTGACAGCATCCCCCAAATCCAGTTCAAGGGGAGGAACATTAACTTGTTCCACACATGCATTTTGCTTTTGGCCTTTGTGTAAAGTTACCGTTGAGTATTACTTCACCCAGGGGCTGTTGAAGAGCTTTCATTCCCCATTCTGAAGGGCTGTAACTCCACTACAACAAGGTACTGAAGATCTTGACCGTTCTCAGATATGTTTACACAGATACAGGAATGTATCTCACGTGTATTTATTCAGTGTTGGCTCATTACAATGAGCTGAATTCAGTGTATTGCCCAGGCACTGCGGACAGTACAGGATGCCAAACACATCAGAGAATTCACGTTGTTGGAGAGATTCATGGTAGGGTCCCTCAGCTGCTCATAAATGCTATTTATTGGCTCCCTTGACACACTTTGTCCCCTTCTGATGTCACAGGAACTGAAATAACTTAAGCAAACTTCCTCCCTCATGTATTTGACCATGTCAAACACTTCACACATGGATCCTAGTTCATCTCCCGATTAGATATCAAGAGCTTTGGCTTCACTTTCAAAGGTCTGTGCAGCTCTCACTTCTCAAATTGATCCATACATCCTCTGCCTTGCTGTCATCCCCAGTCTCATTTTTTGGGCTTTTCAGCTCATTGCCACCTTTCTTCCTCTTACGTGGCCTCTAACATCTATCGTACCTCTGTTTGGCTCACATTTAAGTTCACATAGATTCCTCATCAGGACTATTTTTCTTAACTTGGGACTAAAAGGGTTCTTTCCCTTCCCTAAAACCTTGTAGAACTGACTGTGACTCCAGGCAAATCTTATACCAAACCTCATTTGCTTGCACCTCACTTCAGTTTGTGTGCCTCATCCCTCAGCTTTTGTGTTTCTGTTTTGCTTTTGGTTCCATAAGAGCTTCAGAGGTTTTGAAGCTCATTTATAAATTTGCTTCATAGTCAGTGCTTACATCAGACATCATCATGTTCCGGTAGATTTATTCTGGGATGTTGTTTTTAGTTAAATGGTAATCTTCTGCTTGGAATTTTAGTCAAATACACTGCATGTGATTTTTCTCCCATTCTTTACAATAATGACCCCAAATTCTTTCTAAGATTGTATCCTGTAAATATGACAGTTACCAGGAGCTGCAAATACAGTTCTTGACAAAGATACAATAATTTGGCGCTCATTGTCTCTGTTCGTCGTCGCATATTATTCATACCAGAATAGGTGTCACCTTGGTTTGCCATAGTTCCTACCATCTCTGGCTTCTTCGATTTCCACTTCTTCTATATATCAAAAGCAATGCATAAATAAAAACGGTTTATAAATAGAATGAAGTGGAGATAATTAGGGGGAGTAGGGGAAGAGTTTTCAGCATTCTTGTGACTTGGTTCATTGGTGATGACTGGATTTTAGCTCAAGAAAAATAATTTTAACAAGCATCTTTGCAATCTCTGCCCATCTCTGCTTGCCCCAGGAAATGCATTAATACTTCAGAGCTTTCATGTGCTCATCTGTGTCTTGCTTTTGGGGGAATAAATGGAATTTACCCTGTACTTTCATCGAGCAGATATATTGCTTTTCTGTCTTATTTAGGTTACATGAAAGAACTGAGGAAAGAAAATGCTGTGCAACCTTGTTGGGAACAGAGATTGTTGAAGGCACAAGTGTTCTTAGAATTATGTCATAATAATAGTTTATTTAAAATAATATGTCAACTATAGTGGAACCATGACTCTATTGGATATTGATTTTTGTTTTGTGTGCTTGCACACTATTTAGAGTAGCAAGTTTGTGGGGTTTTGGGTTTGGTTTTTTTTTTCCTTTGGGAGTATGCTAACAGGAGGGTCATAAGTAGAAAATAATTTTCAGAAGTATACTGTAGAGAGGTGGAGAAATCACTATTAGCTCAGTCTGTAATGCAGGTTTAAACGTGGCTGACCAAAAGGATGAATTTAAATGAAGCCTTCAGGTAAGATTTAGGCAGGAACATAGGAAAAAAAGAGTATTTTGGGCCAGAGGACTTGCCTGGTTAATGTCCTCTGTGGTTTTACCAATTGCATTGTTCTCCTGAACTTCCATATTGCATGTTTCTCTATTTAAAGCAGCCTTTTGTGTAAGGCTGGAAGAAGTATTTTCTGTGGATAATGGGTTTTTTATATTGTTTTTGGATATTCATGAAAATGTTTGTGTGTTCATATAATATAATTTAAACTTCCATAGAGTTGTAGACATTCTGGTTGACATATGATGGTCATCTAGTCCCATCTCCCCTTCAAAGGTCTGTGTCCAACAGTAGACCAGGTCAGATGTCGCTTGTCTAGCAAGGTGTTAAAAGTCTCCTCAGAGGTTCCTATACCTTGATCTCCACCCTCCCAAATACCAATCTCTGACCCTTTTCAAGGGCTTTTGGATTAACTGTTCTCTGCTAACCACTGTTTGCTGAGTTTAATGGCAGCCTGTATGAGGCCAGCTGCATCACCTGAATTTCAGCATTTCAGCTCTTGGAAGGCCATCCAGTACATAGCAGGCATAAAGTAATAAACATCCAATGCTTCTACTGCCAAGATTGGAGCACTAGCAAGGAATTGATACAGCTGAGAAAGAAGCAGATATCCGAAGAGACAAGTCCAGTCGTATGCTACAAAAAACCTGAGAAAATAAATCCAAAGCTCTTCTTTGCAAAAGCTTCCTTGGTTCCTGCCTCGTTAGAAAGTCACGGTGGTTTTGTACACAGTAACCAATGGCTACTATGTTACCATGAAGCATATTCAACTTGTTTTCACACAAAACTCTACTTCCTCGTGATATGATTTTGCTCTCTAGCCCAGTTTTTCTCACTACGTGCAACCATCCAGACTGCATCGTCCAAGAAAAAGTTCTTCATCCATAGAATAAGACCTGGATGACGGCAGTCGGTTGCCAGTTGCAGTCTGCCGTAACATAAGAAGGGTTAAATAGATCCGCATACCACTCCAGAGTCATCAGCTGTAATGGGAAGGATGGGGAAGAAAGTCATCTGGCCTTGACCTCCTGAGAGCAGAGTGTGGTGGCTCCAAGAGGAGGTGCAGCAAAGTTGGGGATGGACTGTATTGAGGATTGATTACTGAAGCAGTTGTTTTCAAGGAGCAGTATTTTTGAAGTGACCATCTGACAGCTGGGTTAAATTTATGAGAGCACACCTGGTTTTTGTCAGGGTAACATGCTCCAGGATTACTGGAAAATGTTATGTCATATTAGGTGAACTTCCCTTGGCTGTTGGTGGGATCGCATTTATTTACACTTGCCCTGAAAGGGAGGAAAGCTTGAAGCTTGTCACTTGTAGCTGTAGCAAGCTGTCCACGTCCTGTTAACTTGGAAGAGGTAGACTTTGAAAGCTGAATCCTATCCACTGTTCAGTGCTGCCCGCTCCATCCCCCGGGTAACCAGGGGGCTGACTGGGATGCTCGTAGGTCATAGCTGCGGTCTTTTGAAAGCCAGCCACAGGTTGTGGTTAAAGAAATCAATTTTCCTTTAGCAATAGGTAACAAAGTGAAATACCTCTTGCAAAAGCCCTCTGTGATCTGTAATCATTCTGCTTGTCTGTGCTCCTGGTTTCGCTGTGCTGGAAGTAGGAGGCAGCACTCGAGATTTTAATTTTGTGCTATCAGGAGAGTGCGGTCTGAACCGACTTGACCAAAATGAAAAATTATGATGAACTTGCAACAGCTGGACCAGTACCGAGAAGAAGCAATTGTTAACATTGCCAGATTATTTTATATTTAGAATCTGAATAAGCTAAATCCAGGATGAAGGATTATAGCAAACCTTTCACATGGAACACTGCAACAGTGGTTTTTGAAGAGATAAAGAAACTGTATTTCTGATAAGGTTTGCACAAGGAACCCTCAAATCCTTATACCGTTGCAAATGAAAACTCAGTTTATAAGGAAAAAGAGTAATGTAAAAAACACTCCCTTATGCCATAAACCTTAGAAAGCAAAACATGTTCATAGCCATGATGTGTTCAAAGCACTACATGTGCTATTTGTAAATTCTCTTGAAGCTGGACGAGCTTAATCTGTGCAGCTCCAGGCCATGCCCAATGTATTGGACAGGTCTCAGAGTTTTCCACCGACTTCGTTTCTCCCTCTCTGTAGTTTTGATATTTCCCTTTCCTTTAAGGTAAAGTCTAAGTCTGAATTTCCTGACTTTCTAATATTTGGAATGTATTTGGTTTATCACTACAGACTTTTAAAATTACTGCAGTTACCGAAATGTGCCTTCAGGCTTCACTTTGTCTTCGCTTTTATTTGCAAGTGTGTAGCAAATTACAGTGCATCCTTGCGGTTCAACTTTTAGCAAACACTGTAAGCTTTTATTTGTAAACATCTCACTGAAACAACAACACTAAGAGTGGAAAATTTGAGTGCCACTTGAACTTTCACTGGAATATTATGAAAAACGGATGAGACCAGAGAAAATAATAGGTATTGACAATTCTCTCTCTGTCAGATTTTCCCCAGAAAATCTCCTTGCTTTGCATGCTTTTCAAGGGAAGAATAAAAATTTCTTTTCTTGTCCCTAGTCTGTATCATTTAATCATTGCTTGTTGTGTACCGGCTCGTAAAGTATCAGTTTTAGTTCAATAGCTTTTGTCTAGAGCTCATTATCTGTAATTGAATGTATGCACCAAGCTGAATATGTTTATTTGTCACTTGATAATTAAGCTGCTGCAGACACTTATTCAGGGAGAAGGGAGACAGACGGCCCGTTATCCCACAAATACTGCTCTGGCCTGAACTGGGACAAGCAAGACGTGCTTGAAGGTGATCGAAGTTCACCTCCCAGCATTTACAGCCACTGTTTCAATCTGGCGGGGGCTACATTTGTTTGTTTATTAATTTTCCTCTTTCCAAGCCAAACGGGCACTGAGGAGAAGGGGCTTCATCGTTCTTTTCATAGATTGCGTTGGCCCGGATGTTCCTTAAGTGTCTTAAGGTGTCTTAAGGTTGTTTAAGAGTGATGCTGCCTAATTTTTACCACCATAACTCTTAATTTTAATAACCCCGAGGGTTCAGAAGCAATGATTTCGCTAGTTCTTAGGCAAAACGGGTAGGATTTGTGGGAGCACCTTTCTGTTGTTACAGCTGATACTGAGGTATGTGAAGCTTATTTAAAAAAAAACAAAAAAAACCCACAACTCAGAACAAGTTTGATGAGAGTATATTACATCTTGGTATTTCTTGGTGATGAAAATGAGAGCCTACTGACGTCTGGTAGCCATGGTTGCTAACATTTCAGGAAGCACAAAAGCAGGGATGAACGTAAATGTCTTTCTTTTTCAGATCCTAATTCCTTTCCTGTGAGATTTTGAATAAATTCGACATATAATGCCACCTTAATTTTTACTAAATATATCTTAGTTTGCTAATGCTTTCTCAGAGCAGACCTGAGATGACATTGTAGAACATTACTGCTTTGTTTTTGCTCCAGTTACCCTTATGCATTTTTTAAAGTAGAGCATGTTCAGTTGAATTTTTATTTTCTGTCAAGTGTAAGAGCCAGTACCACATTATATCCCATTAATCATGTTTTAAAAATAAGTCCAGATCCTGAGAGGAAAATCGCTACATTCACTGATTGACTCTCAAGGTAACAAAATAGGAAAAAAAAAAAAAATATTGCCTCAGGAAGAGCTACAACGCTGCAAGGTCCTGATCACTGGCTGTAGCCTCGCAGGGTATTGAAGGGCACATTTAATGTCTGTGCGTACGTTGTCCTTCTGAAGCCGGTGGGACCAGAGTTTTCATGAACCTGAAAGAAAAAAGATGATGTGACTTTTAGCGGAGTGTGGTGCATAAGAGATGAGTCTTTCTGTTGCTGAATTTGAAGCCATCCTTATACTCAGGTGTGCGGTGTGTGCAAGAGAATAATCCAAGGATTTATCGCTTGGTTAGAGATCTCGATAAACTCCTAACTGAGGTTGGCTGAAGGCACCAGGTTTGCTTTACCAAGTAGTCAACCTTAGTAGTATCCTCGTAAATAGTAAAACATAGCAGAGATTAGTATTTTAAGATGGGAACGTGATTGCTGAAATCTCACTGCCAGGTTTTGCCAGGCTGTACCGGAGCCACCTCTGTTTGGTTCTGGAGTCTGCAGCCGTTTCTGCAAGCTAAATTGGGCCCTGATAGCTGATACAGGAGGTGCTGAAAACAGCTGAGGAGCATCTGATGCAGAACATCTCAAACAGGGACACCTGGGTTTCAGGCTGAGCTCCTATCAGCATTTCTTGTTAACAAGGTAAAAACTGGTTTATAATCTGTGCTGCTGGTGTTTGTGAGTTTATTTCACAGGGGTAGAAAAAAGGCAAGAAGGCATGAAGAAATGGATGTTGTGAAAGTGAGCAACAGTTGCAGAGCACATGACAAAAATCAGCAGGATTTTTTGCCTAGGATTTATGGGGTGTGCATGTTTAAATATGCACATACACAAAGATACGCCACATTTTGTACCCTACAGCAGGATCTGTTACCTAGGTTTGGTTTATGTCCTGCTTGCTTTGGGTAAGTTTGAGGTGTTGGGTACACTCAGTTGTGGGAGTTTTTATATGACCTTTGCAATCTCCTGGGCACTGGACCTATGTGTGATGATGGCTTTGGTCCCCAAGTTTTAACGACGGGGCTGCTCTCTGCCTGTTTTCTTTAATGACTGTTGTTTAGGGATGTTGTCTTTGTGTCTTGATGTAGGATCAGAGCTCAGGGAGGATTGTTTTGCATCTTGCCGGCTTGTCTTGGTATTTCTTTTAGTTTGGGTGAAAAAATGTACCTCAAAGCCATTCTGAATTAGTGCATCTTTACGGACATAAATGCAAAGAGCAATTGTGTGAAGCTGCAGACAGATTTGTGCTTTAATTTCTTCACCTTTTTCTGACACTGTTATTAGAGACCCAAAAAACAGGCATTACTGTTACATTTTTTGCATTTATAATCCCTTAGAATTAGTGTTATATTTTGGAATAAAGTGGAATATAAGGGAGAAATAAACAGCTACCTCTGAATTCACTTCCATCCCTCAAAGCTCTGTAAGTCGAGTCTCTGCCTGGCATTGTGTTTGAAGCCCGTTAAAATCATCCATTTGATATGATCCTGTGCAAACATTTTTAATTTGGAAAGGTTGCCTTAATGCAGAAAAATGAGCTTAATATATAAAATGATTAAAACTTCTGAATGTGTAGAATCTTTGCGTACAGCAGAATTTTTCCTGGAGTGACCATTGCATCATACTGCTATAAATTATTCAAGTACCTAAGAGGATGTTTTCTCTGCAGGGATTTACCACCCTCACTTCATCCTGTAATGTACTTGCTTCCTTTTCATAGAATAATTTCAGTTTGAAAGAAGAGGATCTCTGGAAGTCATCTCGTCTGTCCTCTGCCTGTACACGTTCACTGGTCTTCATATATATTGATACATAATAACAGTATTGTGCCAGTTTAAAAACTACAGCTAAGGAATCTCTGTTTTCTTACATCTGGATTTCGCAGTTCTGTTTTTGCTAATCTTCTGTAGAACTTCTCAATGAAATATTTTTCAGCAGGTGTCTGTACCTTGCGTCTGTCTTCTAGGGTTCCAGCGTTCCCCGTGTGCTAAAATAATTTTGAAGGTTACATCTTTGTTCATTTCAGCATAACCCGAAAGGCTGTGGTTTTGCTGTTTAGTATTCTTTTGTGCTTGGAAGTGGGCAACAGTTAGGATTTATTTGTGGGTGGGAGGATCTTAGGAGTTAGCCCATGGTGGATTTATCTGGCCTCTTTGAACGCAGTGAAAATAATTCACTGAGGGATCGCTGAATGTTCAGAAAAACAAAACAAAACAAAAAAATAACCCTTTGAATATTTTCTCTTTTCACAAGGTTACTGTCTTAGAGACAAAGAGAAAAATGACACAGTTTTTAAAAGCATCCCACCTAAACACGGCAGCATGTAGGCTGAGATTCAGCGGTGGAAGTGTGTGTGAAGATCTGTATTGTCTCTCTGTATATACGTGTGTACACGTGTATTTGTGTATATTTGAAGTTGCAGAATTCACATGTCCGCTTTGCCAATCTGATTTCTTACCCTGTGCTTACATTTATTATTAATCGCATACCATTATTTAAGTGCCAGCATACACCGTCTATTATGTGGTGATCTCTAATGGTGTGGTAGCAAGTCAGCAGAGCAACCATGTTTAACATCATCTATTATCTTAGATTACATCATCTATTATCTTACATTATAAAAATCCAAGAGTACTCCTGAGCAGCACTGTCTGTTTGCTATCTTTTCATTTCAGCTTGCTTACAGCAGCGGCAGGGTGGTGAAGCAGCCTTTGGGGTAGATTTTATGATTCGGGAGCGTTGCTCTGTGCTCCTTTCCATTTGGGAAGGAAGCAGAGCCCACCATAGCTGCGGCCTTTCAACGTGGGACCTCTCTGACAAATGCCCATGGTACACAAGGAAATCAAGTGAGATGGTTTCTAAATTAGATGGTTTGAGCCCATGAGGCAGCAAACTCAGGATAAATTATCAGACAAAATGCTTGACCAGTTGGCTTCATAAGCATCTCATAGCCAAATATTTGTACAAAACCTGCTTTTTTTTTAAATTTTTATTTTTCCTTCTGCCCAAACATATGCACTAGTTTTGTCTTCTTGCTAACAGGGCTAACATCTGTTGCTGAAAATTTACCCACTCCCTGTAATGGTATAAGCAATTGAAATAGGGTTTCTTGCCACATGTCTCCCCTTTTGCTTAAGTCCCAGGCAGTTATTAAGTCTTTGCAAACATAAAATCTGGTAGCAATGGAGCCAGTTCTTAGTTTTCCTAATTACACTGAATAATAATGAGAGTTGGAGCTATTTGATGATGTCTGGGTGGACATTTTTGGCTTGAATACATCACCTGCGATTTCCATAGCGACTGCTGGTGATTAAAAAAAAAACAAACCCAAACACCACCACGCCCCAGTCCTCCCCCTCAAAAACTCCCAAAACTCACAAACCAAACAAACTTAGGCCCTGTTTGGGCCACTTTGGTCATAAATTATGCAAAGGACATTTCGTGTCTCTTGCTGTGGGTTATGGAGAGTGAGCAGAACAAGGAGCTCTACTTTGATCTGAGTGTTTGGATGGATGTTGCAGGCTGGGGCTTGGCTGGAGAGCGTTTCCAAATGGGAGGGAAGAGCAGTTTCCAAATCCTCTAAGCAAAGTTGGGGTTCCTCTTGAACTTCCAACAAACTGCTAATACGTACCCTGTCTGGCGAAGTTTGGATGAGCTTTGGTAGGTTCGTACATAGCGGAGTTTACAGCACATTTTCCAGTCCTTTTGGAGCAACTGTCTGGATTTCTCTTCTTGCTCGAAATGCAAATGTTAAGATGTATTTGTTGCCAACTGACAGAAAGCAAGAAAAATTATTTTAGGAGAAAGAAATCAAGCAAGCGAGCATAGCCATTCATTATTTAAATGACGCTGTTTCATGGCAATTTTGTCTTGAAATAACCTTCTGGTTTTGTAAATTGTGCAGCGCTGTTTTTCAGTTGCCAAAACTCTTTGTCACACACTCAAACCCCTTTGTGGTACAGGCATTGCTATCTCAGTAATGGAAAGGTGGGAGCAGATAATTGGCAAATAGTAGTAACCAGCAGTACGTTCCAGTGAGGGTAATGAATCAGTATTTTGCTTTGGTAAATGCAAGTTGGTGTCCAAGCAATTTGGCAACCCTTTCAATTTGACCTGAGAAAATAACTAAAAGAGGGGGTTTTTATGTGTCCCCAGCTTCAGTATCCCAGAGTCATCTTTCCCACCCTGCCCTTCCCCCCAGACATGTGGAATAGAGAGGTTATTCCCCACCAGTGCAGACAGGTTGGTTTGTTGGCTCTGGCTCTTTCATGAGGATGATGATATAAGATGGACATTCTCAGGGAGGATCAGTCCCTGAGCTGAAGTCACGGGATGTGCCAATTTTTGAGGCTGCCAAGGTGTTTCAGGAGATAAGTTAGAAAGTGGCCATGTTGTACATTCAGTATTATTTCTTTGCCATCTGCCTGAAAGAACTACCTTTAAGCAGATTCAAATCAGGGGAGAAATTGCAGTAATTGTTTCCATTTTGTGCAGAATCAGTTGCTTTACAGATATGGTCTTTTACAACTTTTCCATTAGAGAAGTTTGGCTTTTTTCCTCTCCTTTTTATTACCCCACCAATGTTTCATGGGTATCTTTAACATAAAAACGTAAGGTTATTTAAAGTTAGGTCTAATTTTTCATTAGGAGGCCATCAAAGAGGTAGTGATATACCCAAAATATGTTCGTTCTCCCCAAGCTATGTGTATTAGAAAAGAGCTCGCATCCAAAACTTGTTGCTACATACCTACACGCAGCCATCTAAACGCTGCTTTTGCTTGGGTCTTGAGGCAAAATGTCTGACTTTCACGGCCACTTCTAGGTAACAAAATAATTGCCTTAGGACTCCAATCATCTTTTCTTTGCAGCTGAACTTCTGCTATACCCAGAGGAAACTTTTATTTTGTTCGTATCTCGGCTGTTTTGTGGTCTGTGTGATTTTTCCACTGTGGTCTTTTGGCCTACAGCCAGTTGCCATGTGTGTTATTAGTGAACTTGCTCCGACAGCAATCTCGGTATCCGTTATGATATGGATGAGCCCTACAAAAGCTCCCATAAAAGCTCTCATAAACACTTACTGTGTGAGAGTAAAGGGCTCCAGGCGAGGGCTTGTTTAAAAAGTGTGTTGTATTTCTCATGCACCCGTTTTCAGACTCTCAGTTCAGGAGTGGTTTACTGGAATTAATTTGATTTTATATCTGACATTAACAAAAAATTGTCACTGGTTATTATTTCTTTAAGTAGGCATTGATTTTGACAATTTAAGTTTGGAGGGGAGGAAAAAGCTGTGATACAACCGTGGTAGCGCCCCCGGTTATCTATGATGACTGTAATGCTGGTGTCCATTGGCACAGTCATTACTCGTCACTATTCCCTATCATAGCAGATGGCACCGAGCTGAGTGGTACAGTTGACACACCAGAAGGACGGGATGTCATCCAAAGAGACCCGGACAAGCTGAGAGGTGGGCCTGTGTGAACCTCATGATGTTGAACAAGGCCAAGTGCAAGGTCCTGCACCTGGGTCGGGGTAACCCTCGGTATCAGTACAGGCTGGGGGAAGAAAGGATCGAGAGCAGCCCTGCCAAGAGGGACTTGGGGGTACTGATGGATGAAAAGCTGGACATGAGCCAGCAATGTGCGCTGGGAGCCCAGGAGGCCTGGGCTGCATCAAAAGAAGCGTGGCCAGCAGGTTGAGGGAGGTGATTCTGCCCCTCTACTCTGCTCTGGTGAGGCCTCACCTGGAGTACTGCGTCCAGCTCTGGAGCCCTCAGCACAAGAAGGACATGGAACTGTTGGAGCGGGTCCAGAGGAGGGCTACAAAAATGATCCGAGGGCTGGAGCACCTCTCCTATGAGGACAGGCTGAGAGAGTTGGG
>NW_009259427.1:1917230-1919062 GCF_000687185.1 Egretta garzetta | reverse complement strand
GAAAAGATGGGGAAAATCTTTTTAGTAGGGCCAGCTGTGACAGGACAAGGGGTAATGGTTTTAAACTAAACCAGGGTAGGTTTAGACGAGATATAAGGACGAAATTCTTTACAATGAGGGTGGTGAAACACTGGCACAGGTTGCCCAGAGAGGTAGTGGAGGCCCCATCCCTGGAAACCTTCAAGGCCAGGTTGGATGGGGCTGGGAGCAACCTGATCTGGTTAAAGGTGTCCCTGCTCCCTGCAGGGGGGTTGGACTAGATGACCTCTAGCGGCCCCTTCCAACACAAAACGTTCTATGATTCTGATTCTAAGAATTGAAGCTGTTGCTCTCCTGGCCCTTCCTGGACTCAGCATGGGAGCTGCCTCTCCTTAGTGTGCAACGCTGGAGCAGTGCTGGAATATTTACCCAGGGAAAGTGGTGATAGATAGCGTTTGTACTGCACGTTCAGGTGTTGAGCAAAGCAATGCTTTATATTGGCTTCAAGAAATATTATAATAATAACATTTAGCAACCATGTTTGTTACAGTTCATGGCAGTGCTATGCAGAAGTATAAACAAATAAGTAGGCATGCAAAAGAAGGGGAGGGAGATGGCCATTAGGCAGAGACCACGCTGGCACTGTTTGTACCCAGCACCTAGAATCATGGCTGTGTCATTAGTGGGGCCTCTAGGTATGGTCACCATTCAAAAAAATTCAATAATCTTTGTCGATCAGTCTCTCAATCTTATTAAATCAATGTTTCATGACTCTACACAACAAAAACCTCTTATTCTCTGCATTTTAGACCTAAAAAAGGGAAATTAAATTCATGAATTAGTGATGATATCCAATTTTACATTGTCATTTTTCTTTTTTTGTCCTGATGCTGAGACTGCATTATTAGCATCTTACACAGATGCATCAGAAAACACCTGGTGTTGCAGCTTAATGAAGTGAATATTTAATGTTCCACAACATGTGACTATGGCAGGCAATGAAAAAAAAAAAAAAAATTAGCCCGTTATTGGCAAAGATTGTACAGACAAAATACATTTCCTTCATGCAGCGGGAAGGAAAAACACCAGCAAGGATGATGAAGACTTTCTTAATAAGATTTGTTTTCAAATATTCCTCTTCAGACCTCTTAATAAAATGAATGCGTTAGATGCACAGAGCTAAGATGACTGCTGAATGAGATTATGCTCTCGGCCACTTAATGATGATGCAGTTGTAGGTTTTTTCCCTACCTTCTCTTCTAACTTTAAGCATTTAGTGCTGAGCAAATTTTTCTTGGATTTAAGTGGGTTTATTTATTATTTCTTTTACTCTAAATAAGCTTTTAATTTATGTAATCTGAATGGTACCTCATCTCACAAAAGGCTAAACATCATTTTTTTTTCTAGTCATCTTATGACTTCAGCGTGTCTGTTTACTGCAGAGGCCACACGGACACGAGCCTTTTTAGGACAGCATTTGAAAATTGAATTTAAAGAGACCATTTTGGTTTAATTTGCTGGGTCAATTTGTTTAAATAGGCAATAATCTTGTATTTGTCCTGGTGAGACCTTGGACAAAGAGTACATTTGGGCGTCGGTTTTGATGCTGTAGAATATAGCAGTTGTGCTAATAATTGCTGGTAAACTGATAAGTTTATGGTTTTTTACTCGGAATGACTGATTTTTAGCTTATGTATTATTTGTGATTGATTGCAGGTTGTCTATTCATTTTCTTTCTGGCCAGGCTATGGAAAGAGGAATTACTCTTGTGCTTTGCTTCCTTACTCCCCTCTGTTCTCAGCCGCCTCCCCAAGAGATCAGCTCCAATCTCGGCACCGCGTGACAGTTAGCAG
>NW_009259427.1:1873868-1917172 GCF_000687185.1 Egretta garzetta | reverse complement strand
TTATCTTGAAAAAAAAATTAATCCATCTGGAAGAGGAGGAGAAAGCTTCACGAGGCACTCGCCACTCAGTGCTGGGGCTGCAGTTTTGCTATTTGTTCAGCTTGTGTCACAGGATCGGAGAGGTTTGCACTTCGCCTGGCGTTGATTGCCTGCCCTTAAGTTCTGCAAAAGCCCTTCTGTTCTGTACAGAAAAAGAAGCAGACTAAAACACAGCATGGAGCTGCATGGATGTTGTCCAGTCATGTCTTATATTTCACACATTTCTGAGCTGCTTCTGCAAAACCAGAAATACTACTGCTTGTCTCCAAGGAACAGAAACAGAAGTTCAGAATTTGGCACTTAGGGTGGAAAGATTTTTTTTTCCCCCTCATTTATTTTGCCCCTTCTTTAGACTCTGCAGGCTCTATAAGTAGTAAAATACATGTGTTAAATCGTACTCACGGTGGGGTAACATCCATACTGCTGTTCCATGTGAAGAAGTAACTGCTGTGTGCTTAGTGATTACATCTCTTTTTGCGATACAGTCTCCTTGTAATCAAACTGTTACATCTCTGCGCATTGCAAAGCCAGCCCAAATAAGGCAGATGTAGTCCTGGAACTTTCTCAGTATTATCAAGTAAAAAATGTAAAGCAAATGCTAATGTCTGGGAGGGAAAGTGTGGCAGCAGAATTACCTTGTCCATGGATAGTTTATATTGTATCAAGAAAGCAAGAATTTCAAGTATGTGAAACTATGACCAGTATGGGTTTTAAATTTTTGTTCCGTGTTGTCGGTGTCCCTAAAGCCCAGGCGCGCGCTGGACAGCTGATGTTAGTTTTGGTCTCCCGAAGCGCTATTAATTTGTTTTCTCATAGGTAATTATTATTGGAACTTTAAAAATAGACTCTGCTGTCTGTCTAATCTATTCATTTAATCTTGTTCTAGATGCTTCACTTTATTTCATAGAATCATAGAATCATAGAATGTTTTGGGTTGGAAGGGACCTTTAGAGGTCATCTAGTCCAACCCCCCTGCAGGGAGCAGGGACACCTTTAACCAGATCAAGTTGCTCCCAGCCCCATCCAACCTGGCCTTGAATGTTTCCAGGGATGGGGCCTCCACTACCTCTCTGGGCAACCTGTGCCAGTGTTTCACCACCCTCATTGTAAAGAATTTCGTCCTTATATCTCGTCTAAACCTACCCTGGTTTAGTTTAAAACCATTACCCCTTGTCCTGTCACAGCTGGCCCTACTAAAAAGATTTTCCCCATCTTTTCTGTAGGCCCCCTTTAGGTACTGAAAGGCCACAATCAGGTCTCCCCGCAGCCTTCTCTTCTCCAGGCTGAACAGCCCCAACTCTCTCAGCCTGTCCTCATAGGAGAGGGGCTCCAGCCCTTGGATCGTTTTAGTAGCCCTCCTCTGGACCCGCTCCAACAGTTCCATGTCCTTCTTGTTCTGAGGGCTCCAGAGCTGGACGCATTACTCTAGGTGAGGTCTCACCAGAATTTCCTTACATATGATGTGAATACCTCTGTGCCTACACTGTATATACCCGTCATTGCTAGACTATCAGAACCCCTTCCCTGGAACGTCGTGCTGAGTCATCTTCAGAAGGTGCTTGTCCTCCCCACAACAGCTTAGTGTTCCAGAAATTAAATATTAAAAGCATCATTGATGTAAGGAGCACAAAAGGAGTGGGGAACACTTGGCCATTCAGGGCTAATCCTATATTTTCAGGGAGGTCTGTGGAAGCTGTGTTGTTTCAGGCTCCTGAACCACAGGCACAAATTTATAAAGTCAGGTGGCTAATGAGGCAGATGCCATAAAATGTCTAAAATAAAGTACCTTGGGAGGCAAGATGGTGATACCTAATGACAGTGCTCTGTCACACGGATAACATTTCCCAAATGTGACTTTTCCCTTGACCCCTTTAAAAGATGATGATACTCCTATATGTCTGCTTCGTCACCTATACCAGCTGAAGCTCAAAACATACGTAGGCTTGTCTGGCTGGAATGGGTTGAATTGAAAGTGAAACAGTAAATTCATTTACAGCTACGGTAAAGTATGTATTGATTCGTCCAGCTCTACCACTTTTTTCTTCTCCTTTCTACCTCCCAAATAAATAAATGCATATGTTACCCATTTTCATCCTTCGGGGTTAAGACCTTCATGAGGAATATAGCTCACCTGATTATATTCTCACCTAGAGGCTTTTTTTTATTATTGTTGTATGACATTAAATTCACACTCCTCTCTCATCTAAGCCTTTGTTACCAGAAGGAGATGCCCATGAGTGTACAGGAATACATACCACATTTATACTGTTTCACATCAACAAGCGTAATGCGTAAATTCAGACTGACACGGCCAGCAAACCAGCCCCACATATTTGCAGATCTTTGGTGTACACCCTACAGGATCTACATATATGTAATTCTGTGTATTTCTGAGATGTTCTGTCATACCAGGTAGATGTTCTTATAGAACAGAAGAGTTTCATAGTGGAAGGCAAAGGAACAGGAGAGGAGAAAAAGATTTTAGAGTAGCTTTTGGTACGTATGTATGTGTGTGTATGTATATATTACCTGTTGTTTGTCAGGGTAGATCAGTAAGGGGCAGCTTCCTTTGGGTGTTGCATACCTTATGCATGGTTTTGTGCATGAAGGGAAAATGTTTCCTTAATTCTACCCTTTAGCTTATTTACAGAAGAGTAAGCATTATTAGGCCCATAAATTGACCATTACTCATTTATACCCATCACCACTAGGACGCAGCATTTTTAAAATATTCGCATGTGAACTAGCGAAGTAATGAATGGGCTGTGCTTCTGGACTTTGTCTTTTCATATGCTAAGTAGTATTAGTTAATCAGCAGTGGTATGTGGTACAACATCAGATAATCAGACCAAAAACATCCATCTGCTTCTCTTGAAGTGAATCATCGCTCCAGCGTCCTTGCTCAATATCTTCTGCAGGAGAAAAATGAAACAATCGTCTTTTAGCATAAAAAGTCTTTGCTTGCTTGTTCTAAATGAATATCTAAGAGGAGGAGAAAAATAAGCAAAGTGATACAGGTATGTATTTTTATAAGGCTGGCCAATCTGTAAGATTTTCTGTATGTCTTTTTTATCAGTCCACCAGAAACAAACATGCTTCTCTGCACACTGGCTTCCCTGGGCATATGGGGAAGCGTCTGTCCTTTGAAATTTTACACTGCTCTTAATTTGTCTCTTGAGCGATAGACTCCAGTCATCCAGTCTTTCTACCTCGTGTAGTTTCTTTTTTTTTTTTTTCTTCTCTTTCTGAAATATGAATTAATTAATGTAATTTTATGTATTTCAGTTAATAGCTTTCTGGGCACAGTGATCTGCAAATTTTTCCTTCCAAAAGGCTGCATGTGTAGATTTTATCTTTTTACCTGCTTTTCTCCGAACGTGTAGTTGGACTGGTCTGAATTTCCAAAATCAGTTCTGTGGCTATAAAATATAATGACAAATTTCAAGTCAGCCTATATTTGGGGACATTGAGCAAGTCCTGGGAAGTTGCTCTGAACTATTTACATGTTTAAACTGTTGTCCTCCACTTAGAAAAATAATGTTTCCTGCGAGAGGTGAGAGGTTTTGCCTTCACCACTCTGCAGTTGCTTTGAGAATAAATGCTACTTGCACTGTGGTTTTTTCCTGTGGTCAGTGTTCTTTTTTATTTTTTAAATAATTATTTAAGACAGATTATTAAAATAGTTCTGGTTCTCTATTACAAAATGCCTAGTTAAACCTGTCAACTGCAAGAAGATACAATTAATACTTAGCATGTAGGCATGTTGATGGTCTGACAGCTGTAACAAAAATGAAACCTGTTTTCCAGCCTTGTTTGAGGATACTTGATTTTGATCTGCATGAATTTGTGCTCTGAGGTTGTCGTTTGCCAGGTTGTAGCATGAGTGGTGTGAAAGGGGCACTTTGCCCAGCAGCTCCTGCGGTGCTTAGTCCAATTCGTCTGCCTAACGGGGTTGATTGACAGCCTGGATGGAGTGTCCCAAAGACTCTTGCGGCTTGTTCCTGCTGTCAAAGTCATCAGATTGTACATAAGACATTTATTAATGGTCAATAGAAACCTTCCCGCAGAAATGATTATTCAGAACAGTCTTTTGTATGTCATTAAGATACTGAAGAGATGTTTTGTATCTAGTCAAGGTGTATCAGTAGTGATAAATTATGCGTGTGCTGGGGTGGTCACAGAAGACCATGGCCAGCTGGATTAAATAATTGAGCAAAAGTGATTTGAGGGGTCTCCTGACTAGCTCACACAACCTCCTAGAGGAAGTTTTGGAAATGTTGGAGAAAAAGGAGGCAAAGTGTTTATGTAAGGATGTATGTTTGAGTTGATCATTTTGAGACCTGTGCAAATAGCCGTGTAATGTGCCTCTGCACTCAACTGTGGATGTGTGACTATCACTTGGAGCAAGCGAGTAGGTCTACCCAAAATATCTGGCAGAAGATGTCTGGTTTCCTCCTCTCCACTCCACCTCCCTTGGTCTCTAGCAAGGTCTCCTGTTGGGGTT
Organism: Egretta garzetta; assembly: GCF_000687185.1. Lineage (NCBI taxonomy): Eukaryota > Metazoa > Chordata > Aves > Pelecaniformes > Ardeidae > Egretta > Egretta garzetta. Next base: position 1,912,629 of record NW_009259427.1, on the reverse strand, counting down.
TCTTCACTGTGTCTTGCCACCACTAGCGCAAGTCTGTCCTCTGTCATTTCTGCTACTTGGAGCCTGAATCAGGGAGTTCACAGTGCATTTGAAAATGCAGATAAAATCTCATTTTTGCCAGCCTAAGGTTAATTCTCTCTTTGGCCAAAGCTTGTTATTTCTATTCACAGACATTGTCATCTGGGTTTAGTGTTAAACACTTACCACTCCTTTTCTTCTCTTTTTGTTTATTGTAGTTTCATTTAGCTATAAGGCAATGCTTGCTCCCCCCCCCCCCCCCCCCCCCCCCCCCCCCAAATTCTTCTGTTTCAGTGGCTATCCAAGGGCTAGTTATGCATATGATTGTAATCCTGCAAATCATGTGTGTCACTGAAATTCCAAAGCATAGAAATTACAGTGATTCCATATGGCCACCTCGGCTTTAGCGCTTTGTTAATTGGTAGAGGAAGGGGTCTAGCTGGATTTTATTTTTTTTCCCCCATATGAACATCCATCTGTTGCATGATTGTCCTCATCTCCATTACTTTGGCATCATCATGCTTTGCTCTGGCACCTATCTGATTTTAAAAAATGCTTCTTTATAGATTTGGTCGTTATACTTGTTTCTCTTTGATTACCAGCTTGCAAGCTGATCAGTGTCAAGAAGCTTCCATAATACTTATTATAATACAGAGCAAATCAATATCTGTGTAATGGAACAAGAACATATGGATTAAGATCATGAATTACGGTGGGGTCTCTGACGTTCTTTAGTGTTTCTGGATTCTAGCCTTTCAGAAGGCTGGGATGATGCTGACTGACAAAAATATAAAAGATGTGAAAGAGCTGGTTCATGTAATTTTTCTTTACCTGGACTCCCAGGTACAGGGACCTGTTTGCTTTTAACAGGGTAAAACAGTGTGCTTTATACTAACGTATCTGAAGCCCGCTATGTAAGCAGGTTTTTATTTATCTCAGATCTGGGGGGAATACTCCCTTTCCCCCCATATTGATTAAAAAGCTTCCATGCTTCCATTTCTACAAAACTCATCAGAACACAAGCGCGAGCACTAATTTCTAATGGCCAAATGTCACAATGTTAATGTGCTTTGTCCTCCTGCCCTACAGACTAATGGTAATGAAAACTAAAATGACATTGGCATGCTTACGTACCAATGTGGAGAGAGCTGACTCTATTTAAGTTAGCTGGAGTTACCTTATGAGATACGATAAGAAGCAGCAAATACCTGATTCCACCCAGCTACCGAGAAGGCAACTTTACACCACTCTTCAAAGCTTGCTCATGCTGACTTGTGTGGCAAAGCGTTTTTTTCTGCTTCTTACTGCTCAGGACCCTGGAAGCCAGTTCACCAAAGCCAGCCAGCTAATGCCTGTGCATCACCACCATGAGGTTTCTATAACCTTACAGAAAGGACCATGCTGGGATTGTTGAAAACCATGCTCATTTGTTCCCTTTGATGCAGTTACCTGTACTGCATCCATCGTGACACCTTGTGCCTTAAACACCAGTGGCAGTCTTGCTGTGTTCCACCCCCAGATTGGTGTAAGGGGTAGAGGTAGAGGTAGAGGAACTATTTAAGTGAATAATTCATTAACATGATATATTTTTGTTTGCAAAGACAAAGCTGTAGAACTTCACCTATGTTTGCAATGTGAGGACATGGCTAGTGACTTTTAGCATTTTCTTCAGCCTTGGATCAGTCCTCTGACTCTTGGGCAATTTTCTCCTAGCATTGTTGTATGTGAGGAATGGATTTTTACCCCCAAAGTGATGGTATTTGGTGAGGTTTTGGGTGTTTTGACTGCCAATCACTTGGAAGCATTAAGAACTGTAGGGCTGTGTGATGCAGGTGGTGTAGAACTGGGTTTGTGAGATCTTTACTGTTGGTGATGCTGTGTGAGAAGGTGATAATGCAGGTTGAGTTTTAGATCCCTTTTAGGACCCGGGTTGATCATGAAGCACTAACTTTTAGGGAAAGCAGAATCAATGCATTAAGGATTCTTAGCATGGAAAGCTCTAAGGCTGTTTTTCTAGGAATATTTTTCAGAGCAGAGTCAGTTTCTCATCTCCAGTGTCCTTCTTATCATGTACTTTTATTAGGTTTTCAAAGAACATGGGAAAGGATATCCCTACCCTCTTAATTTGGTCTCCGATCTTTCAAACACTTTCTTATATCCTTATGTTTATTCATGCAAGTTGTTCATTTGACTGCTCTGGTTGCAGAATAAGAGATGCATAAATAGTGCATTTTGAGTTTATTATGCAAAGTTAAGGAAGATAAGGGGAGGTACGTATATGTCATTGCAAGCTCATTTATTTCATGGTGTACTGTACAGAACACACCAGCATGTTCTAAAATGAAATTTATCCTTGTGCTGCTGGTGGTACAGAGGAGTGAATAAAATACATTTGTTATAATAAATCATATTAATACCGAATAAAATAGCATAAGGGTCTTGTTATAGATACTGTAGCTGCAATATAACCCAGGGCAATATGTGAATAAGTAACATTTATTATTAAGTGTAATTTATTATTAAGTGTAATTTTTATGCTGCTTTGAAAGTGACAAACATTCGACATGTTCAGTTAATAGGTTTAGTTAAAATTCAAGATTAATTATGAAGATGAGTAACTCTCCTTCATTACCTTGTAGGAACAAAAGACACTTACATTTTGAGAAAGATGATTATCCAGTAACATTTCTTCACTATGAGGCACTGGAAGAGGTTGCCCAGAGAAGCTGTGGATGCCCGATCGCTGGAAATGTTCACAGCTTTGAGCAACCTGCTCTAGTGGAAGGTGTCCCTGCCCATGACAGGGGGTTTGGAACGAAATGATCTTTAAGGTCCCTTCCAACCCAAACCATTCTGTGAGTCTATGTATCATCAGAAGAATTGGAAATACTCCCTTATAGGAGCGGAGATATTAAATTTGCTTCCCCCAGCAAAGAGGGAATGAGATTCGAAGTAAATGGGGTTTACAGAACTGCTGGATTTCAGAAAAGTGATCTTAAACTAACCGTAATTGCAGTTGTCAAAGAGGTGAACCATTGCTTCAGACAGATCAGAGATGACTAGAACAGGGGAAGGTGTTGGAGTCTTGCTCTAAATTTCAACATGTTATTGAGAAGTCTAACTCAGATGTAAAACAGTGAATGTGGGATTGGTTCCCTGGGTCTAAGTTTTGAATATTCATCCCATGGTCATGTAAAAAAAACTTGAAAGAGGGGGTATTAGACAACTATCCTAATTTCTTCCACTGTTTCCAAGAAAGTGGCAACACTAGCTGATGCATTGTAATACGTTGTATTTATAGGTCAATTTAGCAGCTTTTTCTATTAAATCTTGTCAGGCTCTGTGATTTATTTTTTCAGCATGCCTCGTTCAGATATTTGTTCAGCGTGCCTGTAGCAGATATGACTGGGTAATTTGAAATATGAAATGTGTTAACCTCTGAGTTGAGCTAATGATAAAGTTGAATTAAGCTAATAACAGTTTAAAACAGCCATATGTTTCCTTTCAACTTTGTAGACTTTCAATCTCAGATATGTTTTAGCCTCATACAAAAATACAAAACTTTTTTTCTCTGTAAGTACAGCATGCTGTTCCAAAGGGTCACCTCCAGGTCTTCAGCTTACAAGTAGGAGAAAAAGGATTTTGTTTTTAATATGTTCTGAAATTCCAATTTTTGAAGGATGTCTCCTTGTATTTCTCCTGCCAGTCATCAGTATTTAGCTTAGATTTTTAATCAATTGCCAGATCTCACAACTGGTTTAGAACTACTAGTATAGTTGTTTCATCTCTGCAGCCTGTTCTGTCGGGTCCTTTGAATTAGCTCAAAATAAGCTACAAGCACCACAACTCTCACGCTGGTTTACGGATTTGATGTGAAAACGAGGCACCGCTATATCTGTCATACAAAGAAACTCTTGAAACTCGTCTGAGAGAAGAGTGCATTTTGGCCAGGATTCAACTCCGTACTATCAAACTTGACAAGTAGGTTCAACTTTCCAAAGCTGCCCTCACTTCAGTGACATCTGGGGTGGTTGGTGTGTCCCGTTGTCTAGTCTGTGCTGCAGTGAAACTCTTTTAAATGTAAAATACTATTAAGTGCCTTTTTCAAAAATGGAGTACTTTTTTTTGCTCATAAATGATGGAATTCAATTTTTAAGACTTACATTTCTGTCAGTCTCATGCCTTGATGGTCACAGCTTGTTTAGTGATATCTCATCATTGCTATTCCTTTTATCCTAGTTTTCCTACTTGTGTATCCCACCAGTTTGCATATTAATTCCTAGGGAAAACACGATTAGGGGGTTCGTTTAGACCTTGCTTCATCCATGACAGTAAAAGTTAATGTCTGGCAATGTGGAACTGCTAGACTGGGAGAAGGCAAGGTGCAGATCTGAAATGGACTCTTTCATTCTGCAGGTTGAGTAATTCTCGTTTTGATTAGGAAGTCCCTGGTGGTGAGTCCTTGAACTGCTGTATGAGTATCCAGGTGTAGAAGTCAAGCTTTTTGTGTCACTCCAAATAAAGAGTAGTGACTAGAAAATGTAGAAAACAGAAAAACCCTTCACATGGTTTTCTTTCCAATAATGAATTTATATACAAAACTAGCCTTCTTTTCAATGTCTTGATTAACAGCTAATTTATGGTTTTATCCGTAGTAGCTTTGCAGGCAGATTTTTGTATGTAAGTCCAGATATGCTTGCGATGATCAGCATGTTTACCAGCAGACAGAGTCTAAAGCGCGTGGTCATGAAGATTGGCTGTGATATCTGGTATAGAGGCCGTAGAACATAATTAAGTTCCCACAGAAAAAAAAATTGCCTCTGTTAGCTGACTCATCTAACGCCTAGAGGTAACCCTTAAAATCATACATATTTGTGCTGTGTAAATGGTGCTTGTCAAAATGTTTCTGTTGAGGGCATGTGGGTTTTTTATGTGGACAAGATTACTGCTTGGGCGCATTAGCAGAGAGCTGTGCTTTGCCATAGGCAGTGCAATAAACTTCCAGATCTTGCATGTCACAGCAGAGGTACCGAACTAGGGTGAATTTAGATTGCTTTTCAACACATGGCCATGAGATCAAATTGGAAGAGCTCAGGAAAATCTTCTGAGTGGAGTGTATCCGTCACCCCACACATCCAAATACATTTACATCTCACATAAAAATGCCCTGAAATGTTAAGCAGTGACTACAACATATTTCTTGGGTAAGCTGTTGCTTGGTGGCATGTGGTAGATTTGGATAAAATACAGATTATCTGCAGGACAAATAAAACCAAATTGGAAATCCCTTTGTTGGACACAGCTGTGCTGCAAGTGGTTTAGGTATCTTGTGTGTCATTGTCCCCACTTCATTCTGATGTACATCGTTTACGTCAGGGGCTGATGGTCCCTCAGTGTCCTGTATCTGTTCAGGCCATCTCGAATGGCTTCCCAGCTTTTGGCAGCAATGATTTGGAAATTTGCAGTGATAGTGACTCTGCATTGGGATCCTTCAGCCAAATGGAAAATCTGATGGGTTTACTCTCTTACTTCATGCCAAAAAAACTTTCTGTTCTTTTCCTGAAAAACATAGGTCCTAGCCCTGCATCATGGCAAGACACCAGTTTAAGAAAATGTAGACTGCCAACCTATACAGGATCATCTCATTAGCTTCACTGAGATCTTCCCAGGCCAGATGGTGGAAACGTTCTTGCAGAAGATTCAGCTCTTTCTGGAACCTTGGTAGAAGCTGCCTTCTCAGTGTCTTCCAATACAAGGCCAATCTTGTGGCTCATGGGATCATTATTGCTGGTGTTCTGTTTTACTTTACTGAGGAAGAGCTTTAGATGCTGGTGTTAGGTAGTTACAGTAGTTGGTCTAACTGAAGTGATTACCTCTTCTAGAAAACTTGCCCACATCAAAGATATTATTACTTACGGGTTAAGAGGTCCAGCTATTGTTGGAAGCTGTCACCTGCTGCTGGAAGTTCGGTGAAAGAAAAAATAAAAAGGAAAAATATGGAGTTCTTCACCTTCAGGTATGTTTAATGCAATTTACTGCATTTTGGGGAAGAAATAGAAAACTTGCCTGTTTTCCAGTGTAGACAATTATCGGCTGAATAGGGGAAATTGCAAGGTCACATGGTGAGAGACAAACGTTTGTGTGGGATGGCAAATGATAGCTTTTATGCATTGTTTTACTGTTGATACTTTTCATGTTAGGTAACAAACACATTTAAACCCTGAGCATGTCTGGATCTTTTTCGGAGTGCCTTAAAACGCAGAGCTAGGCTGCATTTCAGTCTTTGCAAGGCATAGTCCAGAAAGTTGGCTACTCTGACAGATGGCATTGAGATATGCTTTTAGCTCTGAGGATTTCTTAGAATGCAGCACAAAGAAAGTTTTCAGCAAGGGAAGGAGCTCGTCCCTTTTACATTTGAAAAGTTTGTAGTCTAGCAGCAAATAAAAATAACTATCAGTCTGTGCATTTCAGTCCCTCAAAAGGGTGTCTGTAGAGATCTCTACCATGTTTATTTTTCATTTTTCCTTGGAAGACACTGGAAAAGAAAAGTTTTTATCCAATTTGGGTTAGTGTATATTTTTCTTAGTAAAATTTCATATACTTCCCCAGCAAGGTTTGGCCCACAAAGAGTCAGATCATACCTCCCTTAAAACTGTTAGTAGGGAGATATGAGAAGATCACAACTTCTCATATTTGGGCAGGGATGTGGAGGCACATTGAAAAGAAAGTGGGTTTCATTTATTTTCTTGTAAGAGTGATCTGAATGTTTCACAACTGAGATGCCCTTCTGTCACTTTCATTTCCTTTCTGGTGCCCATACCTATAAATAAAAAGCCATCAGTAGCATTCCCCTATGTCTGAGCCAGTGGGATGCTGCATCGCAAAAAGGCTCACCCTTAGCTTCCTGTATTTCCATCCAGGAGGTCTAAGACCTTTATACAATACCAGAATTACCAGAAATAGGTACTTGTAAGTTACGCTGAAAAAGAAATGTTCTTACAGAGCACTTAAATATTTCTCTTCTCTTCAGCTTTTTTGGGGTCCAGGAAGAGTAACCATACCATGCTCTGGTTTAGGTGGGACAAGAGGTCCCACCCTAACCCAGTACCTTTTTTCTGACAGTGACCGGTAGCATGAGTCTTTTTTAGGGAATAAAATGTCAAGTGTAAAATACCACTTTCTCAAATGTGTGTCCTTCTAGTTTTGGAAAACTGCATCCTAGGCACTTTTTGAGCCAGAGGTTGTATCCACAGTTTTGTGTTTATTCGGTCATGCTGAACTTTCTTTGATGGATTTATCTAATTAGCCTTTGAAACCACTTGTACTTTTCAGTGCCTATATCACAGTGAGTAATTTTTATGCATGTTTTATAGCAGCTTAAAGGACCTCCTACAATTACCTACAGGGTTTTTTTTGTCTACCATAAATCCTTTTCTAAGTGCATAAATCCAATTAGTATAGCTTTTATTCTATCTGTTGACATTTTGGTAAACATCTCTGCATCAACATTTTTATCAACAGGTTTATATAACAAGCCATTATTCTAGTTTCTAAGTAGAACTGTCCTTTCTTAGTTGTGGGAGAAGGAAATATTTTTACTTTGCCCAATTGTATAAAAGAAACCTACTAATAAAGATTCAAAGCTTTTTTAAAGCATGTAAAATTCAGATATGAACTCATGTAATTGGATTATCCTGCCTCACCCTCTCATTGTCTTTTTTTTACTGAAGCTGGTGTCGATCCATAGGATGGTTGGTTGTCTTTTGTGTAAAGGAGATGTATCTGTTCCACATAATCCTTGATAAAACATGTCCAAAAACTTTTACTGGTTTTTCTGAACTAGTTATCAGGTATTTCTTGCTATTCCTAATGAATTCACTGGCCTCATTGTCCCTTTTTTTCCTTAAGTTTAGTATCCTATTATTTTCTCTACATTGTCATCTGCTGTTAAAAAGACGTGGTTTATCTCTCGCTTCTCTATTTTCTTTAAAAAGTTTTAGAACTGCTTGTGCTTTAATTCCAGGGCTAATGAGCTTTTTGTCAGATAGCATTCATCCCTTGGTTTTTAGGATTGGAAGCTTTATCAATTAAGGGTGCTTTTCATCACAGTCATGCTGGTATCCAGTTGTGGGTTTTATGTGTTTCTTCTTTATCTTTTTCTCTTAGTTCTGAAAAACCTGTTCATAATTTTTAATGGGCGCCAAATAAATGTGTGCTGAATCTCCAAGAATATTACTTGTTTTTTATTTCCACCTCTTCACCCTAAATTGGAGGGTGATCTTGTATCTACAGCATTCAGTGTATTTCTTAGCAGCCAGAAGGGAATAAAGGCCTTGCTTTAATATTTAATAGGATCTCTCCTCTGGAAACCTTATAACCGTATGTTACTCTTTCATGCTTTTCGTATCCTCCATGTTCTCTGTAGGGTGCATCTTTTTTTTTCTCCTTTGTTTTTATAATGATCTTTATTTTACTGGTCTTGTCTTAGTTGTAGAGAGACTGTACTTCCAATTCCTCCTGTCTCCTTGATTCTGTTTGGGAGGTACGATTTCTGATCTCAGCTCGTCGGGGACCTCTCTCCTTGCAGAGGCTGTTTTGTGTCTGTTCTTTTCTCTTCTGCTTATACTGTTTCCCACTTGAGCAACCATATTTTATTTGCCGAATTCCATGTGGTATCCAGAGCTGTGATCCTCCCTGGGAATTTCTTTTGGGAAATAGCACTTGTAATTGCTCCCTTCCGTAGTGTATCTGTTTCATGACCAGAAGAGAAAAGGTAAGGAGTGGACAGGGAGTGGTATTTTTGGAAGATCTTGACATCTCCCCCTTCAAAGTCCAGAATCAGGCAGTGACACTGTGGGCTCCTGGTCTCTTAGGTTTTCTTTTCCTTTTTTTAATTTTTACAAGTTTAGCAGAAAGGTGAATTCAGAAATTAAAAAAACTGTTTGGATGCTACTAACAGATAGTTGTAAAAGACGAATATCAGAGACTGTGTGTCTTATGGATTTTCAAGTACCCGAACTTGCTCTTAAATTGCTGAGCCATGTTGCCAATGTTCCTTAATATTGTAATATGTATCCTTATAAACGCCAAAGGAAATAGTAAAAGTTATCCAGGTAATGACTTCTGCAAAGGAGGAAAATAGGGAGAGTTTTTAGAAACCAAAATTTGTTCTCGATATAAAGCACTAGTTTTAAGATTATAACATGTGAAGTGTTTACACTTTTTAATATAAAGCAATTTGTCTGGAAATTCTTGAGCTTTTCCTGTAATGCAAAGTCCTTCAATGGAAAGCCTTGCAGTAAGAGGTACTCTGCAGTTTCATCTGTGGAAGATTGAGGGAGGATAACAGAGGAGCAGTAAGAACAAAAGTGAGGAGAAAATAAAGGCTGTGGTTTTGGTGGCTTAAAGAAGGAGCAAAGGGCCACAGTAAGAAATGAAATCCAAGATACAAGGCAAGGATCACCGCAGAGTCAAGAACATGCACATACTGTTGTTAGATGTGAGGTGTTGGGTGGGAGGGGAGGACTCTGTACAGTAAAAGCTTATGTGTCTTCGGAGGAAAGGAAGAGTGTTTCCAGACTATCAGACTAGGAAAATAATTTTAGCAGCTGTGATTTGAACAGGCTGGAAAGCAAGGAAGCATGTGGGAGTGGGATGCCAGGTAGGGAGGAGTTGCAGTAATTGAGGCAGGAGATGATCAGGGCAAGGATGAATGATTTAGCTGGTCTGGTAGAAAGAGTGATATTGAATAAACTGCAAAGCAAGGAAGTGATGTGACCTGCTGAGCATCCAGATGCCGTGCTGAGGGCAAAGCGAGCAGCAGAGCAGATGGCAGTATTGCAGTGCTGCTTGAGCACGAGGTTGGGAGTGGCGTTCCCAGACCTGGAAAGAGGAGATGTGGGAGAGAAAAGAATTCACCCGTTGCGAAGTGTGTGATGTGCCCTCCTAGCTGTGAGGCCTGGGGGCTGCACTGGGAGACCACGCAGCGATGTTTGTATTGAATTTGCACGTTAGCTGCATAGCAGTTGTTGCTAGGTCGTGAATGAGTGCGCTTGTAGACAAGGGAAGAAACATGGAGGTGAGAACTTAGGCACACAGTTATTTTGTGGGTGGGAGAGTCAAATGAGAGCGATGCTGAACAAGTGCTTGGAGAGAAGGTTAAAGTTTACCAAAACTTACAATTACACTGTCACTGCATACTGCAGCAAAGAAGTTTTTTAGTGACGTCTAATACTACTTACTCCAGCAGGTTTTGATTCTTTAACAAAATAACCGTATGCTGTGTTTTCAGTTGGAGGGAAGTGACATATGGTGCTGTTTAATAATTGAATTTATTTTAGAGCATCATGTAACATAATTGCCCTGGAAGTACTGTACATACTGCTTAGCTGCCTCTCAGAATGGAGAGCAGTGCTCGTTTCTTGCCTGCAACTGTGCTATTGTACTGGTAGGTAGCTGTGAACACCACCAAGTCAAATAAGTGATGTTAAATGATGGAAGTGATTCTGCAGCCACTTCTATCTGGGGAGGTGAGAGATTTTTTCCTGGCTTTCTTTCTGTTTTTCTTGTCAGCTGGCTGTGACCATTTGCCAGTCATGATGAGACCAAGTTAAGGCACCTCATTGTCACTGGCTGCAAATGCAGTAAATACATGCCCAAGCACGTTTTTTTCTTGACTCCTCTTTGTCCATTAATGCTTTTATTTGTGAAAATAGATAGGGAAAAATCGACGTTTACTCCACTTGACCTTTCTTTATCTACAAATTTTTCAGAATGAGTTTTTGGTTAGGCTCCTTTTGCCCTGGCATCCTCCTTTTGACAGGGCTGGCAAATAGGAGGTGTTCGTAGAGCTGTCTCGTACAGCACTTGCAGTGGCAGAAATGGCTCCCACCATGGCTCATGCCCACTTAAAAGACCCTGTGCAATGGGGAGAATCTTCAGCTTTATTCTCCAAAGGAGTAAAATGTCTGAGAACACTGGGACTCTTCCTAGTGTAAGTTCCTGGTGATATTTATTTTGGTCCTGGAAGAAGAAACTTTTGTTCTAATTGGATTGTGCTAGTGTGTTATTTATGAATATATTTTTAAAAATCTTCATTCTGTCTCTTCATAAGAAGTGTCAGGATTGATATTCTGCCTTGGTTAGATATAAATTTTTTATCATATTAGCAATTTTGTTGTCATATTGGTTTTCACTTTCATTAGTACAAGGCGTTCAGATGTTTATTTTGCTTTTGAGTTATCTGAAATAAATTATAATTTAATAAATGCAAATAGCTGCATAAAAACAACATTAGGACTAAGGGGGAAGAAAAATAAGAAATAATTAATATAGAGGTAAAGATTCTAGTTTCTCTCATTCTCCTGCTCCCACGGGGTCCCAAAATAGCCATTCCCACTGCAGACTCTGCTTCGTTTTTTTCCGTGCAAGAAATTTCTCTATAGAAGTGACCACAATATGGTCTTTCCTCACACTGCTCTGAACCAAGTAGGGATGTTATGCAGTTTGTCAAACAGTTTTCCACCCTCTTGTATTTGTGCTTTATTTAGTGTAGTATAGTATTTATTGTATTATATTATCTATTATTAATGCTATTAACTGTGGCAAATAACTTCATTCATAGCCTTCTACATCGTGGTCAGGTCCATAGGTACTTAAAAAGCTAAATGAACTTTTTTAGGGACCGTAGTAGAGCAAGTCATGTTGCTTCTACAGTTCAACTTTGGGCCTTTAGAGCCTCCATTAGTTCCTCTTATACTCCTGGCTACTAGTTTTTCTCATTCAGAGGGAAATTCCTAACTATATTTGAAACCACTAAGTAATTATTTCTGGATAACGACTTGGCTCCATAATGTGTTTTTCCAGTTCTAAATTATATCTCCAATTGCACTTATTTTGGGGGAAGACAGTCCTTTTGCTGAGCTCTCTCAGAAAAAGTGTTTTTACCAGCAGATGTTTCAGGAAGGAAAGCCAGAAAATCAAAGGCATCAGTCTCTCTGTCCATTATGAGCCCATTACCCCTGTGTTACATCAGGTTATTTTAGCTTTTTGGCTGATAAAAGAGGCAAATAAGAGAACTAGAGTAGCTGGCTCCCACCAAGGAATCGCCCCTTCCGTCCTTGCCTTCCATTTCTTCCAAGAGAAAATGAGAAGGACAGTATGAAAGATACTACCTACATCTGTAAAGATTTCACCAGCCATTCTTCTAGGCACGGCTGTCCATCAATGACACACCATACACATTGTCAAGTCTTAGAGAGTGGAGTAACTAGGAACTGCTTGCAACGACACTATGGATGAGGCTATTCTGTTTTGGGGAGGAAGAAAGTTTAACCATGTGTATGTGAGCCTTGCCCTGGCTCTTACCTGCCTGGTCAGTTTTACTTGTTTATACAAATTTAGTGTTTGAGGCTGTCAGAGCTCCTTTAAGAAGTTAAATGTCCAGCATCTTCCAGGAGAGATTCATATGTGACCTCTTGGAAAGGGAAGACCATAAACTTAATCTCCAGACTCCCTGGCGGGGAGATTTGTGGCCAAACACAAATGACTGGAGTTTCAGTAGGAGAAATGAATGAAATTATACGTCCGGGGAAGTACAAGAGGTCAGAGAAGAGGAAGATATAGTGTTACCTGTTGGTTGTAATGTCTATGAATCAGGGACAAACTCTCAAAGGAAACATTCATAAATCTGAACTAGTTACCCTGCTCAATTTATTTTAAGCCAAACTGCCAGGTTGGTGGTTGGCCTCTTTGCATCACAAAGAGCAGCAAAGTCCTTTCTCTCCACTCAATGTATAGGAACCTGAAATCTCAGATTATCTTTGCAGAAATGATAAATGTTTCTGCCTGATATTTTCCCACTGATCTGCATGGCTACATAAAAAGCCCTAAAAGAAGAAAGACTGTGGATGTAATTTCTTGCTTCCTCTCCTGTCTAGAGCTTGCATGGCAGGTTAACATCACATTGTACTGTTCAATGATGCTACATTATGACAGGCTACTATTTCCCTCTCCCTTTCTACCCAACAAGAAGAACAACAACAAAAAAAACCCTTAAAAAAACCATCAAAACCAATCCACCATTTGGCATCAGAGAGACCCAAAGGAGGGTTATTGGATGAAAGGCATATCGCTGCTATAGGCTATAGGAATAAACAAACAAATGAACTAATTTATTCCATTCAAAATAGGGTTTGTGATTTGAGTAGTTAAGAAAAAAGTAAATAATAGCCTTGCATTCATTTGAAAGACTTCTCATTTGTTTGTATGAGCATCCAAGAAAAATGTGGGGTTTGTTTTTTTTTTTTTTAATGAACTCAGGTAATATTTCCATGAAATGAAGATGTTTTCAAACAGAAACAATGAGGACAAGATTCACAATACTTGATGCAGATGTCTGTATCTAATTCTGTTGTGTTAGGCTGCCTTTATTCTGAAATGATAGCGGTAGGCACTTGCAAGGTTTGAGTTGCTTGGCCTATGTAGCTGTCTGGGTCAGGACCAAAAAATGCTTCTGTCTCCACATTGACCTTGAAGGGAGCACAGGGAGATGTAAAACTGCTGAAAACCAGCAACATTTGCTCAGCTGAATTCTGCCCCAATTATTTCCTGTGTTAAGGAACTAATTTTTTCTCTAGCTCTATGAGTTATGGAATACAACCTTGGAACAGCTCCAACCATACAGCATGCTTTAATGTTATATAATGATAAAATCTTTATGGTTATTAAGAAGTCAAGCAAGGTTCACACTAACTACCAATCCAAATGTTGCTTTACATCCTGCTAACAGCCACTGGCACATATGCCATGCCAGAGCGATGCTAGTATATAAATATTTAAATGTTAAAGGAAATAGGGAAACACTGTGTGTGTAAGCTATAAATGAGATAAGATCCGGTAATACCAAAAGGCAATATCTTTTGAAGAAATCTATTTCAATAGTTGCTTTGTAATTTAAACTAATTTGGGGAATGTTTGTTGTCACAGATAAAATTCTACAATGGAATTTGCGTCTAGGAAACCTGGAACACTGTAATATTTCCCAGTGCATCTGAGGGCAAGATTTCAGGGGGACACAGTTTGACTACTAAATACTGACACGTGAACGAACCCTTGATTCACAATTCTGTGAGTAAGAAGAGCAGAAATCACAGTGATTTCATAAAGTTATCTTAAAACTCCAGCATGTTGCATTTAAAGGATATTTGAAGGATGCAGGTTAGTTTTATTGGATCAGACCCAAACCAGATGGGTTGCTTAATGCACTAAATTGAGAGGAGGGAAAGATTTCAAGTGTGTCTTCAAATCTGACAGCACAACTACTATAGTTTGCCCAGGGAATATTAAAACACTAATTTGCTTGCTGAAAATGTGAAAGTAAATGAAACTGGCTGCTAAACTGTTGATGTTTGTTTGCTTTTTTTTGTTCCCTTGAGGTTTGATCTTTGGAGGTGTCGGTGCTATTGCAGGTTTGAAGTTGAGTAACTTTGTTATAGTTTATTTTCAACTGTGTCCCAGAAATTAGATGCTACTCAGAGGAAGAGAGATAATTTCCAAAACGTTTGAGGTCTCCTGAGTTGAAGCCTCTGTTGACAGCTCTGTAGGGCTCTTTCTAGAGCATTGCAAAAGGTAGCTGTAATGTATAATACTGAATTTCTATAATTTCAGTAAGTAACAATTTTGCTTTTGGTTCCTCCGTAATACCTGCTTCCCACTGTTACAACTTGGCTTTTCTGCATTATGTGCCGTACATTTTTCTGTGATGCAAAGAAATGTAATTAAGAGAAAAAGGAAAATGCTTCTCCCTGCTTCCCACTGTTACAACTTGGCTTTTCTGCCAAGTTTTCTTTTTTGTAATTAAGAGCAAAAGGAAAATGCTTCCTGTAGGGAAGCCTGTTTGGTTGATGGATGCTGTGTGGTAGGTCCTCTCGCAAGAGAGGTGTTGGTTTTCCCATCACTGCAGGTCTTTTGTGGCTATTTAGGAAAAAAACAGGAAAATACGGACCAACCCATTTCTGTTTTATATGCTTGGACTCCTCAGGCTACTTCCTACCCCAAAATGAAATATTCAGCTAAAACTGTCTTGGCCTCATAACTTCGTTCTCTTGCTTCCAGTTGACTGCTCAGCCTGGAATTCTTTCACCTCTCTCACTAAGCAGAATATCTTACATGACACTTACGTGGCCACTAGATAATTCAGGTAAAATAGCATATGAAATTATGGATCCAGGACATTATTAAAACTGCCATCAAAATCAACAACAACCTTAACCCCCTGTTTTCTATGCATTTAGCACTGATCAAGTGGTAAAGCATATGTGAAAATAGAGTATGCCTACTGAGGAAAGTATTACAATTTAACAGAAGATGTGAAAGAAAGCATACCTGAGGTAAGGAATTACGTAGATTTCAAAGTAATTTCTGGTTTTGAACAGCTTTTGTGAAATTTGAGGTGAGTTCATTAGCAGCTTCTAAATGGACTGCATGTCCGCAATATTCAGCTTGCCCTTCTGTGGGATTCTCCGGGTTCTTGTGGCTGTAGGGAGGGTTCTTGCACACACTGAGTGAGGAGTTCTGTGATTTAATAGAGCGTTTTTCTCCTTAATTCCTAAGATTTTTTTTCCTCAGGAGTTAGCATGTGTCTGAGTTTTACTGGGCTTAAAATTGCTCTCCTTTAAAGGTTCATTTGGTCAACAGCCCCTGCAATGTATACCAACTGTAAAGTGCTCATTGTGAATAACGGCTTCCTTCCAGCAACCTAAAATAGCCCTGCTTTTTCTGTCCATGTCTATGAATCCTGGTGAGGTTTTTGAAAAGCCAGCCACTAGGCACAGATATAAATCTTTCCTATTTGACAATGAAAATCCCATCGGTATCTTCAAGCTAGACTGTATTTCTATGTGTGTATCTCTAGTATATAGAAATAGTTATAATATTAGGAAGCTCTTTTTTTTTTTTTACTTTAAAAGAGAGAAGAAAAATAAGGAGAAACCTAAAATGTAGTATCTGATTTTTTTAAAAGTAAAGTTAATAAGTGCTAATGTGGGAATGCAAATTAGAAAATATGATCCATGAAAAATGGCAAAATTACTTACTTATTCTCCCAAACTCCTAATAAGTTCATTATTATTTATTATTTGTGCTAGCATAAAACCTATAAATCCTGCTAATCCTGCTGACTAACTGGTGCGTTGCAAGCAACAGGACAAAACAGGAGACCGTGTCCAGAAATAACTATCCGTGTAAAGATGAAAGAAAATAACTGAGCTGGGGAGGGTTCGAGAAAACAAGGAGATGCTGTGGTTCACCGTGATAGGCAGTGATCTCTAACATGTCGACAGCATTACCCTTGTGAAACCCTCGTGGGCATCACACTGAGGATTACCCTTGTGAAACCCTCGTGGGCATCACACTGTGATGCAATGTAAATGAATGTAAAGCATTTCCTCAATGCTTTAAGGAGGGAGTAAAGCAACATAATTCTTCCAAGAGCCAATGGGCAGGGTGAGCAACAGCTTGAAAAAAAGCTTGATTTAAAATCAAGTAGATGGCTGATGGATGTTCTCGCACGCCTGCTAGAGGTGAGCACAGCCATCCAGTGCAGAACGAGAGAGGAAAATACACAAGAGGACAGACTGCGGGAGAGGCTGAGAGCAACAAAATGTGGCAGGCATTACATTTCTGTACCTCTTATGTGATGGTATGAAGTCAGAATTCATTGAAGCCTTTTTGTAAGTACAGTAGCAAGACCATATGGAATATTTCTGTCTTGGCCATGGCCATGTCACGGTCTCTGAAGAATAGCATGTGTATTCAGTACATGTGGCACTGAAACTTTAGATGAGTGTGGAAGGGATATACGCACAGCATTAAATGTACCTAGTAGCCAACTAATATCTATTAAATTCTGTTCTCCTTACTACTCAGAGGAGTAAACAAGCAATTATTCCCTGAGGAGGGGTGTGCTGGGTTGACCTTGGCCAGCTGTGCCCCCAGCTGCTGTCTTACTCCCCCACCTCAACAGGACAGGGGAGAGAAAATAAGAGATAAAGACCAGGGTTGAAATAAAGACAGGGAGATCACTTAGCAGTTGCCATTGCAGGCAAAGGAGACTCAACTTGGGGAAAATTTATCTGATTAGTTGCCAATTAAGGTAGATTTGGATGGGGAGAAATAAAGTCAAAAACTAAATCATTTTTCCCACCCACTGCCCTTTTTTCCCCATCCCAGTTTCACCCCTTCCCTCCCGACTCCTCTCCCCCGAGGGGCGCAGGGGTGGGATGGGGTCGCAGTCAGTCCCTGCCAGCCCCTCTGGGCCGCTCCTCCCTCCTCACCCGTCTCCCTGCTCCAGCGCGGGCCCTTCCCCGGGCTGCAGTCCCTCAGGGACAACCTGCTCCCGCCTGGGCTCTCCACGGCCGCAGCTCCTGCAGGAAAGATCCCCCTGCTGCGGCCTGGGGCCCTCCCCGGGCTGCAGGCTGGGGCTCTGCTCCAGCGCGCCCCCAGCTTGGCTGAGGGGCTCAGCTGTGCCCTGCGGTGGGGCCCTTGGAGCCGGCTGGGACCGGCTGTGTCCGGCACGGGGCAGCCCCGGCCTCTCCCCTCAGGGGCCGCCCTGCAGGCCCTGCTGCCGACACCCAGGCACAGAAGGGTCCTAAGTATATCCAGAATGTTAAGATTATTTCATAATTGGACGTTGCTGGTACGTTGCTAAAGAAGATGACACAAAATACAGGATTTTCTACCTCCACACTTACCTCTGAGAACTTGGAGAATTTCACAGCAGGACATCATCAGCATCCCTTCACATGTATTTTATCTCTGGAAGGATGAATATGAGAGCTTCTAATTACTCTAATCTGAGGGGAGACTACTGAAGAACATACTGTTAAACTACAGAATGGGTTTTCTTTCTGGTGTACTATTTATTTTTGGTATGTGATAACAAGCTCCTTCAGTAAAATTTGTTTATTAAGTGAGAACAAGCAGGCCACATTGCCACAGCCTTATTAACAGATATCTGCAACTTCAAAAAAAACCCCATATATTTCATGTGAGGCCCAACCTGTGGGAAATAACTACTTCCATCCCCATCCCAAAACATCCCCTTTCCAAATACCCGTTCCAGGGAGGTGAGAAGGAAAGGAAAGCTCTCTATTACTGTCATTATACTGGCTGCATTAGGTGTGGTAGATCTCACCAGTGAATTAACCTCTTCAGTCTCCACAGAATGTAACAGCATGGAAGAGCAGCCTTGGACTAAAATTCCTGGTGTGAATTTCATAGAACTGTCTGCCTAAACATCTATAAACTTACGAATGCAAATAAATCAACACATCAGTAGTGGGTTCGTTGCTGCCATTGTTGATAAATATCGGAATACTCAAATTCTACCAAACAGGGAGTGTTTGCAGTTCTTCATCATGTGAAGCCCGTTTCAAAGCATAAGATAAAATAAGAATGCTGATGCAAGTCTCGATGCAGATTGCAGATCTGGGGCTGAAACCATTTCCATTTTCAGTTCAGCTAATTTGTTTCCAATTGCCTCTTTCATTTCACTGCACCCAAATGCTCATTTTCAAATCTGGAAGCAACTGCATTGCTAACTCTATAAAACAGAAATATTTTTGCTTGGCTTGATTATCTGAAGCATTTTTCTGATATCAGTGAAGCTAGAGCTCCTTATGACACTGATAACTAGAGTTACTTGGTTTGCATTACTCCTGCAAGATGTAAACTTAAAAGGTTCAAATTGGTTCCTACTCTACTGCTGTAGCCATCTCATGAAATAAGTTCATCACTTGAAGCTACCATTCAGACAGGACAAATACCTTGATGTCAGAAATGTTTTAGATTTAAAAGGAATTGACATCAAGGAAAGGTGCAGGTTTTGTAGGCTGTCTGCACCCAAATGGCGTGGCACATGTACGTCAGATGCATGTGTTTGATGTGTACCTTTTAATCATCTGTCCCTTGCCAGCCCACAAAAAGAATAGTTTATAGATCAGTTATGGTAGACTGTGGGCATTATTATTTCTTTCCTAAATGTTTGCATGCTGCGGAAGGCTTGTTGATTTGGACTAGAGGTTCACCCTGCTGTCTATGTTTTTCAGTTTGCCAGGCTGAAGGTTGTCTATGCCCACCCTTCACAACATACTCCATGCCTACTCACACCATTGCGCTGTACATGAACTTCAAGCATTCATACTTGAACCAGCGAGTTACTGACTTCATTTTCAATAACATCAGAGAAGATAAAATGCATCAATTAAGCTCGATATATTTCATGTAGAAGCGAAGTTGAGCACTAGTAACATCTGAGGTGGTATTAATCACAAAAATAAGAACAGCACTAATACAGTTTATGAGTTGAAGATTGTTAATGTTTCCCTGAAGAAACTTTTACATTTTTGTTTGCCTGATTTGTGATGGTCTCCTCTTTCATTTTAATATTCCAATTTTCTCTTTTCCTTGCCTACTTGGAGAATGCCTGAGAAACCCCTTTATGTTTATTTGAGCACTTAGAAGAATTAATGCTGGTTTACTCCTCTCAAAGATAATTACATTTTACAATTAACAAAATTTTACTTTGGTTCTTCTGTCTAATTGTTTAGATGGCAGCAATACTAAAATTGCCATGGTCTTTCATATCTCCTCGTACTCTGAGCTGTCCCATGTTCATTACAAAGAAGCCTTTGGGAAAACATTAACCAGCAAAATTTCATTGTTCGAAGGCAGCACACATCATGTAGTGTTTTAAATTCAGTCATTTTCCAGTTATCTTACGTAACAGCAATATGGAAATCTTGAAAAAAAACTGAATATGGTAATCCAAATATATATATATGTAGATATATATATATAGAGAGAGATATAAAAAATGTAGTCTTTGGACATACTCAGTTGTAAGTTATTTTTATATTTCCTTTTTTGTAAAATAATACTTTTATTATAAAGATTTTTAAATGTTATATTAAAGCTATATAGGTTCCCAACATATTGAACAGCCTTTGATGTACTTTTATATCTTTGGACCATCATGGTTACACCAATCCTGTTGTTATAAACAAAAATGGCTCTAGTTTTGAAAAATTGCATGAGATTCAGAAATGCTGAGAAAAATATGTTAAAAGGATTGGGAGGGAGCTCAATGTCTTTGGTTTTAAGAAGACAAGATTATGAGATGGTGATTACAATCTGTGCATAACTTTTTGAGGAACAGAAAACTGGTGAAGGCAAGAAAAACTGGTGATGGCAAAGAAAGATCCAGCAGCTGGAGACTGAAGCTGGGTAGATTCAGACTTGAATTGGGTAGCTCTTCTGAACAGGGAGAATTAACTCACTAATCGCAGGAGCACTCACTTGAAGGTTGTTGGATTTACCGTCGCTCAGCATTGATGTTTTTCTAAAAGTCATTCCCATGTGAACACAGATAAATTGGAGGAATCTGGTGGCGTGTGTTGTATAGGTCACATTGCAAGTTCTGAGAAAACCTGTTTTCTCTCTGAGTTACGTCTAATGTGGGTGGACGTGTTAGAGATGGTATAACCTGTAGAAGTGACAGTGTGATCTGTGGATGAGAATATTTGGTTGATCTGGTGTCAGGTCCCCTCAGGGGTGTGATTGCTCTCTGAACTTAAATGTTTTGCTAATACTCCTAATGCCCTGATTCTTTTATGTGTAATAGGCAGACTGACAGGAACAGTCACTGCCTACATCATGACAAGAAGATGCAGTTCCGTTAGAGGGATGAAGTGTGCGTTCCTGTTCTCTAAGTAATATTCTTGGTATGAAATGATTGTAGCCAACATACATGGGTAACCATTTTTCGAAGTGACAAGCTTTTTTGCTCTACTCGCAGGCACATGATTCATCCCATCGCATGACTTAGATTGAAAATAAGCATGCTCCAGTTTGTGGCTTTTTTTCAATGCAAGTTTAATGCCGTAGGCTGAGTTTTCCAGAAGAGGTTAAAAAAGCCAATGCTTACTGCTGGTAAGAACTGTGCCTGTTATATGTCAAGACCATTTGCAAATACAGATTTGATTTATTCATTCTGTTTTATTTTCTTCCTAAATTGAGCTCTCCTTCTATACAAGCCTACAGTGATCAAAGAGAAGGACGTAGGATTCCTTTACTTTTTTTTTTTTTTTTTCCATTTACACCTCACTGGAGTTAGTACAATATTGGGAAAACATTACAATAATTCGGACTCTTGGTTGGTTATTGATTCCATGCTATCAGTGAACATGCTTTCCTTAAAACTTTGTTGTTACTCTGAATTTAATTTATGTTAGTTGCTGAAAACAGTCCAGAGATTAGGATGAACAAAGTTGGAATATAAAATATTTAAAAGGAAGTGGTGGGAATTTAAGTCACAGTTTTCTTTTGTTACAAATGGACAACCAGTCAGAAGCAGAAATGTCTCTTTCGGATTGTCTCTTGAGGATTCTTCTTGGTAGACATCAGTGTACATGACAGTTTTTAATGTGAATAAAAGTGGCTTTATGGCCCTGAGAAATAGTACTTCTGTTTCACATATGGGATCTCTATTTTGCAAACAGAAACCTGTAGCAGTGACATACACCTGTAAATCTATCCATATTTGCGAGTGTCTGTGAAGGTAGTTTAAGGTATTTTGGTATAGGGATTTAATACTGCTATTTAAAATTATATTAAATGTGAAAATCATTACTGACCAATGAATTGTAAAAAAAAATATATACTTGCTAATCTTTATTAATCAGTGGTATATGAGATACTGTGTTTTCCGTACATTGTTATCCATTCTAAGAATATCTCTGATACCGCTATGCTACAAACTCTAATATTGACTTTTATTAAACGTATACTTCAAAAAAAAAATTATAGCAGTATTTCTACCTTCAAATCCCCCATCTGGGCTGACTGTGATCAGCTTGCTACCATGGAGTGTTAAACAAGAAATCCCAACTACACTCCAGAGACAAAAGGTTGGCTTCCAGACTTGCTGGAGAAAGGAAAATAATCTCTTTGTGGAGATAGAGAGAAAAGAAAGAAAGATTTGATCTGGTGTTTAACAACTTCTTCTCTTTTTCAATCCCTAATCAATTTTAACAGTTATTACCCTTTTGCAAATCTCTTTTTTATAGGTAATATTTGCCTTATAGTACAGGTAGAATGGTGAACCTGACAGTAGGTGCTAATAATCATGTGTATTTGGCGATACACTGAAGTTAAAATTGATTTTTTTTGGAGGAAGAATGCTATAACTGGTTTTGTATTCTTAGATTTGTGCTTCTAAGTGCTAAGTCATACTGATCAGCATGGGTTTATTGCATTATTTCAACGGCGGAGATAATTAAATGAATGATGACTAAAAGAGGACATTTATATGACATTCAATTATTTAACAATGTAAACTGTCAAAGTGTTTTATTCCAAGACTCTAAAAGCCGAATTTAGAAGCCAATCCAGTGAAGTCTCTTGAATTGAATTTTTCATTAGCTTTAATGACTTTTTTCAATAGTTATTGTATGGGTCATCTGCAAAATGCAGTAATTAAAGCACTGGTGGTAATTATAACTTACAGAAAATAACTGAAACTGAGTTTGAGTACAACATCTTGTCTTTATGCCACAGGACTACACCAAAGGCAGGTACGCGTGCTTTGTTTTCAGTGACCATGCTTTCCTTTCTGTGGTGGAAGCCACTGGGAAATGATTGCTTAGCATTATGGATACCTTCCACCACGTTATATTTAAGGTTCTGTTGAGGTTTTTTCTAGTCAGATTTTAAAATAAGCTCACAATTCCTAATATCAGATGTGTGCTTCTGTGCCAGATAACCCTCTTTCTCAGCCCTTGGGCTGCCCAGGGAAGTGGCCAAGTCCCCATCCCTGGAGGTATTTGAAAGACATGTAGACATGGTGCTTAGGGACATGGTTTAGTGGTGGGATGGCAGGGTTAGCTTAACGGTTGGACTTGATGATTTTAAAGGTCTTTTCCAACCTAAATGATTCTATGATTCTATTCAATGACCGTTAATAAATGTGTGAAAAAAAGTAGATGCCCATTTTCCCCTTCATCCTCCCTCACTCTTCAATCTCGCCTTTAAAGGGTATAAATATCACAACATAGTGTAAAGCTCCTTACCTCAAGGAAATTGGTGTGTGTCCTTTAATTCAGCAGTCTTCAGTGATTCAGATTAATTGATGATCCTCAGCATGTGTTTTAGCTTTGACCCCCAATGGTTTATTGTCTTTACAACCCCTAGTATCGGGGGACAGTCCGGTGAACAGGGTGCTAGACTAAGACTCAGGAGACCTTGTTTTGCAAGTTTTTCTCTGTCCTACTGAATGAACACAAATTTCTATATCTGTAAAAGAAGGGGACATCTTCCCCTTTGAGGTACTTTGAGCTTGGCAATGGAAAAAAAAAAAACAAACCATCAAGGCCCTTTTATTTTACTTTGGACTTCACTGGGAAGCAATGCACCTAACATATTCTCTTAAATATACTCTTAGACTGATTTTGGTCTCTGCCATTTATTTACTTTGAGTTGAAACAGTCACTTAGTCGTATGTACCTCGGTTTATTTCTGTAGACCAGGGGAGGTGATCCTGCACTGCTGTGCTTCACGTATATTTTGATGACTTAAATTACTGAAGGATTTTAAGTAGGGATGGTCATAATTAGTACATGTTAAATGCCCTTCAACATAATGTCAAGGTGCACAACAAGTGATTAAAACTGAAGACAGTGTTGCTCCTACTAGAGTAACTCTTCCTCTTTTGGGGCAAAATATCTATTTCATCATCAAATACAATGGCAAAAAGAAGAAGGGAAAAGAGGCTGTTTCTGGTATTATGGGCTGCTGACCTGTTGAAGATCTGCAGCAGAGGCCTGGAAATGAGCTATCCATTGAGGTGATAAGGTAACTAGATTATCCTGTTTGAAGATGCTTTGAGACCCATGAATATGCACAGTGTTCCCTTTCAAGGGTTAACCATGAGGTGAGAAGGTGTATAACATGCCTGTTGGATAGAATAGAGAAACCTAAATGCAGCTGAGATTTTTTTGTTGTTGTTTTCTTTCTAACATCTTGAAAAACAGATGAGATCCATGTTGTTTGTTTCATTAGTGTGCAGAAGTTACAAAAGTCTTACCTTTCCTCAGGAAATACAGTTATTGTTTTGTTTTTCCTGGGTTTTGAATCATCTGTTGAAGTCACAGGTCCTTGTTTACAAATTAAGATCCCATATGTGAAGCAGAATTGTAATTTCTTGGATATTACTCCTATTTTTGTTCACATTTTTACAAAGCACTCTAGTCTCAGGGAAGGGTTAATTTTATTAATAAGGGGGTTTAATTTTTCAGTATTGTGTGGCTTCCAGAATAAGTGCAAACTCTTTCCTGGGAAAGCCTGTTTTGAGTTTATAGTAAAAAGTGTTTAAAGTTTGCAGATGTTCCAGTTTTGGAAGCAGGCCAGACTAGAGCTACAAACTTGATTTTATACCCTATAAGGGTAAAGAGATTGAAGAGCTTTTACCAAGAATACTTTACTAACAGATTGGGCTTCTCTTCAGAGAGAGCTGCCAATTAAAAAACTCCCTCCGATACTTATTTATGTGTTTTGATTCTAAAGGGCAGAAGTCATGGGCCCAAGTCGTGTTTCTGGTGAAGTTAAAGGGATCTGCCCTTCATCAGCATGTGACATTGCGGTTGGGACAGGGTTTTCATTCTGCGTCACTGAGCACCCAGGAGCCCAGCTCTGAAGATCTGACTCAGAGTCTACCTCAGGCAAGAGTAAATGGAGATCTTGCCTGAGGAATGACTGACTATTTCATATAGGAATTCTTAGGATATAAAATGATTTGTAGCAAACGAAGGGAATTTCGTTCCTCATAAAGTGCTGACACCAATTTCCATTGGCTCACCCAGGGAGAAATTATTCCTTCTTGTCTGATCTTGTAAAAGTAGTGTCTGCAGACCCTTAAAAATCCTGCTTTGTGCCACTGGCAAGCTGAGGGGGTGATTGCCAGCTTCTTTCTGCTGGTCGGGAGGGAATGGTTTGATGCAGAGGAACATTCATTAAAACACTTGATGCGAACCTGAGTGACATTTCAGAAAACTGAGAAACTTTTGGAAAATGGGTAAAGGTACGGGAAATTGCTATTAGCCTTATGCTTCATAGAAGTTTTGTGAAGAAGCTTTCAAAAGGCGTAGTACCATTTTCCAACCCTCTGTTGGAAAATTCAAGTTTTGTTAAATGCCAGGTTTCTTGGGACCAAGGCAGAAGAATTAAAAGGGTGTGTTGCTCATTTTTTTGTTCCCTCCCCCTTCCACAGTGCCAGAAGGTGAAGCTCTTTGCCTTCCTTCTGCAGTAAGTTCTAAGACACAGGAGTGTAGGGGATCCGGGTCTTAGCTCTCATGAAGGTTACAGAACTTGGTGAGGAATCTAAGAAAGGATGAAAATACATATCACGACATCAATATTGCTGACCAAAGCTGTCCAATACTTTGAGCCTTCTAGATTCCTCCACTCACTAAGGTAGATACCATTTTGGTGGTAATAGAGAGCTTTGACAATAGCAATTACTATTCACATACTGAAACGATAGATTCCTTTAGACAGAGGATGTAAAGATAAGTGAAATGTTTGGTTTCTGAAGGGGAGATTGTTACATTTTCCCATCTTGACAAAAGAGATTTTAAAGAACCAGCTGAAAGCTCCAGCTGATGTGGTTTTGTCTGGATAATGATAGGTTCGAATCTACCCTGTAGCCTAGAGCCCCTTTTAATTTTTTTTAACTGAATTGCTATCAGGAGGTAAAAAGAGCGTAAGTAGCCTTGTGACTGGTGTCCCCAGTGGAGCTTGCCTTGAGCACTTTGCCTTCGTCTAAGTTGTGAACTTAGTCCACCTTTGAGAGAGCAGCAAGCAATTCCCAAGATAGAGCTCAAGCAAACAAGGGCAAGATGTGTGTATCAGGGTGCTTACCCAACTCCCCTCCGTGGAGTCGCTAGCACATGTGCTCAAAAAGATGGATAACAAGACAGTTGTGAAAATCTGCTAAAAGTTATCTTGGGTAGAAAAAACCTACCCAGAAACCCTTCTGTTACAGTGCCCATAGTTGAAAGAGCTTTTTGGCCACCAAAATCTCAGATAAAGAAGTTTGAGGTCTAATTGGAACCTCAGTTCTTTCGGGTGATTTTCTTCTACGTTAGTACACACTGTCAAAAGTCAGTGTTTGAAGTGTTTGACATCCGAAAACTCTGCTTTCACTTGATATTTGGAACTGTCTTTGAGCAAAGGTAACATTGTGTTCCCTTTTAAATGTATAGATTTAGATGTGTAGGTTCTTAATTTACAAGGTAAATTCACTCTGCAGTTACGATTGCTTTAAATCAATCTGCTAAATTATTTTACTTGCTTTCAGACTGTTCTTTAGAGAGACTATTTGAGGGTTTTTTGAGAGCATGATGACTGAATTTATGAATGTATTCTCTATAGCAACATCAATTATTCCAATAAAGGTCAAATAAAAGGAGCTATTTACTTGTTTTCTCAGACAAAGACTTGCCGGGACTTTCAAGTAGCTCAGATGTCTGTACCGCAGCAAGCCTCTGTAACACAATGAATACTCATGCTGCCTTCACATGTGTTCCCACACTATTCGGTAGAGATGTCCATGAAAAGGCACTTGTTGATGTCCTAGAGACTAGCCCGTTATCATGCTCTTTGTTTCCCCAAATAGTGCAGTTCAATGCAATGGAACTTAACATAGGAGTCAACAATGTGGAAAATGGCTTTGCTATTTCATTGAGTGAGCGTCACTTCAGCGGGAGTGCGCCTTTCGTCTGCTGGACTAAAAGAAATTTGATGCTGTTGAATGTGAAAAACAAGGAAGCTCCCTGCTGTTTATTTTGCAACAGCAAAGATTGTTGTTGTCTTTCTGTTGGAGTTTATGGTATCTTTCTACAGAATAGAGAGGCACAAAATCAAGTGGTTTTAAAGGATGGAGAAATCTCCATTTCTGCTGATACAAGGCAATTCTATTCTGTATGAAAAGAGGGAACAGAGGCCTCATCCTATGCTTGTGCCAAGTGGCTACGTAAGGCTTAAACGTAAGACAGGATCACCTTGCTGATTCACTTGGGCTCTGCTAAGTTATCACTTTTTATCTGTTTATTGCGTAGCTGATTGCTTGGCATCAAAGTTACACAAGTGAAATTTCTCAGATGTCCTGTTTAAAACTATGAGGAGAATGATAATTAACATAGGGTTTGTTTAGATTTGTTTTTTTTTCTAAGAAACTTCATTTTCATTAAGTCTTTCTCACTTATACTCTGACCATGATTTCCCTTAGCCTAAAACAAGGGAAATGATCTCCCCAATGTAATACTTTCCTTTGATTAAAATGGTGTAACTCATGCTGAGAGTAGTAACATGTTTTACAGTTTTTTTCTTTACCATGTAAAGAAAAAAGGTACTTACTGTACCACTCAAAGGGCTCCATGAAGAGGCAGGTAGCATTAACACCATTTTGTAGATAAGAAATTGAAACAGAGAGAAGGAAATGCCTTTCCTAAGGTGTCACTCAATTGACCAGTCTGGTGCCCTCTGTGACAATGTAATGCCGTTTATCTGTAAATAATTCAGCTGAATGCTGGTGAATCAGATTATTTCATGCTTCAGCTCTGTATCTGGTGATTTAGCTGTATGCTAACTTACTCGTGCTTTGCAGACAGTGTGGGCTGTGCCATATGAGTGGTCCTAATGATAGTAAAAGAAAAACATAGGTACTTAATTTTGAGCTCTTTTTTTTCTTTTTTTCCACCCATGGTTGTAACAGAAAACCACATGTTTGTAGAAAAATCACAGAGAACTGTAGCAGATGGGAGAGATGAGCTGCTAAAATATCCCAAAGTTCAGCTTCAGTGCATGGGCATTGAAGATGAAGACATAAGGCAACCAGATCTTGAGAGGAAAAGCTGTCATTCTGAGAAACAGCCAAAGAAATGATACCTGAGGGACATGGATGCCCAGCAGTGTCTTCGCCAGCACTGGGGGTTACTGTAGCCACCTTACTGCTGGTTTCCTCATAGCAGTGGAGGCTGAGATATCACAGTTGTACCCGTAGGTTTAGGTCTGCTCTGGAGCTTGTTGTTAGATGATACTTATGCTACTTGGTTTCCAGTCATGAAGTATTTAACACTGGTAAAACATCTTCATCCACAGTACCTTTCAAAACACTAAGATGAAACAAAACTTGAGGTTCTCTAGCTTCATTATTTTCTAGAAATAGGAAGTGAAAAATTGGAGCAAACAGTACAACAACAGTACCTAATGGGTGGCTTGGCTCTTTTCAACTTTTGATGAGTTTCTGTTTGTAGGCAGCTGCATGAAGAACTGCCAACCATCCAAGACTATTTGCAAAAGAGGAGTTCAGTAACATTTTACAATTTTTCAAGGGCAACAACTATGATAAGTCGTTGACTCCTAAATTCCGTAGCCAGGTTTGATTAAAAAAAATCTCCATCCTGTGACTGCATATACTCACATGAAAAAGAACTGTTCATGGTAACCTTGCTGTGGCCATGATAGTCCGATAGTCTATGGATATAAATGAGGTAAAGTTTGTAAGAAGAGGTCATCTCTTCTATTAATTCTCTCTACAAACCCTTCATTCTCATTAATATGCATTCCTGTTCCCTCTACTATAGAAAACATAATCATGCACCAAAATGACTGTTCCCTTTGAGCTTTGTCACCTCAGGCTTTACAGTGTTATTTCGTTTTGGTTCTCATTTAAGAAATTACTCAAGTACTGATTCTAAAAGAGGTTTGGAATGTTAATTAGGTCCATTAGGTCTATGCCGAGGCCATCAAATTAATTTTGCTTCTATCCTATGTAGATACGAATCTCAGCTTCCTGAATTGAAAAGACTATACAACCCGTTGTGTCCTGGAACTTCTCTATAATGCATTTATAGTACTTATCTGCCCCAAAGAAATATTTCTGCTCATTCAGGATAAGTTTAAAACACCTACTTTGCAGAAGGCAGTCTCCTCTGTCTCTTTTTACTTCTGATTTGTGGCAAAGGTCTAACTGAAGTTAAAGTGAAATAATACCTAAGTTCTTATTTAAACCATAGGACTTTTATGGGGGCTTCAGAATTCCTGGACATTTAAAACAAAATTAGTAAGAAATTCTGTATCTTTAGTTCTAATAACAGCACTTATTTTATGCAGAGTCCAGCATACAAACTGCACCTAAAATACTTTGCGAAGTTGAATAGTAACAGACAGAAGGAGAATTCGTGTCCTTGGTTTGTGTGAAGGAGGCTGGACTTTGTCCATTCTGATCCTACCAGAGGGATAGGTATGACCTCAAAGCTACCAGAAGATATTGTGACAGGTTTGCATCCAAGGCCAAAACTGATGATAATCATGAACAATGCTTAAGGGAATTTTATTCATGCTACCCAAAAAATGCACGTAAAGAGGTAACCTGTTGTGTAAATGAACGAAATTATGAGTTTTAACCATTATTGCAACTTTCTTTGTAAAAGAAATATGGAACATGGGGCTGTTGTGCATTTTACGTGGTAGGGAGGATTAGGATTTGTCTCAGGACTCATTTGGTTCACTTTTCTGCAGTACCTTTGGCTCTCAGTAGCCTCGGGCATTCATATCATTTGTGTCCACCAGCTCATGCTTCACATCTCCTTCTGCTTCACGTACAACTCATAAGTATCTCAAATACCGCCCTAGGAGACCTAATTTGTTTATAAAAGTAGTGTCAGTTGGGAAGGACAGCTTTAAAATCTTCCTAAAAATTATCTGTCCCTGTCTCTGATTTGGAATTTACTAAGGGGAGATAAGCAGTAATTGCTTGATGACGCTGGGCGTTCTTACAGTTTAATTACTGAATGACCGTAGATGCACTGAGAACCTCGCATAAAAGGTACCTAAGACATAGAAAGTATACTCGTTTTAATGTCTCGTTGCAAGGACCCTTTCTTCAAATGAATATCCCTGGGTTAATATAATTTTCGTGATAGTCACAAGTCCGTGTGGTTCCTCCGTAATTCCATTTTCTTTTCTAATTGTCACCTTAGGAAGAAATTATTTCCAGTTTCGTTTTTCACAACGAAGCTGTAAAGTGTAGGTTCAGCTTAAAGGAAGCTAATAAAGGAATGCTGTAAGATGATGCGGTTTTATGTGTGATGTTGGGAAATATAATTAGGATTTTTCTCTTAGGGGGTGGGAAAATAAACGTGCTGGTCTGGAGCACAATAAAAAAGAATTTTCCATTTCTGATATTTCAAGTGAGAAAGAGGTTTAAAAAAAAAAAAAAAAAGAGATGGAAGCACTTTACTGAGCTCAGTACCAAGGAGACAAGTTATCCAGTGGTAGGAGATGTAAACAGGAGCTTGTCACTGATATCTTTCCTGGCCTTGACCAAGCCATTGAACTGTGCCTTGATTTCTTCATCAGCAAAATTAAATTAGGGATTGACATTTTGGTTCAGAATATCGTGATGAGGTGACTGAATTTTTGAATAGTTTTTCAAATGTGTTTGCCAGTAAGCTGAATTTAACCATCTAGACAATTGCAGCTGATATTAATAGTACGCGAAATCAATTTTCTGTTGTATGTTTTCCTTTAAGCAATCAAAACCAAAACAATGTACAATTTGATTTAATGTCTTAAGTGTTCCATATGTGTCTTTTTCCCACAACCTTTGATGTTAATTCTGAAAACAAATCTTTTGGGGGATTCAGGGCTATGAGGCTTGGTTTTCCCAACAGAAGATGGATTTTCATTTCTTTGTTCCATTTAATTCGTTGTTCTTACTAACCTGATCCCTGAAGGTGTGCAGCAGTCAAGAATGCACCATTCCTTATTGCTTTCCTTTCCTGGTGGTAAAGTAGCCAAATCCATCTCACAAAAAGTTGTTATTATACAAAAATAATCAAGAAAAAGTTAAACATTACTGCAGAGAGCCTTACTTGACATAGCTAGGGGTGTCTACTGGGTGAGTGACCAGAGATGGATAGATATCTTTAACTTTGTAAATGTTATGATGTTAGAAGTCTAAGATGAAATACCACTGTGTCATGAGCTCAGTCAGCATTCAGGAGATGAATGCATCTGTCATCAGCCTCGTGATTAAAAAGCATAAAGTGGCATAAATCCAGTAAATTATTCCAGAAGTTTTGAGGTTTTTGCATCTTTTAAATATGAAAACTTACGGTTTCCTTGTGACAGGGGTTAAGAAATATCTCCGCGAACTACAGAGTAATAGATTCTCTTCTTAGAAAATATGATCCATATCATAATGAATATATGGCAAAAAAACCCCACAGCAATAAAGGAAGGCAGCCAAATCCATGGCAAAAAAACCCCTGAAAACATGCCCAATAATACATCCAAACCAGTACGTGAATTATCGAAATGAGCATAAAAACTGAGCTGGCTTTAATGTAAGTAAATGGGGTGTTTGAGGTAATGGCAAGAACTTAGGTAAATGAATGCTCCAATGTAAAGCTGTGCTGCTCTGCCACATCCATCTGTGTCCACACTGCCTCCAGTGATTTGTATTTTGACTTTTTGCTGACGATGCTTGAAAAGACTACCGTCTACCCAGCAGAAATCTGGTTTTCCTAGATTGTATGAGTGCAATAGAGATTTTAACGTAATATTTCTTATGTGTTAGTTTTGATTAGAAGAAATAAAAATGGCTTCCTGATCCCCATATCTTTTGAGATAAACTAACAGCCTGTGCTTTCCTGCTATATGGATTAACGTAACAGGACCATGGAAAGGCCTTTGGAACTGGGATGAAGCATTGTCCCAGCTCCGTAGAAAGGATGTCCAGAGTGGAAATGAGAACAAGTACAGCATGAATTAGCTATTTGAAGGTTTTGGTCTCCAGGAAAATTGCTCTTTGGTAAGTAGCACATTTTCAGTGCAGACTCGACAGTCAAAATTAAGGCATTGGAGCCTTATAAAATAACATTGTTAAATGGTGAAGAGATGCCAGTTAGGAATTGCACGCTGCCTGAGCAATGCTGTTAGAGGACTGTGCATGTATGTCTTAAAAGGTCTGGTGACTGAAACACACGTTGGAAGATCATGAAGAACATCTCTGTGTCTTCAGTGTAAGGTTTTTAAGGAAATATGCACTGTGATATTAGCAGTACTTGACACTCATTTTTACATATTCGAGGCATGGTTAAGCCATTAAGGGATCCTCATGACATGTCTATGAATGAAGTATAATTGCTGATAAATTCACACTCTATGGCTTAAAAAAGCATGCCTTGATCTTTGGGAAATTGCCCGTCTCTGTTAGTGAGTCAATGGCAGAACATGGTTTTAACTTAGTTGTGTTTCATACCCAGAATCTGCTTATTTGAGCTGTGTATGTTGAAAAGCCATAAAAACCTAGTTGGCTTCAAGGAATAAAAGGAAAAATAAATAAATAAATTAATAAATAAACCCAAGGCAACAAACCAGTATGTTCATTGCTACAATTGTAAATACATTTAGCAATAGTCTTCTCTTTACCCATCTCATTTTCATTGTCCTGGATACCCTCAGATCTTTCTGTGTTGAATTCATGGCTTCAGGGGGGATGTCTGCTGCGGTGTGTTAAAGATGTGAGAAGGAACCAGGGTGAAAGCTTACTAGGGCCATCTCCAGTGCAATTCTAATATCTTTCATTTGGAAATCTAGAAAAAAAATCCCAGAAATACCAGACTGTAGTGGAATGGTTTAATTTTTTATTTTATATTGTTCCTTCAGCAAATGAAGGAAGTTACCATCATCCCCCAGTGATTTTTCTACAGCACTTTCCTGTTTCAGTTGCGGAGGAGCGTATATGTTTGTTGTTGGGGGGAACGTGTTGTTTAATACCTTGAAAAGCTTGTGTGATTTGATTATTTTAAATTTAGTGTCACTGCTGCAGAGTGACCTCCCTGGGCATTCCGCCTCATCCTCTCCTCCAGGGCTACACGTAGCTCTCAGGTCTCAAACCTCATGATATCTAAGCCACTGGTCAGGGCTCAGCTTTAATAAAACAAAATGCTACACAATTGGAACAAATCCTGTCTGGAAAATATATTAAGAATTTTTTCAAGCAAACCAGTTCAGATCACTCGTGTCCTTCCTCCGTTAGTCAGGAGGAACATTTGTTTAATACTTTCCTTGAATGATTTTCTTGATGGAGGGAGAGCAAGTGAGTCCCTCAGAGACCATGTGGCTTCTTATGGATTTAGTTAGAAATTCTGTTGCTAGGAAGCCTGTAAAGAAATATGTGGTATGAATAACACAAATACATACAGTAGTCCTCAAATAGCCCTTGTATCCATCTGTCACGTGTCAGCATTTGTTTATGGAAATATCCTTTCCCAAATGTCAGTCTGCTTCATTCAAAACTTCACAAGTTTGCTGGAAAATTGTCATCGTCAACTATGCAGATGAGTCCAAATAACTCCAGTGCAAATAGTCTGGAGAAGAGGAGGCTGAGGGGAGACCTTATCGCCCTCTACAACTACCTGAAAGGAGGCTGTAGCAAGGTGGCAATCGGCCTCTTCTCCCTGGTAATGGATGGTAGGATGAGGGGAAATGGTCTGAAGTTGCGCCAGGGCCGGTTTAGGGTAGATATTAGGATAGGAAAAACTTCTTCACCGAAAGGGTTGTCAGGCTCTGGGATGTGCTGCCCAGGGAGGTGGTCGAGTCCCCATCCCTGGAGGGATTTAAAAGTGGGCAGACGAGGTGCTTAGAGACATGGTTTAGTGGTGGGATGGCAGGGTTAGGCTAACGGTTGGACTTGATGATCTTAAAGGTCTTTTCCAACCTAAACAATTCTATGATTCTAAGCGTTGACCTCAAGCGAAGCACTTTTATTGTCAAGTTGCTGCATTTCTCCTTTAGTTTGCACTGCCGGTGTACAGCTATATGTGTAATTTATTCTTTATTTATTTTTTTTCCTGTTACAGATTTCATAATTGCAATTTAAGTGTTACACTGGGACAGGGCAAAGATTAATTTGATTTTAATTCATTTTTTAATTGCAGTTTTTGCCAAAGCTTGAGTTACATTTCTCTGTGTATTTAGAGTTGCTACATTGGTCTAACATAAATATTAACCCACTTAAAGCTACACATTACTTTTAATCTTAGGAAAATCCTCTCTTTAGTTTAGGAAGACATTTCATCTCTGTTCACCGTGAAATTGCCACAAATGAGCAAGAATAGAGTTATGCTGTTAATTCCATGTGCGTGGCATTGAATCATTATTTAAGGAATTTATGAATTATCCTTTGGATAGGCAATCTTGTTTTCAAATAAAATTATGGATTTAATGTTATCTCATCTCAGCGATGCGTCTGTATATTCCATGTTCCGTATCTGGAATAATATTTGTCTGGGCAAGGGCTATCTACTGCCACTTAGGGTCACAGGAAAAGGTTGAACATTTGCACTAGAAACAAAGATAGACTGGAGGACCTGGAATCACAGCTGTCACCGAGTTGTCCCGCTGTCCAGAAGCGCTTTGCAACTCAAAACCCATTTTGGAATTTAAGTTTACAGCAGGATCTACACCTTTGTTGCCAGGTACTGCATATAAAATAAAACAATGTTGTGCTCAGTGTTTAAATCTTATTATTGGCAGATTGATAGGTTGATAATAGGTGCCCATGTTGGTGCTTCTTGTCAAAAAGCTTCAAGGTTTAATGTTCCTGCCCCTTTGGTTCTTACAGGAAAGATGCCCCCAGTGTATGTTGCTTTCTTTCCTGGAAAGCTAGTTGGGCCAGGACCAATAAGAATGCTGGTAGCAAAAAAGAATCCTACAAGTCTTAACAGAGCAGAACTTACTTGACTTCTAAATTTGTCTGAAGAATTAAAACAGCAAAATGTTAGTTTGTTATAATAAAAGATAAAAAGCCTTTTGAATGTGTATGATCTCAGAGTTCTGTCACTGTAAACGCCTCTGGTTTGGGAAATCGTGTTATCTGCCTCTTGCACAAATTGGAGGACCACCAGGAACGTGGACCTTTTCATTCTTGTGTTAGCAATTGTGCTGCTCTTCATAAGAATAAAAATTCAAGTTAATAACTCTTCATTTTCAAGAACAGGCACGGGTAGTGTTTAATGTTACCTCCTGAGGTTTGTAGTCTCACTCAAATGAGATCACTTTGAAGGAGCAGGCTACATCTGCCAGCTCTTAGTCATGCAACAAGTCACTAACTGCTGCATCTCTGGTGTGCCTTCCTTGGGTTTGCTTTGGTTTTGGTAATAACATTTCAGGAAGATTTGTGAGAATTTCAGGGGCCTTTTGACGAGGAGCAAGAGCAGATGCATTCCAAAGGCCAAAGGGTGCAGCCATGGCTGGTGGATCCACCAGGGATGGGGAGCCACGGTGACGGCGAGGCATGCAGGAGCACTGAGCCAGGATGCTGGGTGGCAAATCAGGATTGGGGCCGGAGACACAGCCCAGTGAGTCCATAGCCATGAGACAGCCCCAGGGTCAAGCCAGGAAGCCCAGGCATCAGGTCCAGGTCTGGACTGAGGACCAGGAGACTACATGCAGGCTTAGCTGCTGCAAAGCTGCAGCCTGAAATCAGCTCTGACATTTTCATTGATTTCACCCCTTTCACCACTTTTCTTTTCTGCAAAGAACAGCATCTCGCAGCATCCCAGTGATGCCATGCCCCTGCCTACACACGTGTATTTGCCAAGCATGTCGTGTACAGTGGGAGCATCAAAGATCATAGCAGTAAACAGAAAGACTTACAGGAACTGTCCAAAGACAGACTTCCAGGGACTTCAGGCAGGTCATTTTAATGGATTCACCACATTATTTAGCCATGAAGAATCTTAGAAATGCATCTATTCCCCAGAAATTTAAGAGCCATTTAGTAAGGTGTCACTCCCATGCCTTATTCTTGCCTGTAAAGCGTCAGCCAAGCACTGACCCTGCATATGGTGTTTCCTACTTGGTGACAGTGATGAAGCTTTCTGGTGTTGTTAGGAGTTTGGAGATGTACTAAGATTTTATATAAGTACCAGTGTAATTCCCGTAAGTTTCCTGGATTTTATGTGCTGGTTTGGGTACTGGCAGCCGCAGTAGTTTTACAGGTAGTTTGTGCTGCCACTATGACATTACAGCATTTGGAAAGATTTTGGTGAAACCCTGCCCCGTGCTACATCCTTCTTTTACAGAAAATCTTTTCTTGGTGGAGATGAAGAAATAAGGAAGGAATCTACAATTTCTGTATTCATTTAAAATATGAATATATTTATTTATTGAGCAGGGAATCAATTGGAAGATGTATGATGCTATCAGCTCAATGAACTTTCCCTTTCTAGATAAGGTGGCCTTCCATCAAATGGTAATATATAACATTGCAGAGCTGCCCCTCCAGTAAATTTAACTGCAACCCTGCCAATGTTTTAATAAGGTAACCTGGAATTACTGTGGGTTTACCTTACGTTTGATACTGGTTTACACTTAGGTTTTGAAAGAGAGAAGTGAAATAGGTAAGGATTTAAGCCTGTTGGTAAAACCCTAAGTCAGAAACTTGTACAGCAAGGTCTGGTAATGGGCCCAGCTATTGCAGTTGTAGCTACCCATGCTTAGCTATTTTAAATTTTCTCATGTTCGTAGTATTTAGGCGTAAGCTGTGAGTTGCTGTTTCACGTTCCACATTAACAATAAAACCAGAACTTTGTCTAAAGTTTCTGTGAATGAGCTTAGGGGGTCTGTTTTTTCTGGTAGTTGAGCAAAGAGATCCCAAACAGGAAGATGAATTTAAAGGATTTTGGGGAGTACAGTTTGGGTCTGCTCCTTCTACTCCTTGTGCTTGCACCATCAGTGCTGAAGTGATTTTTTTACGTTTCTTTTTCCGGTGGGTTTTTTCCATGCTACTAGTTACGGATTTTCTCTCAATGAGGTGCTGAGGGTTTGATATATGAAAGGATCTCTTCTCCCAAATCCATACAAACCCAATTATTTGCTATATGCCTTGAACCTTCTCTTTGGTCATTCTAGAAAGATGACAGAATGATTTCTAGCAAGAATGAGGTGATAAATCAGAATTGTACTTTTAACTAAGGTAATTGCAACCCTGAATTTGCTCAGTTGTTTAACTTTTCATAACACTTTATTCTGAACTCAGAAGCGATCTGAATGTTGGTTTTGCAGCAACCAGGGTGAGTGGAAATACTTATTATGTAGGTGGCTGGCTATGGGGTTTTATCGCATCTCTAAAATAGAAACAATATTCCTTTTCATTTGTGTGGACTTTTGCCTGAGGATGTTAATGCAGCTTTATAACATTTTTGGGAAGGAGAAGAACATTATTAAATCTAGTCTGCCAGTAGAGTAGATTTAGTAACACTCCAGCAGAGAGAGTGAACCCCACTGGGGAGCAGAACCATATTTTCCCCGTCTCTTGAGTTTAGAGCTTTTACTGGACAAAGTCACATGCTCTTGGTGGCAGATACATATTTTTTTTTTGTAGATAAAGAAGTCCTTTGCAGCGTTCATTCTGTCTCATCAATATGGTCCATAGCAAACTGCTTGCAGATCATCAGGATCAAACTGGGAGCGGTGTACACGAGCCTATGCCATCCTAACAACAGCAATTCTCCGTGTTTTATGCAGTGATGAAATCTGACTTAAGTCAGGGGATGTCTTTTGTATGGTATGAATAAAAATAAAGCAGCATAGCACTTCCAAGACTTCCCTTTGAAACTCTGAGAAACCGATAAGCGTTGGCTCATTCATGAATCAAAGCTCGTGGCAATCCATTTACCAGAAGAATACACAGGCTCTGTTACGACGGTTTAAAAGCCACAATATGGGTTTATCTTTGCTAATCATGAAACAGAGATTAGCATCCTCAACTAATGTTAGCTGGCTGGTGCTGTGGATAGTTCCCTTTCAGAAATGTATTTCTTTTTCTTGCTTTGAAACACCTTTTCCTCCCTCTTCTTGTTTTTCCTCAGCTTATTTTTCCTATTGGACACATAGAGACTGATGGAAGTTTGTTGATTAGACACCGAGATGATAACTGCTGCTGTGTTATGTTGGTCCTGGCAGCCCTGTGAAACACTTCTTTCCCCAATGGTCTTGTCCTCTCTCTTCCTTTGGAGGTATATTGGTCAATTTTGGTGGAACAGAGCGTCTTGGCTTTGTCCCCGTAGATCTTCCATGTGGTCTAGTAACTATGGTCAAGCAAAACATATAATGAAACAGGTAGAACACAAGCTATTGAAAGCATTTACTGAAGAAATTAAGGAAAGAGCATATGGAAATTTATTCTGTCAATAATTGCCTGAAGTTTTTCAGGACTGACAATACATGGAAAATGAAGTGTCTGTGAGTAAGGCAAGGCTGCAGAGAGGAGATAGGGGGCATGGTGGGAAAGGTGGCGTCGGAGGCAAGGCGGGTTCAGCGGTACTGTGAACTAAGCCCTGGGCTTCAAAGTGCTTGGCTGCGTGCTCACTCTGTAAGGCCAGCCAAAAAACCCTCTTTCATCTTTTTCACTTTCTCTGCTTTCTGGAAAATTCACACAAACTGTACCTGCCTTAGAAATGCCTCGTTGTTTGTAGGCAGGATTTATAAATAGAAGTGTTTGTGTGGCAGTTGATTAAAAAAAAAAAAAAAATCCAAATAACAAACTTACCGTGTGATGAATTCTACACGCTTGCCGAAGGAATCAATACCCTCTTTGATTTACAGAGTATGGATT
>NW_009259427.1:1872911-1873843 GCF_000687185.1 Egretta garzetta | reverse complement strand
GCACTTTTCTAGAGGAAACAAAATGATTCTTTAAGTTGTTTATATAGAGTATTTTATTTGCAGATGAAGAATATCATGTCCAAGTGTAATGGATCTGTCAGTTGCAAGTGATTTCTATGTATATAAAAAAGAGATCAAAGATATAACCTTCCTAAAATAGCCCTCTTTATGTAATCATTATAAAGTTCTACCACAGGCAAGATAAATAGAGGCTCATCATGGTGATAATATACTTAGAAAGTTGAATTCAAGCCTAATAAGGAAAGTATTTTGCTGTTATTGCTGTTCATATATTTTAATCATTTGTAAGCATATTATCAAGAACAAGACAGGGGCTTTATAGATAAAAACATTAGAAAGCTGGTATCTTTTTTCTTTCTTAGAGGTTTTGACCAGTATAATTTTGTGCAAAATATTTTACGCGGACTATCTGATATCGGTTCAAAGTGGAAAGGAAATGAGAATAATATAAGAGAGGTTTAAGTATTTGACTCAAGTGAAAGGATCCAGCAACTAAATTAATTTAAAGCATGAAGCATCATTTCAGTTGCTTTTGCCGGGGAAATAAGGTACGGTGCTTTCAGGTTGTGTTTTACGAGCAGCTTTATAAAACCCTGGTAGAGTTTCAGCAGAGATGAAGAAATCACAGTTAGGATCCTGGAAGCATTTTTGCAGAAACCTTAACTTGGATGTGTAGAAGCAGAGATTTAGTGCTGTTTATAAATGTTTCCAGGGCTAGGGCGGAAAAAGAAAAAATCACTAGTAGATTTTTTAGTTCACCCTGTTACCGATATAGAAATGTTCAGCAGAAGAGCCAGTAGCTAGAGGCACTTCTGCTGGTTCCTGCCCCCCCTCCACAAATGAAGCAGTTATTCAGTGCAGTCTTTTTGTCTTTTCTTTTTTTTTTTTTTTCCTTAGTCATTTAATTTTTT
>NW_009259427.1:1854947-1872102 GCF_000687185.1 Egretta garzetta | reverse complement strand
ATGCACTTTTCTTAAGGAAACAAAATGATTCTTTAAGTTGTTTATATAGAGTATTTTATTTGCAGATGAAGAATATCATGTCCAAGTGTAATGGATCTGTCAGTTGCAAGTGATTTCTATGTATATAAAAAAGAGATCAAAGATATAACCTTCCTAAAATAGCCCTCTTTATGTAATCATTATAAAGTTCTACCACAGGCAAGATAAATAGAGGCTCATCATGGTGATAATATACTTAGAAAGTTGAATTCAAGCCTAATAAGGAAAGTATTTTGCTGTTATTGCTGTTCATATATTTTAATCATTTATAAGCATATTATCAAGAACAAGACAGGGGCTTTATAGATAAAAACATTAGAAAGCTGGTATCTTTTTTCTTTCTTAGAGGTTTTGACCAGTATAATTTTGTGCAAAATATTTTACGCGGACTATCTGATATCGGTTCAAAGTGGAAAGGAAATGAGAATAATATAAGAGAGGTTTAAGTATTTGACTCAAGTGAAAGGATCCAGCAACTAAATTAATTTAAAGCATGAAGCATCATTTCAGTTGCTTTTGCTGGGGAAATAAGGTACGGTGCTTTCAGGTTGTGTTTTACGAGCAGCTTTATAAAACCCTGGTAGAGTTTCAGCAGAGATGAAGAAATCACAGTTAGGATCCTGGAAGCATTTTTGCAGAAACCTTAACTTGGATGTGTAGAAGCAGAGATTTAGTGCTGTTTATAAATGTTTCCAGGGCTAGGGCGGAAAAAGAAAAAATCACTAGTAGATTTTTTAGTTCACCCTGTTACCGATATAGAAATGTTCAGCAGAAGAGCCAGTAGCTAGAGGCACTTCTGCTGGTTCCTGCCCCCCCTCCACAAATGAAGCAGTTATTCAGTGCAGTCTTTTTGTCTTTTCTTTTTTTTTTTTTTTTTCAGTAGTCATTTAATTATTATTTGGGCACGCTGCGCTTACTGCAGTATCTTTCATACTAATTTAGGCACGCCAGCTTTTGAATGATTAATGTTGACTGTGCTCAGAAATCTCGTTGAACCTTTCCAGCCTTGAGCTGTGTTGAATTGTATGAACTGGTTTTGATGTGAAGTCCGCTGTGC
This sequence comes from Egretta garzetta, assembly GCF_000687185.1. Taxonomy (NCBI): domain Eukaryota; kingdom Metazoa; phylum Chordata; class Aves; order Pelecaniformes; family Ardeidae; genus Egretta; species Egretta garzetta. The sequence continues at coordinate 1,871,006 of NW_009259427.1, read as the reverse complement.
TGAACAGGAATAACTAATGTGTATCTGGACTGGGCTAATAGATGCATTCTGTAAGCAACCTGACAACCTTGCTGTCTCGGCCAACTGTAAGGCACTGAGTGCCTGTTTTTTCAGGGGGGCTCTGGTGTTGCTGCTTTCAAGGTTTTTCTCTCCTCTTGAATATCTTTTGGATATTATTCCCCCTCCCGTGTAATACTTGCTGTAACTCTAATTCTGATCACTCTATATTCATACCTGTATTTTAACCTTTTCCATATTGATGGTATTGGTAATACCCACTCCGATGACGTATATGAAACTGTTTCATTTTAACTAAATCCAGGTCCAGCATTTGCCTCACAGCTCTAGCTTTTATTAAACAACCCACTGCCATCTACAATTACCACTTCTTATCTGTCCTTTGACCATTTTTCTTTTTTTAATAAATAAAAAACTAAATTACTTTTTCATTTCAAGTCTAGTAGCTCACAGTGCTTTCCCGGCATTCAGACAGGCAGTTAGATGCACCATGTCCTCTTCATTCACTAATTTGTGTAGGTTGATCAAAAATTGCTTTCTGCATGAAATTAAATATCCTGGGAGAGGAGATGTTTTGAAAGCTATGTGGCAAGAAATGTTCATGTAGAAATTAATATTCAGTGCAGAAGAGAAGGTGGCTGTTAATTTTCACAAGTGTTTTACAATGGCAGTAGTACTTTAATACAGAAAGCACTTCATAGCTAGAGAAAATAGATAACTCTATTATCTGTAAACAACAATAGAAACTATAGATCAAGTTGTTTATGTAGCCATCCCATTTTTAAGATTTAGTGAGGCTTACTTTTAATTTTAGTTTCTACCAGGCCTTCCTGATTTATCACTTCAATGTCTCTCAGTTTATTGCGGTGCTGAACTGGGCGCAGTCTCCCCTCTATAAATAAGCACACCCCATTATTGTATTGTCTGGTAGTACAAAACTCAAAAGGAATATTTAGACAATAAACTTGCATCAAATTTGGTTGGTGTCTCATCAAGTTTGTTCTGTCTTCTCATTAGCAGACCTGCTTGACAGTAGAGAGCAAATAAACTAGGAACATAAAATCCATTTTACCAGCTCAGGCGGTCCTTGCCACCCACCGTCCTTTCTCTAGGACCAGATTCTCCTCGGTCTTTTGAGCAAAGATGAACTTAACCTGAGAGCAGGCGTTTCTGGAAAAACTTGCCAAGAGACAAAATGGCTTCATAACCCTCCCACAGTCTCACCTGTTCCCCTGAAGATGAAAGTGTACATCTCTGCCATGGCTTCTTTATTAATTGCAATAAAAGTCTATTCCTTTGGCGGAGAGGGGAATGTTTATAAAGTCTTACTGAGCCATTGGCTTTAGTCATACCTTAGAGAAATGAGATTAAAATATTTATATGAAGTTGTCTTTTGATTTTACTGCATCTAAACTACTAGTTAGCTAATTGGTATCGACATGGAGTGTTTTCATGTGTGTAAAATTTGCATTTGGAATTTAAAAAATTCATTTGAAAGCAGACACGGTTATCAAATGGCTGAGGAAAGGCAGAGACCACTGTACGCTGCTCTTGAATTTGTTTTAATTACTGTCACATTGGTCAGCAAATAATTCAGGTCTTCATTTTTCAGTGGGGCATACAGTCATAATATCAGAGTATCTTTAGTGGCAAGTGAGAGGTATGTGGAAGGTAAAATCCACTAAAAAAAATATCAAAAAATAATAAAAGAGAAACCAGGTATCAGTGACTACTTGTGCTGCCCTCCCACACATGTGCATGCTTTCTGCCCTGAGTCAGGACCTTTCCGTCAGTTTATGGAAGTTGATTTCAAGTTATGGTTCTGCTCTTTAACCTCTGAAGAAGAGATGGGAACCTGTAGGTAGCACAGTATCATAGAGATGAGTTGTGAGTGTGATGGGCTATACTGTTGCATCCTGGTTAGACCAGGTTTTCTCAGAATTGGGGAAAGAGCCTGGCAGTGTAAATAAAAAGTGGGTTTATTACACAAAGTGAATTTGTGGTTGGAAATAGTTAGGAACCACTGCTACAGACTGTCATGACTATGCACCTTTGTCTCCAGTTACATACTCACAAGGGCCAATATTAAAAGATAAACAAGTTCTTCTAACAACTTTATACCTTCTGGATGCTGTGTTGGCTGATCAGTCTGTGATGGCAAAATATGTCTCTCCTCAACATTGGTCCATGTCTTTGATCTTCCTCTCTAAATGCACTGGAGGAATACTGTGATATATAGCCGCTTGGTGGGTTGATGTTTCAGTCATTAAACCTGGGAGTGAGCAAAGTGCCATGTCAGCAGCAGTGAAGGATGGGCATCTCCCCAGATCTCCTGAGAAGGCTCGGGAGGGGGGGTGTTGGCTGCACAGACTCCTGCAAATTTATCTCAAGCTTCTTGGGGAGGTGCCTTATGTGTGAGTTAGACTAGATCATCCCAACAAAAATGCTCTCACAAGAGGCCAGAAGAGGACATTCTTCCATTTGGGTTTTGAGTTATTACTGTGCTTTCCCAAGTCTATTGAACCTCTGTTGGGGGAGGGAGAAAGGTGGGAAGAGCCAGACATACAAACACTAAGGTTGGGGAGGCCTCTTGTGAAAAACGGATTTTTCAAGAAGAAAAAATCTATTTGAATCTAACTAAAGATGATTTTTTAAAAAAAGTTGGTCTGATTTGCATGCTCTTCAAAAGAACACTGAAAAGAAAGTTGGGCCTTTATGGAGGTGTTATGTTATGGAGGTGTTATGTTATGGAGGTGTTTATGTTATGGAGGTGCAAGCAAGACTTGCCTGTATTAAAGAAATACTCAGTGGCACGTGGGATTGAATCTGGATTTCCTTTCCTGGCTGAGTGCCCTAGCCCTGCTGCTGGTCATATACCTGCATATACCAAGTGCTCTGTATAACGTGCTCCTGTAAGGAGGGCCTGGCAGAGATGTATTTTGGGTCGTCCACTAGCCAAGCAGTTTACAGTCTCACAAGAAGCGGGAGACTAATGGAAATCCCAGCTTTGTGCAGCTAGAGAGTGGGTATTGATGTAAGTAATTAAATTTGGAGCTCTATCAGTTTTTGAGAACTGAACTTTTGAGACTCTCAAACAAAACCTGGCCTATTCCAGCCCCTCCGTGGAAAGCTGACTTCTTTCTTAGGGTTTATTTTGAATGTACTCTTGAGATCTAGCAATGGGATTTCTACCACTTCCACAGCCGGTGGTGTAGAGGCTGAGCTATTATTTCCAAGATGTGTTTGCCAGGATCTGAAACGGTACCCAGAACTTTCCTGTTCTTCCACGTCCTTAATTCAAGTTAAAGCTACAAATTTCAAAGGTAATCATAGAGATTCTGAAAAAGCAAAAAAGAAAGAGTATTTTTAAAGCAGCTGAGCTACAACCTTTCTCTGAAAGGGAGGAGTGAGAAAAATGACGAACATTTTATTTGAAATAATGGAGAGCATCCCTGTTAATGATGGATAAAATATCCATATTTGCACTCAGTTCATTTTATTATTGGTAAAACATGGAAATATTTAGATTTCTCTTGTAATTTGTGTAAACTTTGGGCTGAACAGCATTTGGCAATGGCCCTTCAGTTACTGCGAAGATTTCTTTCAATCCTCTCCTGAGAGGAATAAAACCACATTAGGCAAAGCTGTGGGTACTCATGGCTCTTCCTAGCCAAGCGCTAAAGCATTCAGCCTTCTATCTACAGAGATGAACCGAGCCATAAACTGTGGATACAAAGCTGTGCTGTAAAGCACTTTATAACCTACCAGCACAATGTACTATTCTGTAAAGCAATTTATAGCACTCCTCAAGCCTGGCCAGAGAAAGCACATTACCACCTTGCAGGTGAGAAACATGGTTTAAAACATGGCAGTCAGGACAGTTTTGAATCCTTCCTATAACGAGAGCCCTCTGAACGTACCAGAAAGATGCCCGACATATCTTAAGAAGGAGGTGCAGTCTTGTTTGTGGTCTAGGGAGGTGATATTTGATGAAATTTTATCTGTACTTCTTTGTGTTATTTATATCCAAAGATATTGCCTTCTATGCCTGATATAATCTCTGTATTATTTCTGGTACATATAGTCTCCCTCAGGCTTCTCATGAAAATGAGGCATTTATGATTTCCCTAGAAAATTAGATTTTACCTAAATACATCCACACTGATTACAAAAAGCGCTGCAAAAAGTCTTCACATTCAGGGTTGCACGAATGTTTCCATCCTAATTCCTTGACTGCACCATTAAATGTTTCTGAATTTTCCCTCTGAGGAGAACTTTTTCCTAGCCTGATTTCTGCCTGAAGACTAATACGTGTTTTTTCAACTTTGAGTAAAAGTTGTTCATCTGCTTTTAAACAGAATGGTAGACAGAAATATTTTTCTTATGACTAAACAAGCAAAAGCAAATAGGCATGTCTTTGATTATATAGTGCACCATCACCCACAGCTTGAATGCCTTTAGAGCCTTTAAGGGGTAATTCAACTTTTAAAGGGTTAAGCTGAATTTATTTGTGGTATTACAATAGTTTCTCCTTGTTTATCTTTTGCAATTCCCCTAAAAAAGTTTGCTTTGATGGCTAAAAAGAAAGCATATAGGATTTATTTTTATTTTTTTTTAACTGTGTATTATTTAAGATGCAAGGCTTTTGGGTAGAACTTTCCACAGTTCAGTAACCACATTGTATAAACCAACATCGCCATGAGTCCTGTAGCCCACAACATGATCTGGAAGGCAGTAGTTTGTAGAAAACAACCCAGCCTGTTGTTTCTGTTTTACCTGTATTCAAGCACGGGACCACAGAGAGGGTCTTGGTCTAAGTTTATTTTGTTAAATGTCATAACAATAAATGCAATGATATCATTGCAGAAAGAAAAATGGGGCGGCAGAGCTCAACACAGCTGCTGAGGTTTCTAATAGGAAACCATTTGGGTTTGATCACTGGCAAGGTGCTCAAAATTGACAAAATGCTTGGAAGTTACAGGATTCATCCCCATTTGTATTGCTTTGCTCTGTAGCAAAGGGGCCAGCAAGGAGATTTCTCTGTCTCCACAGAAGAAGGAAAAAAGCTGTTTTGGCCAGGCGAGATGACTGGCAATCACAACTAAAAAGAAGCATCCACGCCAAAGTGCCATTCCTCATATTTGTTAAAATGCAAGTGAACGAATTATTACTTCGCTTCTAAATCACCAGCAGCGCATGAAGTCATAAGGAGGGGAGGTATTTTGAGTTTTGGCAGATAGGGTGGAGAAGGAAATTGTTTGCCAAATTTATATTATCTGCCATGTTTTTTTCCTATTTAGCTCATGTGAAGAAGGGCAACCTTTACAATTGACTAAAAGTGCAGTAATGATAAATACAACAGTGGAAGGAAAAGGAGGAGAGATTAGTTTAAAGGAAGACTTGGCAATCATACAGGAACATCCTTAAGCAAAAATTTAGAAATTTTATGTAAATCAGGCCACTGCATTTAAAAATACTTGAAACAGAGTATAGAACCCAAGCAACTGAAAGTTAATTTTAATTTTTAATGATAGGGTTTCTGAAATTTACTGAGCCAACTTAAGCAAAACCTTTGCTTTTCCAAAGCAGTATCTACTTCATCCTCAGTACATAGTTGAAAACTTCTCTGTGCCTACTAAGAGAGCTACAGTGATGCTTGTTGCTGGCACGCTTCTACCCGTCTTGTTCAATATCATCAGAATATGTTTGAGGTTCTTGAATAAGTTCTAACAATGAAAGCCAATCAGCAACTTCCAATTTCATATATTGAATTATTTAAAGAATTAGGGGACAAAAAGAGCATTGGAGATGTATGTTGGTAAAGCAGAGGTATGATATACCAGCCACTGTAAAATTCAGTAGAATTGCATGCCCTGAATAGTTGAAAAGAAATATGTCTAGCTAAGTTATCACAAGTGTTTTCTAGTATCCTGCGTATTTAAAGTAGAGCCTGATTGCAAATTCTTACGTGAAAATGATCATCAGTCTAATTGGATAGAGTGAAAAAATACTGGACAACGTGCCTCAAAATGGAGGTAGATGAATGTTTTGCACAAAATCATTGCACACTGTATAAAAGAGGTGGGGTGATGTGAAATAAAGGGGCTTAGACTGAAGAACGCAGTTACCATTTTGGACACCTTAGAAGGGAGAAGGGAGGTGGATGCGATGGGGGCATCCAGGGCTGGGGGGTGGTTATGCCATTGAGGAGGTCACAGGCAAGAAAAGGTGACACCCTGCAGAGGTGGGAAAGGAGCTCCCCCATCCTTCCATGCCTCTGTGCTTTGGTGTGCCCAGAAAATGGGGAATTTTCCTAGAAGTCCATCAGTAACTCTTGGCATGGAGGGAGCTTCTGAAGTGCACAGCTGATGGAATAAAGATGCCTTTAATCAGTGCTTGCTTTTCTGCATTGTTAAGTCCATAGCAGGCATGGAAAAACAAACCCAATCTCAGATTTCTGAGCGAGTCCGAGGTAAAAGTAACGTACTGTAGCTGGCATGGCTGTCTGACACAGAGAAGGTTCTGTAGTATGTGCTTCATTTGCAATAGGTTGGCTTGTTTTCACCCCGCAGCAACTGGCTTTTTGTTACCTCTTCAGTCCCTTCATGTAAATAGATGTTAAATAACAAAAAACCTTGTCCCCCTCTCCAAATTATGGGAAAATCTACACTATCGATGGCAGTTTGATGAGCAGTTCATACGCAGGGTTGTTTCCAAGCCCCAGGGATGGCGAGGGTTCATCAGGCAGTGATCTGGGTGCAGTCTTCACCTCCTCTTGCTCAGCTCTCTAACAAGGCAAGTCCAGTAGAAAACAGATGCTCAAGTCCAGATCAAAACACATCGTGTTAATCCCCCTGTACTATAAACTGGGATTAGAATAGTTTCTTTAATCCTATTAACTAAAGCTATTAACTCCTTTCTCCTCTTGAATAGTGTATTGAGAACTTCTAAAGACCTCACATTGTAAATAAAGCCTCTGACATTATAATTTGGGGCTGCTATCGTACATTTTTTATGTGACGCACTGAGAAGCTGCTTGCAGCATCCTTGGGGATCCAAGGGCTGTGAACACCTCTGGGCTATCTTTTCCGTTGGCCCGAGGAATCCCCAAGCACATACGTGCCCACCTACTCCTTCATGAGGCATTCATGGGGTCCAAAATAATTGCCTAATGAGAAGCATGCTAAAACCTATTACTAGCAGTCTGTTGTTTCATACCGCGGAAATGACTACGCTGGGGCGTGCTGATGGTTCGCATGTTCCTCTGTCGTGTTTCTTACACCAAATGAAATGTGCTTTTTGACATTGGTTAACTTCTCTTGGGTAGTTTCGTCTGCTTGGAGAACTTCAGTGAACACCGTACAGAGACAATGAACCAGTAGCGTTAGAGACCAAAAAATTGACACTGCTTGGGAAGCGGTACAGTGTATTTTTTCCCCGCAACACTATGTCATCGGTGTGCCTGGGCAGAGATTTACGGTGTAGGCACTTGTCACTATGGAAGTAGGCAAAGGCTGCTCTATTACACTGTGAAGTAGGCCGGAAGGCTGCAGATTTCACTCTTTAGATTAGTGGTTTTAGTTATTGCAAAGCAAAGAAAAAAATGCCTGAAGCCTGTAATTGAAGCCTTTGCACTTCTGAAGTACACCAGCTTGTATTACTTTTGAAACTTGTCCCATTATTGTTAATGGAACCTGTTCATAAAATCTGTTTCCCCAAATGCTTACCAGAAAGAAAGCATCACAGAACAAAATTTATAATTATAGAGAGATGCCTCTTTTTCTTTTTTGTTCTTCTTAGTTTATTTGTGCTTTCTCTATTATATAGAAACATATGGAAGAGAATAAATAGAAAAAAGCACATGATAGGGGAAAGGCAGAGAAATTAGGAGACATAGCCAAAAGAGGAAAAAAAAGTGTTTCCACGTATATCACTACAATATATCAAGTTAGCTTATAATCTGTCTCCTCGTTTCTAAGAGTATCACAGTCTTGGCCAGAAGGTGATGGACGGAAGCAGGGATGCTTGAACTGAAAGCGCAAATCTGTGCCTCGCACCGGCGAGCATCCCAGCCTAGATGGTCCAGCTGCTTTTTTGGGTCGTGTCCCGAGTGGCGTACCAAACACATACTGAGTGGAGCAGTCTGTGGTGAAAGGTTGTTGGTTTAGCAATAGGCGAGAGGTTTTACACTGTCTCCAGTGACAAGATACTCCAGATGCTGTGAAGCTTTCAGTTTGACCATCAGCCCAACTTGGCTTTCTGGAGACTTTGCAGAGCTTTAAAATGAAGGCTAGAAAATGAAAGAAATGTGAGGAGAAGGAAGATGAGGTATTTTTGTAGCCAAGAACTGAAGCACCTGCCCAGTACTGAGTTTTCCTGGCAAGCCAGACCTGGTCGGTCCAAGGCACTAGGAAATTAAAATACCTCCTCGTGACTGACATGGATTTATAGCTCTCCATCAGTTCTGGTTTAGCTCATAAATATCCTTTAAATACCCTTATTAAGATACATACCTTGCACAAAATTGGGCAAATAATATAATATCGCAAATATTTAGATAAATTAGAACTTCTTCATTTAATTACTGTATGTGGCTGAAGGGCAGTGGGAACAGACAGAATTTAAATAGGATGAACTGAAATGCAGAAGCAAGTGGAAAGTTTTTAAATCTCCCTTGTCAAATACAGAAACTCTTGTAATATTGATCCCCTGCTTTGTATTAGTTTAAGTGGTAGAAATGCCCTTTATGAAAATTTATTAAAGTACTTTGGAAATATCTCTTCAGTTTTCAAGTCTTAGCTGTAGGATTATTGTTACCATTGATTATAATTTAAAGTGACTCATCTGCTTTCCTGTATGTTAAGGCATGAGACCTCTTCATTTTGTACACAGATCCACTTCTCAGCTTGCGGTTGATGAAATATGTACCCTTCACCTTAAGAATAAAGAGGCGGCATGAAACGTTGAGCATTAGCTGCAAAAAAATAGCTTCTCACTGTTGTCTTTAGGACTTGCTTTGTAGAAAATTCTTTCTTTTCGCTGCAATTTCGTTGTTACAGAGGAAAGATAGCGGCGCATTGAGCCGTAGCAGGGCAGGCCACTAGAAGTTTCTCTCTTTGATCGGAGTAAATGCGTAGCTAATTGCACCTCGTCTGGTCACCCAGTGGATTGAGGCACTTCAGGTTGCAGTGGGGTCCATCCTTTGGAGGTGTGGTGTGGCCTGATAGAGATCCTTTTCCTCGTAATAAGTGAGTGAATCTCCTCGGATAGCAACCTGTAAAATGGCAGTGATAGTTGTTACCTAGCCAGGAAGAGGGTTATGAAATCTAATTAGTGAATGCCTTGGTGTTCATGGGGGGAAAAAAAAAAAAAAAAGAAAAATATGTACAACTGCTGCTTTGATTTTTATCTTTTAAGACTGTATCTATTAAAACTGCTATTGTGGAGTTGTTCTCAGTGCTTTCACGTATGACGTCGGTAATCTAAGAGGCATCCTGAAATACTGTGGGGCTTGACCAGCCTTAGGTACAAAAGCTTTTTCTCACAAATGTAAGGAAAATAATGCTTCAGAGCCCTTCGCTTGCTTTCAGTAGGATGTTCAATAGTAGGGAAGCTATTTTAAATAGGAATGCAAAGCAAATCATAGCACTTCAGTAACAGCCTCATCTTGCCACTGTTTAAGGCTGTAAGTAACTTTGCACTTGAGAGTTTTCCTGTAAGTTTGTAAGGTCTGCTTCAGTGGAAGGGTTTCCAAGACAGACAATACTACCCGCCTTTCTGAGAAGCTTAGATGATTCTGTCTCTGATCTGTCTTTGTTCATTTTGGTCTTTTTTTTTTTTTAAGTTTCTCTCTCTGTCAGTATTTCAGCACTTCCTAGGTAAATTAGACTTACCCCAGCAAGCCTCCCAGTAGACTTCATCGACTCTTCTTCAAAGTGGCTTTCTCCTTATAAATATGCTCAGTAAAGTACTTAGTTACATAAAGTATGGGTAAGCTTCACAAAAAAAAACCCAAATCCTACAAGTTGTCCTCCTGGTCGTAGAAAATCTCTAAGCCTGGCGTTCCTGGGGAAGCCAATCTGTTGGTCAGAAGTGCTATAGCCCTGGATTTGCTGGGTTTCATACTGAGCTCTGTTAAAAATATCCTCCCTGAGGAGGACTCTTTCCTGATTGTCATAGGCTGGGAACAATAAATAAAAATATAGCCAGTGAAATTATAGCCCTGATAATATGAATAGCTGAAATAGAAAAATCAGTGGAAATGAGTTGTAATTGCCTTCCAGTCTGAGAGTGCGGTATGGAGCCAGGGAGAGGGCAAGCCACTGGTTTTGCCCCAGTTTACCATGTAATCATAGCAGACTATGAAGCATGTTGTCACTTTGTGGCAGCAGGACTGGGATTTCAGAAATATGGTCCTAGTTTCTGTTGTGAGCTGTTAACTACAAAGTAAATGAGACTTTGACAAGTGACCTCCCTGCCTTCCCCTCTCTCTTCATCCTCTTCCCCCACTGCAGTTCGAAAAATCCATGTGGGACCTGGCTCAATTGCTGTAGCCTGATATCCAGCATGTGATAATGAGGTGCGACATTGGGGCGCTATCTGATAAAAGCCTGGTTCAACTAAAGTTATCCTGGTGTTTAATTTAATTAAGTGCAGGTTTCAGTAAGCAGAGGATAAGATTGCAGGTCTGTGCTGTGTTCTCACACATTGCCCCTTTCCATCTTGTGGGTATAAAATAATAGGTGGGCTGATTTTTACTTGCCGTTGAATTAATAATTTAATAGCTTAGTGGCAGAAGACCTTCCTACCATATCTTTAAATTTAGGAACAGGGACAGCTGTGCTTTGGGATTTCATTGCCAGAAACCATACCCTGTTATCCACTATTTTGTCTACCTACGCACTTATGGTTAAGAGCATCTCCCCTGTACCTCCTCCTACTGAAATGAAAATCTTGCAAGGTCATCTTGAAGTTTAGTGAGGTGATTATGTTTCCAATTTAATAGTTAGACAGGCCATAATATTGTTGTTATTTAATTATATAATTAACTTCCATTAATTTCCTAAACCATTAAGGAAAAAGAAGTGTGGTTAAATATTTGACCATAATTTTGACAGTCTAATCCTTGCCTGGAGCAAGGGCTTCTCTTAGCTGTTCTGTCCTTCTAAGATTATGCAAGCTCCTCCTTATTTTTAATTTTACACTTGATTAATTCTACTTTGTTTATGAATTTGTTATTTGCGGCTGACTCCCCAGGATGCTAATTGCTACTGTAAACTACAGATACTGCTGAGTTAATGTGTTCTGAAAATATCAGGAAAAAAAAGGATATTGTGAATGTACAGTTCAAAAATGAGCCACTGATTTGTAATTTTGAGTTCTTTCCAAAATAAATAATTAAAAAAAAGATCCCTTATTCTTTGCTTCTTTTGGAGAAAATGCTCATCTCCACTTTATTTACATCTGTGAAAGATGAGAGTGGATCTGGTACCTCTGGAGAGTTTTTTTCTGTATTTGGTCTTGTATTTGATATGTTTTATTCCATAGTTATTAAGAAGACCGTATGACCTTGCATATTCCAGTCAAAATATCAAGGTTACTTAGACTATAATATTTAGGAATTGGGTTCTGGATAAAGTCTTAATCTAAGTGGAAGGAATACAAAAATTGATGGCATCAAACTTAGAAATTCTTCGCATTGTCCTTTCATTGCAGCCTTTTTCCTAGCGAAGAGAAAGTAAGATGATGAGTGGCATCCAGATTAGCTGTAAGAAATACAAATCAAGATATCGGTGCTTTCACAGGGAGAGTGGTCCTATTGGGTATGTGATGATCTGGATGAGGAGCAGAAAAAAATTTTTGTTGCTACGTTGATCTTCCAGACCAAGTCTGATGGCCAAAAGAGAAGTCTCCCATGAAAAGGATGGCTTCGGGTGGAGGTGTCTGGATGGACATCCAGATGTTGTGAAGCTTTTGAACGGCCTGAGCCAATCAGTTTAATATGTTGGACTTTAATTTCTTGTCTTCACAAATGTAGGCATATTTGTGTTTACCCTCTGTTATAAGATGTCCCAGGGAGCTCTCCTTCCCTGCCAAATGTCAGAGAAATTTTCTAAGTCGCACTGATTCTCCCTATTGCTCCTTTTTTTTAAGGTGGCATCACCTTTTCCCTATTCGGGATGGATTTTGTCTGCCTTCTCCACTTTTCCCCAAAATATGACTTGTCCTTTATATCACCCTCAACCAGAGCCTTAGCTTCATCCTCTGGGCAACACTGAGATTTTATTTCCTTCCTTCTTGTGGCTGGACAGTGGATTACTGTGTGGCAGTGAGAGGCACTCCATAGTAGCCTTTTCCCTTCTTCAGTCTTCATTAAATACCTTAATTAGCATGCCTCTGGCTTCAAGCTGCCTTTTCGTATCTGAAGCCTACTGAAGAAACACTGGTAATACTTCATATGTCAGATTATCTCAAATATTTAGACACACTTGTCTTCAATGTTTGACTACTTTCTTTACGTGAATATTGATTAAAGAAAAGAAAAAAAAAGGGGTGATTAGACCAAATGCAAGATCATCCTCCCCAACAAGCCCTCTGATACAGGATGAGTTTTGCTCTGGCTCATCGCAGGATCCCGCTTACACCCGCACTTTGAGAGTGTTTTGAGATCAACAAGCAAACAGCTGCCATTAAAAAGCATGGTGTTACTTCTCAATGGGGAACACATAAATTAGTTGTAAAATAGATGGAGATCCTTATAGGAGTTGCTTAGATGGCCGTGACTTTCCCCAGTGGGGTTTATAGAGTTTAACAACCAGGGTAGCAAAATATTTGCCTGCGGGAGTAGAGAGCTCTGTCGTGGTGGCATCTGCCAACTGCAGGAATTTCATTTACAGCCCCAAAGAGCTTGTGCCGTGCCGTGCCACCTTTTATCAGAGAATTACTACAGCGAAGGTGCTAAGAGCTCATTATACTGCAAACAGGTGGTGCAGATCCTTGCTGTTGTATCTGGAGAGCCTGTAGAAATGTGATGGTTCAGCTAGAAAGGCATCGCTGGCGACTCAGGATTTTCTGTAGTTTCTGCCGAAACCTAAGCAGGGTACTGTTTGCGATGTTCGTCCAGGAGCTAGGGCTGTGTGCTGTGTTTTCATGCTGCGTTTGGGCTGAGACTTTGATTTTTCATTGGGAAACATTAACATGCTGTAATATCCTGAGGATGAAGCAATTACCGTAATAGATGCTTCTGTCTTATTGGGTGGTCTAGAGTGCATTACTTGCCATCCCTTTCTCAGCGTTGCCTTCTGTAAAATTTATTTACCACCAGACTCCTGCGGAGTCTTCAAAATAGTTAAAAAGTACTGTATTGCATATTAATGTAGCGTAATAATAGTAGTATTCGGAGATTAGAGGCTGACTTAGTTTGTGCAGAAGAAAAAAAATGGTTATTTCATTACCGTTGTTGAATCTTGCAAATGCAAAGTCTGTGTGGCCCAACATTCATCTTCCTGCCTCTGGGTTTTTTGTTTAACTTGGGTCCAAATGAGTTGATTTCTAGACCCTTGCTAGCTAATCCTTCATTTTTCATGATAACTGGGTTCTCATGGCCTCAGTCCTCCTCTCCTTTGACAGCACGTAGTGCTTCAAACTCCAGTTCTAATATCTGAACGTGGAGTTTGCAGGTACTGAAATCAAAGCAAATGTTAAATCAGGATGTGCCCAGTAACGACTTAACTTAATTAGCATTTTGACTGCATAGGGAACCTGAAGAGTGCTTGATAGATGTAATATAAGGCTTTGCAGTGGCAGCAAAAGATATTACTTGTTTAATGTCAGCACTAAATAATGTAATGTTGATACTGTTGTCAAATGTCAATTTTCATTGCTATTTTCAGCGCAGCTTGATTGCTGGAAAATTAATACATCACAGCTTCAGAAATTCTTACAGCTTTTCCATGAAAAAGTAATCTTTAGAGACAGTATTCTGAAGAAGGAAGGCTTCTTCACCCCAGACACCAAATTTTAAAATGAATTCTTAGGTTTTATTCATTAGGGTCAAAAGGGAGGGAATAAATCTCAGACTTTCAGATTTTAGGTTATAATTTTGAAAATCTTGTGATCTGGGACTGTTTCTTTGGAAAGAAAAGCAGCTCTCTGGTTTGCATCACTAATGAAGTATCAGACGACTTCTATGAATAGTATCCTGGCTTAATTAAAAAGTATTTAACCAAATATTTAAACCAGAGCAAATGTAGGAAAAATAACATCCTGATTTAATTAGAAAGCAGTTAAGAAATATTTAAACCACTGAGAATCTGAGAGGTGGATAATATTAGAAAATATGGGCTCCTATCTTAGAAACATCAGAACTTTGAGAGGGGCTGTCCCAAAATACCAATGACTGTTTTACCCCCCTGGCCAAGAAGCATCTTTGGCTTTGTTGCAACCACAAGAAGCCTCTGCCTTTGTATGGATGCATCAAGCTCCTATGGTAGATTTTGTTTGAAATTAAACTGAAGCACTATCTCCTCCAGTGGCAGTCTTGCTTAAATGTGTTTGTGTCAGTTGTTTCTGTACATACATTATAAATATTTCTTCAGCATATTTTATTCTGACATAATTCAATGGCTTTCTTTCAAAGTACAAGTGAATATTAGTCTATTAAATTGCATTACTACTTGGGAACTCCCTTTGGTAGTTTTTCTTAGTCATTAAATATACCACAGCGGTCTAATGCTACATTTTACTTAAGCACAGCTAAGAAGCCTTTATTCTCTGAAGTGGGACACAGGATTCTCAGCTATAATGTGACCACATCAGTTTCCACACATGGAAGGAAAATTTCAGTTTCTTATAGTCAAGACACTTTCAAGGTGAGGCCATGATTTGTGTAGCTATAAATCTCAGCAGTGAGGCTCTTGGTCAGCTTTTCTTTGATGCATTGCTAAAACGTGTTGGGGATGAGCCACCGAAAAGCCAGTTGCTGCTGGAGTCAACGTGCGGCTCTATCATTTATGAAAATGACACTGCCAGAATGTTAAGTCAGGGAAGTTAAGACTGAATTGCAAAGTGTCCTGGTTTTGGCTGGGATAGAGTTCATTTTCTTCCTAGTAGCTGGAATAGTGCTGTGGTTTGGGTTTAAGATGAGAATAATGTTGATAACACACTGATGGTTTAGTTCTCAGTAAATTTGCAGACGACACCAAACTGGGTGGCAGTGTTGATCTGCTTGAGGGGAGGAGGGCTCTGCAGAGAGACCTGGACAGGCTGGATGGATGGGCCGAGGCCAACTGTATGAGGTTCAACAAGGCCAAGTGCCGGGTCCTGCACTTGGGTCACAACAACCCCATGCAGTGCTACAGGCTCGGGGAAGAGTGGCTGGAAAGCTGCTTGGTGGAAAAAGACCTGGGGGTACTGGTTGACAGCCGGCTGAATATGAGCCAGCAGTGTGCCCAGGTGGCCAAGAAGGCCAATGGCATCCTGGCCTGTATCAGAAATAGTGTGGCCAGCAGGAGTAGGGAAGTGATAGTGCCCCTGTACTCGGTGCTGGTGAGGCCGCACCTTGAATACTGTGTTCAGTTTTGGGCCCCTCACTACAAGAAAGATGTTGTGTTGCTGGAACAGGTCCAGAGGAGAGCAACCAAGCTAGTGAGGGGTCTGGAACACAAGTCATACGAGGAGGGGCTGAGGGAACTGGGGTTATTTAGTCTGGAGAAGAGGAGGCTGAGGGGAGACCTGATCGCCCTCTACAACTACCTGACAGGAGGGGGTAGCAATGTCGGTGTTGGTCTCTTCTCCCTGGTAACGGGCGGTAGGACAAGGGGAAATGGTTTGAAGTTGCACCAGGGCAGGTTTAGCCTAGACATTAGGAAAAACTTCTTCATGGAAAGGGTTGTCAGGCTCTGGAATGGGCTGCCCAGGGAGGTGGTAGAGTCCTCATCCCTGGAGGTATTTAAAAGAAGGCTAGATGAGGTGCTTAGGGACATGGTTTAGTGGTGGGATGTCAGGGTTAGGTTAAAGGTTGGACTCAATGATCTTAAAGGT
>NW_009259427.1:1853892-1854840 GCF_000687185.1 Egretta garzetta | reverse complement strand
GGTTAGTGGGTGGTGAGCAGTTGCATTGTGCATCACTTGTTTTTTTTTATTATTATTATTATTATTATTATTATTATTATTATTATTATTATTATTATTATTTTCTCATCCTCTGCCATCCTATTAAACTTGCTTTATCTCAACCCACGGGTTTTACTATTTTTCCCGATTTTCTCCCCCATCCTACCAGGGAGGTGGAGGACGAACGAGAGGCCACGTGGTGCTTAGTTGCCAACTGAGGTTAAAACATGACACAAAGTCAAATCTTCAAGGAGTTAGGAAATGTAAAAATTACAGCTCCTTCTATGACTTTGAATCTTGATGAATATTCAAGCTTTTTGCAGGCCCCAATTATTCAGTGATCTGACTCAAAATACAGCTGTGGAACCTGACACGGCTTCATACTACTTCCTATTATTTTACATGTTCAAGCTCCAAGCAGGATGTACGGAGGCCATCTGTAAGAGAGCTCAGCAAAACCATTGCTTTTCCCAACTCTCTAACAAGCTCTACACATCATGACATTTCCTTTGAGGTTTCCTTACTTTTATTTCACTTTCTCAAAGGTAGACGGAAAACCACATTGCTGTGAAGCTGGCCAAGGGTTCCTGGGCTTCCTTACCTGAGATTATTTGTATGCATGAATGTATGGGGAAGCGCGTAAGGGAGGATTGGATATGGTTGATAGTCATCCTGCTTTCTTTCCACTCCTCTGACATTGCTGAGACCTTGCCTACAAGTGTCCTTTCCCCTTCTGGAATGGATACGCTACAGATACGGTCCTTAAGAGAAGCTCAGCCGTTAAATCTTTTTACTTCCCTGTGTACACATGCAAGATCATTCTATTTATTTGTGCTGTGGAAGCACTTTCTATCTCCGTCAATTGTTTTTATCCCTCCCAAAGTTATCTTGACAAACCCAGCTTATTTCCCTTCTGCCTGAGCTGGT
>NW_009259427.1:1841243-1853880 GCF_000687185.1 Egretta garzetta | reverse complement strand
ACTTGCGTGGCAACAGTGATCTCCTTCCAGCTGGAATTAATCAGTTGTGGAGCTGTGTGAATCAATTTGGCTGCAGCATGCTGTCACCTTATTATTAAGAAAGTGAAAATGAGTGCTAGGTAATTGCTTGGAGCAAAAGACTGAAAGGGTTAACCGCAGGCTTGGTACTCAGAAATAAAATTAGGGAAGAAGTGTCTTCTAGAAATGACACAGTTCTGCCTGGGGATGCACTAATGGGCCGATTGACCACACTATGGAGCTACTTGCAATCAGTGCTAGGATGTTTTTCTTCAACTTCGAATGAAGAGTTCTATGGCTTTAAGTGAATCTCAGGAGAATACGTTGATTTACATCTGTCGTCAGTTTAGGGTTAGATGTTAGGCTACACATTTGAAGCAAAAAAGTACAAAACCAAGAACCACTGGGGCCGAAAAGGGATCCAAGGTTGTTAATTACCGTTGCACCTGCACAAGGCAGCATTTTTCTCGATGACCATTCCAAGTTGCAAAGGCTTATAAGGAAATCAGGAGTCCAGTGAGGTTAGGCAAAGGGGCGGAATTGGTCATTGAAACCAAAACCATTTCTTGCTGTTCGTGGGGTACATCTGCTCTTACGCAGACCGCGTGGTTTGGTGATGTTTCTCTTGGCACTTAGCCACCATGGTGAGAGGTGCCTTAGCAGTGCTATATGCGTATTAGGAATGAACAGGTCATGGCATTTTGTTGTTTTATTTATTTTGGGTTTGCTCACAGCGTGCACAAACATGCCACTTTTTTTTCTGGTTTTTTTCTTTCCCCTCCAACTTCTCCTCTGTTTTGTGATTGATCTTAGAAGAAAATAACTCCTCACTTTGTACCTTAAATAGTTACGGTCTCCATCTATGTCTACAAGGAAGGTAAATATAATAAAGAATGCAACATAGGCACTACAAAGACATAAATGACAGCTGAAGGAAGACTGGTAATTTTGGAGATTCATGTGGGAAAATGTTCTCGAGCTGCCGTTACCAGGACATTCGTGATTCAAAGATATATTTTTTAGGGTGTACCAGAAGGTTTCCCACTTATCCCAAGACAGTACATTAAAACTCATTTCATAATTGTCATTATTATCTCTGGAAAAAATTCTTAGAAGTCCTGTGGTTTAGGAATAGAAACTGGATGGATCTCCACAAAATCTCTTTTGTGGGTATGCTGACTATTCAAGACTATTTGGGTGATTCAGACCTTTTATTAATAACGGAAGAACCTCTTGCCTTAAACAAGCACAGCAGAGGAAAATCAGCCTCTTGCAGCATAGAGAAAGCAATCAGAAAAAAACCCTCAACGTTTTCTACAACATGAAGTTATGGGGTGTATGGATTCTTTGTCCAACAGTTTATCATGCCTCCTTTAAAATATAATAATAATTGTAATCAAGTATCTCTGACATTAATGGTATAGGGAAATTTTTCATGCGTGTCAGTAATTCACCAGAGCTGGTGGAAAAGCTATTAAGTTGTATCAATCACAATAACTATAATATCATCAAAGACTGGGTAATGAGAAATAAGAGGAACCTGAAGAAAAATGGGAGACAACAAAAACTTGTTACTACTTCTCAACTAAGGATATAGTATTTTTGTTTAAAAACGGTGTTACTACGAAAAGGGGACTGCACATTAGCCTTATTTCTATTTTGTATGTAGATAAAGATGGATGTTCTATGTTTAAATACTAGAAATACAGCATTGCTCCATACCCTGATGCTAGAGGAGCTTGTTTAGCAGGTGCCAACCATGTAGCATCGCAAATGAGGACACAAAGCTGCTCTCTGACTTTATCAGTGGCTCATACCAACGTCTTCAAGAGAAAACCCCACTGAGACCAGTGCAGACGTCCTGCATTTGAGCTGGCATTTTTTTGCAGTCAATTAAAAATACTGTGCTATAAATGCAATGTAAAATGTTATGTGTCTCTGCTAGTAGGTACTGCCTACATGTAGGATATGGGGCAGAGCTTCTGCTGCGATACTCAGTTAAAAAAATCTGTGAACCCTTCAGATTTAAGAAGTCTAACTGTTTGGTTAAGGCTTGTTTGCTAGTTTATCATTGAAAATCCACATGTTTTTCCCCTTTTTGCTCATGTGCAATGCTATAGAGAGCTTTAGAAAGCAGCACAGCTAACCAAAAGCAAAGCATGACATTGAACAGAATAAAACAACTGTTAAAGCTGTCGAGGCTATCTGACAAACAACCTGGCAGCAAATGTTTGCTGATATGTAGGAGACAGCCAAAAGACCTCCGAAATACTGCTAAGACAAATTAAATGGATTTTTTTTTTTTTTTAATTTTTTACTACAAGGGGTTAAAAGTCCAACAGGCATATGATTAAAAAGTGATGGATACGAAGCTGTCTAATACCTTCATGGCTGGCATGTAGCATATGAGATTAAATTTGAGCGGTGAAGAGCAGATAGAAGAATATTTAACTGTCGGTCCATTCTGATATCTGGTTGCTGAGGCTATCCTTCAGCAACCGAAGAAGAGCAGATTGGTTATGATATGTTGATGGTTTAGAAAACTTAACCTAATTGTTATGACCTTTTTTTCTGTTCCGTTTGAGTGAATCACAGTACTTGAGACTATGCTTGGTTTGCTTTAAGTATGAAATACCAAGATAGCTTGCATTACACTTGGGTGGTAAATTGATTTATGGTTTAGAGAACAATGTGGATTTTGGTACCAAAATTGTATGAAATGAAAGGTTATTTTTACCTTCTGATAGGTTCCCATTTCTGCTGTGCTAACTAAATCAGACTAGTTTGGAAGTTCAGTTCCTGGACTCCTTTCAGCTAATTTTTCTTTTGACAACTGTGCATTGGGCCCCTCACTACAGGAAAGATGTTGCGTTGCTGGAACATGTCCAGAGGAGAGCAACCAAGCTGGTGAGGGGTCTGGAGCACAAATCTTATGAAGAGCGGCTGAGGGAACTGGGGTTGTTTGGCCTGGAGAAGAGGAGGCCGAGGGAAGACCTTATCACCCTCTACAACTGCCTGACAGGAGGGGGTAGCAAGGTGGGTGTGGGTCTCTTCTCCCTGGTAACGGGCGATAGGACGAGGGGAAATGGCCTCACATTGCACCAGGGCAGGTTTAGGTTGGACATCAGGAAAAATTTCTTCACTGAAAGGGTTGTCAAGCACTGGAACGGGCTGCCCAGGGAGGTGGTGGAGTCCCCATCCCTGGAGGTATTTAAAAGAAGGATAGATGAGGTGCTTAGGGACATGGTTTAGCGGTGGGATGGCAGGGTTAGGTTAACGGTTGGACTTGATGATCTTAAAGGTCTTTTCCAACCTAAACAATTCTATGATTCTGTGATCTTTAGGCATGAATGAACATGCTTTGTCTGTATTCAAGAAGTTTATCTGTTTCTAGGACAGTGCATGAGAATGTGCTGAAATTGAAGTGCCTTTAAATTTTTATTATTCCATAGTGGTTTAAATAAACCTGTAAGTTTAGCTTGTGCTAAAGCATTGTTTTGACTACAAGTCCTTCCCTGAATTTTTAAGATTTGACCTTTTAGAGTGTGGTTATGTTGGAGCACCCCCAATTTTCTGGCTGACAGCGCTCTCCTAAATTAGGGAGGAACTTTTGTCTCTGCTGTGCAGCTGAGAAGCAAGGGGAGAGAACTCACGGCGTGCCTCAAGGTGTGCAAGAGTACTGGGGCAGGGCAGGGCATGAAGCCTGGGTCTCCCAAGTCCTTGACTACAGCAACGTCACTAAATGTTGAAACCGTGAGTTGCCTTCTTGATTCATTTCTTTTCATGCAGCTGCTCGGTCCCACTTGGACCAAGGAGTGAGAATTTTAGGTATGAACATTTACTCCTCCACTCTGATTAAGGGCAGACAGAAAGTGTACAGCGAGTATGAACGATTGCAGCCAGCACTTGCAACGCTTTCTTGTCTCAGTGCTGGAAAAAACTGAGCTATGGCTGACTAGGACCGCTTTTTCTTAAGCTTTATAATCCCTATTGAACTCAATGTCTGAGTTCCCTGGGCTAGCATTTGTTAGCCCAGCTCTGGGCTAAACCATCTTTTTTTCTCCAATTACAGGCGTTGGCATCGGTGGTTTTTATAAATCTTCTTTTTCAACATTTTTTTTTTCCTCCATGGGTAAGATTGGGATATTGAATGACTACCTTTCTGTAAGCTAATCTAATAACGCAATGATTTTCAGACTCTTAGGTACAAAACGAGAGAAAAGCCTCTTTAGACTTCCTGCTTAATAAGATTTACAGTGTTTTCTATTAACCACAGACATAGTTTCATTCCTAGCTCAGAGTATGTTCACTTCACAGTCAGGCTTCCGAAATTAATGCCCGATTCTTTTTTCCAGCAGTTTTTCATCTCTTTTAATTGGCACCGGTCACAGGCCACTGTTGTCACATTTTACCACCTCCCCTCAGCGCCGGCTGGCCGCTGCTCCCTGAGCTCATCCGTTTATTCCCACCTTTTTCTCCTTCAGGCCTTTCCATCCTATCCTACCTACATCTGCTCTCTGTTGGCAGTATGAGACTTTCAGAGCTTGTCCTAGCCTGATATCTGAGAAAGAAATGGCCTATTTTGTTCAATTTACTTTGTTTTGGGGAAAACACCTTAGACAAGGTAAGCAAGGTCCAGCAGTCCCTTGTTGCAGATAAACCTCTGATTTTTTTTGTAACTTTTAGGATAACAAATATTGAAATTATAGCCTTAACGGCAACATTAAATTCTGTAATATTCAACTTCTGTGTCCTGTGAGACTAATCTACAGGAAAAATAGCAGGTGTGTAACCTTAATTTTCAATTATATAATTAAAATGACATAACTTGCTGATATGTATTTTTAAGATATAACTTTTAATATATAAAAAATGCTTTTCTTTTAGACCAGTTCCTAATTACGTGAATAATAACCAACACACACCTACTCCACTTTTCTTCATGTAGGTGGTTGTTAGAGTGCTCTCCAGCAGAAAGCCTATGGTCTGTTTACTTCTATTTTATGTATTTCCTACTTTTTAAAATGAATGCTTTAGTCTCGTTACTCCAGTTTGTCTTACCTTACACCAACTTAACAGCATTGGCTTCAGCAGAGTTAACCATAATCTTCATTTACGTAGGAGGTAAATTGTGCACATTTAGCTAATTCTCTAGGTGTCTGGGCTTGAAATGGAGTGTAATGGATCTTAGTCACTGCTATGTTTTCATGCAAACTGTTAAAACAACACTTTATTTGCAGAATTTCCCCAAGCAATAGAAAATAAAGAAGTTCATGAGCATGCTTTTGGCTACAGAAATGCAAATCTAAAATCTGCTGATTCTACAGTGAATGGCCCTAGGAGAAAGGAAGGAACTTCAGTAGGATCAGGGAAACTCCGAAATATCAATGGCCAACAAACATTTCCAGCTGTGACTCCTTACTAAGTATTTTCTTAATAAGTTCTTTAATGCAGCCTTTTCTATTTTTATTTTTATTTTCCATTTGAAGCTGGCAGAGGTTACGCATGGTTCCTGCAAGCGCAGTTAGGAAGCAGCAGAGTGTAGCTAAATGGGGAAGATAAACCAGAGCACTTTGTCACTCTCATTTTAATACCAAACATAAAACAAACCCCTAAATAGTGCAAAATGTTTAGACAGAAGGATGTAAATGTAAACCGATGATGAGCCAGCTGGGAGCCAATGGGTCAGGTTCAGAGGGCAGACCACCACAGGCAATGCTGTGCTGGGTGTCCCCCTGCAAGACTGCCTGTCCAGGGAGAAGTAGGTGAGACCTTCAGATGACTGGAAGAATCATAGAATCATTTAGGTTGGAAAAGACCTTTAAGATGACTGGAAGAAGCTTCATGTGGACAGGTGCTGGTTTTCATGAAGGACTTTAACCACCCCAAAAACTGCTGGAGGGGCAACAGAACAATTCAGGAGGCTTCTGGAGTGCATTGGTGGCAGCTTCCAGGCACAGGTGATTGAGGAGCCGGTGGGAGGACACGATCTGCCTGGACCTGACATTTTAAACAAGGAAGAACTGGTCAAGAATGTGAAGGTCGGGAGCAGCCTTGGGACGATGGAGTTCAGGATCCTGAGGAGACGAGAAAAACAGTAGGTTCACAACTCTGGATTTCAGAAGAACAATTTTTGACACCGTTTCCCATAATATTCTGATGACAAACTGGTGAAGTATGGACTAGAGAACCAGACAGTGACGTGGACTGGGATGTAGGATCTGACAATCTCCAGTTCACACAACAAAGCTTCACAAAGCCTAACGGTCCTTTCTTTTCCTGCCTCTTGTTCTTGGGTACTGATCACTGCCAAGGAAGAAATTTGGAAGAGGACTCGTGTGTTATCCAGTTCACCCTTGCCCACTGCTGAGCTGTTCACAGAAAGTCTTCAAGGTTGCACGGGGAACTGTAACTTCATGAAATATGATTATATTTGGAAAAGGAAAAAGAAGGGAACAGCTGTTAGTGAAATCTCTTGGTCCACGGACCAGCTTGCTGGGAGACCCACTGGGTGTAGTTATTTAAAATGACATGAAACAATAAAGGAAACGTAACACAGTAATGGAATAAGAGGATGTAATTTAAGTTTCACTTAGCAGGGGCAGCAGCAATGCTCAGCCACAAACTGTTTTTGACTTCTGCCTCCTGTGTGATGGGGAGATTAACATACTGCTTTTTCCTTCTGAGAGATGGCGTCTCTGCGTGGTAGCACAAGTTCAGACATACCCATCCCTGCTTCCACATCAGCTCTGCCTTCAGACTGCTCTCCCTGGCTTTCTTCAACTCCCGTTTGTTTTTCAGTGCTGCCTTCTTTCTCAGTTGGTAATGAATATTTTTATAGCCTTCTATTTGTTTTGAGGAAGTCTGGATGAGGTGTTCACCCTTCCATTCTCACACTGTCTTATATCAGCGAGCATCCATTGTTCCCTGTTTACCAGCTTTTGTCTCTGCTGTACAGGCATCGTTGAATTGAAATAGCCTTCTGGGGAAACTAGGCTGCCAAATGAGTAAATATATGAGAGAGTGAGCAGAGAATCAGTTTTATGAAAAGCTCTGAGTCCAAGAAGATGGAAAACCTCCTCGTTCTTGCAGACCTCTGATTGAATCTCTCCTCCCCTTTACGTTCAATACAAGCCAATGTATATCTGATGTCTCTTTATAAAGCATTATATTTAAGGAAAATCTTGAGGAAATTATCTCCTTTTCTGTAGACAACTCTTTGTTAATGGCTATTTTGACCCAATAAAATCAGATCCCTGCCAGAGACTTCCTGCTTTTCCAAAACAACTCAGTTGTCATCTATTTTATATCTTTGAGATCTAGAAAAGCTATAATTTCTGCTTTGTCTTTGTCTTCTCTGTCTTCCATGGACATCTTTATGAGTATGTGTTACCTCAGACTCCGATCCTCCCCTGCTGTTTATCTTCAGAAGGTGACTGAGGAGTAGGAATGTACTGAAAACCATGAAGGACTGAATCTCCATCTCAGGCGAAGGGCTGGGTCCCCATGTTCCCTGACTTACCCAAGCCACCCCAGCTAAAGCCGCTCTCGTGATTCACTGCTTGGGTCACTTCAGTGACTGCTTTATGTGGAGTTACTTGCATTCACCCTTCTCATCCTCCACTCCTCATCCCCCCACCCAGGCTTTCCAGGTTCACCCTTCACATCTGCTAAGTGCCCCTTTTTGTCAGACTCTTCCCCCAATTTTGACAAGACTCTCTCTCTTTTATCCCATAGTAAGCCCCGGCTCACTCCTGTCTTTCCCTTCTCTCCCACTAACCACTGCAAATGGATATCCTTGCGTCCATGGGCTTTACAAACATCTTCAGTGAAAAGATACCCCCCATCAGTTCGATCTGATCTCCCCCATGTTCTGGGAGCTTATCTGTCACTCCTTGCTCATATGTTGTGCTCCACAACTTGTGTTTGATCATAGGACACGGTTGGACTTGATGATCTTAAAGGTCTTTTCCAACCTCAACTATTCTATGATTCTATGACACTGGTCTTCATAAGAAGAGGTCAGGACAGGAGTAATCCCCCTCTTCCCTGCCTAATTTGAACAACTTCTGCTCCAGCTTCCAGCCATTACTTTTAGTAACGTGTTTGTCCACTAAATTAGAGAGTCCTTTATTGCTCTTCATTTTCTCTCCATAGAGATACACACTAGTCAAGTAATTTTTTCAATCTTTTTTATAAACTGAACAGATTATGAAGCTTTTTAAGTCTGTCACTAAAAAATATTTTCTCCAACCTTCAGGTATTTTTTTTTTTCTTTTTGCTCTTTTCTGTCTCCCTGTTGTTCTGCATTGCCTCTCAAAAAGGGACACCAGAATTGTATTCTGGTTACAGGGTAGTCTTGCCAATGGCAAATACAAAAATAAATTATTTTTTGCTGCTTTTTGCCTGTTTATGCATTTCACCATTTTTTTAATGCAACTTGGCATTAGAAGCAAAAGTTACTTATTCCCTGTGACTCTTCACATGCAGGAACATAGAGGGGGCCTTCAAGGGTTAGACTAAAGACTCATCTGGTCCAGGACCCTGTCTCTGATGGCACCCAATGGTAGATCCTGGGGAATGGCATAAGAATAAAGCCAGCACAGCAATTCGTAGCAATTGTCATAGCAGTTTATGGCTCACCCAAGAAGTAGTGATGCTGTATTTAATAGATCTCGATGACTCTCTCTTCTGATCCTTTTGTCCACTTGCTTTTTTTTTTTTTGAACCCAAGGAAACCTTTTACGTTCATAACTTATCTTGGCAAGCTTAACTGTGGCTTGTGTGGCGAGGAATATCCGTTCTTTGTTTTCAGCGTGCCATCTGCTACTTCTGTTTGACTTCCTCTGCTGCTTCTGATAGAGGAGGCTGTGAACAGTCATGCCCTGCTCACCTACACCACGTCACTCAGGATTGTATAGATCTGTATCATCACCCTCCGACATCAGTTTCAAACCTACTGATTTTCAGGGCAGGTCTTCCACTTTCTCGGCATAGCCTTTGTTTCTTGAAGACATACGGATGCATTCATTTGTACGTGTTTGATCACAGTAATTGCTTTTTTGAATGAACCGAGCTGAGTGGTCTGCGTTGTCCTTAACAGTTCCCCATCCTCATTATTTATCATTATATCTGTGCTCGCTAAGAAATAAAAGGGGTGCAATATTATTTCTGTGCAATATTTTCTTTGTGACCCTCTTTTTAAAACTCTGACATGTGGTCTTCTTTATACTTTTTCTCCCAGACAGGTAGACAGTAACCACGGCTCAGTAACAGTAATGTCACCTAATTAATTCCAGCTTGCAGTCGTAGATACTTGAAGAGGATTAGCCAAATAAGATTGATCTATTTACAATCTTTTTGTGATGAGCTTTCTTACAGATCTTATAATGTAAAGGGTTGCTATACCTAATACTTATAAAAAGATCTGTTAATTCTTCTCTTTTAGGGAGGCAGATTAGGAAGTCTTTAATGTAACTCCAAGGCTCCAGGTGAACTTAACCCACTGATATGCCGTTGCTGCAGTTTTTTATTTTGCATACATTCTTATTCATACAAAATATCAAGGGTTCACTTTTACATGGTAAGAGCAGCTCTGCAAATACCCACTTGTGTGGAGAGAGGATCAGTTATGAACTTCTTGTTGGAAAAAAAAGGAAAAGCAAATCTTGTCTCTTCTTGCCTGCATCATACACTGGCACAAAAGAAACCTCCCGAATGAGTAGCCCGTTCCATATGCTTGGTCTTCTAAGCCAGCAGCATTGCATAAAAGGGTTTGGGGGGTGGGGTGGTTTTTAACATTATGCTAGTGATAAATTGAAAGAAACCAACCTGCAATGTATTTCATAGCCTTACAAAGAGTCGTGCAGAGAAAATCAGGTTATTTCAGTTCTGTATTCTAGTACAACAAAAAAATCTGATTAAACTGGGAAGATGAGGAAATAATGGGTAATTGCTTGTCACTGGTCTGTTAAACGTGTTCAGAGTGTAACGCTGAATGCACCTTCGCAAGAAACTACAGAAGGAAATTAGAGAAAAGATTTGGAAAGAAGCAGGTTTTTTGCAGTCTTGAAGAGGTGACATCCTAACCTGGTAATGACAAGAAGAATGTTAAAAATAGTTCAGGTATCTTTTCAGTTACTCATAAAAGTTTGTCAGAGTGAATGGTAGCCGCCTTTTCCCAGCTGCTTCTAATGGAATTTATTCTTCAAATGAGGATATTTTCTGTGTTTCTGAGGATTTTGTATTTGCAGTTAGGAACCATGTAAGAACTGTATCTCGTCTCTAAGCAGATAGCCCGTTCAGAAGGCAATGGGTTAACTCAGTGCTTCTTGGGACACCTTCAGGATTTGCATTATCCAGAAGCTCTGAAGATGCAGTTAAACAGACTTTTGACTCCAATACGTGTGAGTAGTAGAGCAGGGATGTTACCGAAGAATAACGTAAACTCTGTGTTTACCTCGTTACGATCTTGATAGAAATAGGACTAGGGGCCTTTAATGAAAACCTGTACAAAACCTGGAAGAAACCTGTGTAGAAACTTGGAACAATCCCTGCCATATGCTGAAAAATGTGTCTAGAGCCTGACTGTAGCTCGCTGCCAGAGTGAAGAGAGAAGATGAGGCTTTCAGACGCTTGTAGCTGATATTTGGGGGCGACAAAGTTTTACCAGTACTAGCGAGGATGGTAAAATGCAAGCTTGACTTGCAGAGCTGTTGTGAGTAAAACCACAAAATATTTCAACAGTCCCTCTCAGATCCGTCATTCCTTATGAAACTCGCAGGATCTGCAGAGCTATATATCTAAAGATTTTGTGCACTTTATAAAACATCATTTAACCATTAGCTACATCAGCATTATCTTATGAATCTGCCCTGCCATTTGTCAGATTTCTTAAAAAATGTAACTTCTTGTAAGGAAGGTGGGTGATGGGACTCAATAACATTACTGTGCCAAGTAGTGACTTTTGTTCTGACTTTGAGAAGGTGATTTCCCTTCCCTGCACAAGAAAATAGGACTTAACCTTTTTAAAATAATTTGAATTGTTGGAAAAACCCAATTGGTCTGTTGATCCAAAATCCAATTTGAGTTGAGAATAGACTTGTGTGATACTCCATAGCAAAAACAGATGCTGAGACAATTAAATTTATAGTTAACTATTCCCAATATAAAATATTTCCTATATAGGACCACAGAGGGACTGATTTAAAGTTTCCTTTGTGCAACTAAATGCGTATCAGTATAGCAACAGAGACTCAGACTCGCTCTCCCGCTTTTCTCTTAGGTCCCTTACTTCTGGTTTACTAGGGGGAGGGGAAAAACAGAATACTTTTCCTATAAGAACTCTGTCTAAATTTCTATAAATTAGGGCTAAAAATAAGTAATTAATCATTCTTTCTCCAACTTCCCTCACCCCCATCACATACGTATACATTCATGCTCTCAGAAATAGCATGCTCTTTATGAAAAGGCTCCCCTCTTTTGAAGTAAAACCAATATATTTTTTAAACATTTCACAAGCAGCAGAGAATTTGATTAGCTCATGCTCCTAAATTCAGCTGTTAATTATTTATTTGGAAGTGCTGGGTGGGCTACCACAATTAGCCTTGACATATTAAATAAATAGGTTTTTACAGTAATTGGTGGTTGATGCCATGCTGCTTAGAATAGGTTTCAATATTTCATTCCTGTCTTGGACCTAGCTGTAATTTTTAATTTTGTAAAACACTTTAGGACACTGTAAGAAAAAAATAATCACATTGCAAGTGAGAAGCGTTGAGTAGATTTCTTTCACAAAAATGCCCCCATTATAAATTTAGCCCTTAATTGGTAGCATTGCAAAGTGCTGAGATGGAAAACAAACAGGAGGAAACCTAATAATCCGTAACGTCAGGAGTCTGCACCTGCAGCTTGGTCGTGGTCTGCTTGCCAGTTTGCGCGCAGGCTGTTGAAGAGGTAGAAGCTTTCAGTAGTAAGACGAAATAATCTTCAGATACTCTGTGCCTGTGCTGGAAAGGTGTCCAGCTGAGGAAACAACAGGTAGGCAATGACCTTTCAGTTCTTATTTACTTTTATGGTCTCAGCCAAAGGGCTTTCCTTGTGCTGTCGCTTCCAAGGCAGCAGGGCAAGTCATCGGTTGTCCAGGTTTCCTTTCTGCCAAGCTGCACGTTCTCCACAGGCAAGCTGGCCTCTGCGTTTTATCTGTTGTTTGCTTTCAGCTCTGGGCAGGCAACTTGGGCTTCTCACATCACAGTCAATCGTGTGGAGAAAAAGCCCGAGATCTGGTTGCATGGTGATACGGTTGGGCTGTGCAGGTATATAGATCTGGCTCTATAATGTCTTCTGGCTGACTGGAAGATGCCCAAGCTAAAGGGCTCCTTCTCCTGTCACTCCATGCCTCCTGACAGAACAAGAGAGCAACAGGATTTGGGTTTGCATAGCAAGTCTACCCATCCGGGAGCTCATTTGGCATTCCTTATGCTGCCTCTCCTTTCATCACCATCTGCATAGTCTGTACCTTGAAAGACATACAAGAATAATAATAAGAGCACTTTGAGAGCTTTATTGTATCTCAGGCTTTCGTACCTCCAGCAGGGTAAGATGTTACCGATATACCTTA
>NW_009259427.1:1809099-1841202 GCF_000687185.1 Egretta garzetta | reverse complement strand
GTTACATCAACTTCAGAGACTCCTTCCTTTCAGTTTAGGCATGAGTTGATAATGTGATACAGTTGTCTGTTGTGGTGAGCCCTTCCAGCAGCAGATTCCTCCTAGTCCTTTCATTCCGTGTTTGGGACCTAGTTACAGACATATGCTCCTGGCTTACTCACCAGTTTGAAGAACAGTTTTGTCTTCTGAAGTTCTCCAACCTCTCTCAGTACCTCTCTCAGGCACTGGAGTGGGCTACCCAGGGACATGGTCGAGTCCCCATCCCTGGAGGTATTTAAAAGACGGGTGGGCGAGGTGCTTAGGGACATGGTTTAGCAGTGGACAGGTACAGTTGGACTTAATGATCTTAAAGGTCCTTTCCAACCAAATGATTCCCATGATTCTGTGATTCCATCTCCACGAGCTACTGGTTGTTCTCTGTGGACATTACTTGGGCAATTGGCCTCAAGCTTCTATAGTGAAAAATGCTGAGACTATAGTTAAAATTCCCAGAACAATCATTTTTATACTGAAAATTTGTAAGTCGTAGAGATGTGGTTATATTTCTGCTGTTTTCTGCTTATAGGAAGACGCATTTCAAAGGCAGCTTTGAGGGAAATGGTACGCTCTGCTCCACAGTGCTGTAGGTTTGATGGGTGCACACTTCCAAATGATGGACTTTGTGCAAGGCGATCTGTTTCTCAGCATGCTCAGAGACGAGTTCTTCATTGCCATCCCTCAGGAGTTGGCATCAGAGAAGCATTTTTAGCCCTGTCTTCCTTTCCTTACTAATCAGAATTCTGTTTCGTTTTGCAAATACGTAGTAATTCCTCTGTACAGCTAAAGCCATTGACCTTGCTGTGTTTAAATCTAGTATAAC
Organism: Egretta garzetta; assembly: GCF_000687185.1. Taxonomy (NCBI): domain Eukaryota; kingdom Metazoa; phylum Chordata; class Aves; order Pelecaniformes; family Ardeidae; genus Egretta; species Egretta garzetta. Next base: position 1,840,343 of record NW_009259427.1, on the reverse strand, counting down.
AATATTCTGAGAGGCTGAGAAGAGAGACAGATTTTTTTTCCCTGATCCCACTATATTTCCTCTGCAATGCCATGTATTGGCAAGCATATTTTATAAAGAGCAGCCAGATTCTGGGGTGGTGGTTTGTGGATGGGTGGGGGGAACTGTATGACAGAGTATCTAATATAATATATAACAGGAGAACTATATAAATTCTCCTTGGAGGAGAATTGAACTTCTTTGCTTTCCAGAAGGCCTGTGTTTTTTCTTTTTTCCTTGTCCTATAAGAGATAAGAAGTTTTGAAGGAGGAGATACGGTAACGTGTGTGATGTGGGAAACCCTGATTGATAGACTTTGCTGCTTATTCTGCACTTCTGCAGGGAAAATGTCTGACCTGGAAGGATTTCTCTTGCTGTAAATCCCTGCTGCACTAATGATTTGTGATGATATTTCTGTAAACCATTGCTTCGTCAGTGGAGGGAACAAGAAGAATCCTGCTTGCTTTCCTCTGTAGAAGTTCCCAGTCAATTACTGTGGCCTCTTACATTGAGTTGTTTCTCTTCCTCGGCTGCCTTCGCATACTAAACTGCCCTTTCCAAGGGGATGAACTTTTTATTAGATAAACTTGTGAACTGACTCTGACAGGCCGCTGTTGTCTAGTGCTGGAGGAGATAAGCCTTTTTAGCCTTTATCTGTTCCTTTAGGCATCTGTATAAATTCAGACAGTGGTGTTTGATGTCATGATTGGTTGCATTTTAATGGAAGTTTGACTTGAACCTTAATAAAACTTTTATAGTGGCAAATAAAAGCAATTATGTACACAGGCCAGGAAACTGAAGCCGGCTGCCCATTCAGCCAGGGGATGAACTAACTTCTGCCTAGCTCTCTGTGAATATGTTTCCTTCCTAAATGGAATCAGTTATGTAAATACTTACTCCTCCCTTTGCACACTCTCCTATCTCTGTCCTAACATTGTTAAAATACATAGTGGAAGAGTATCTACTTAACAAACATCCACTACGTGTAGATGGCTTTGGTACTCATGGCATAAAGTTGATCTTGTATACTCAAAATCCTGTGATAGTAGTAATTACAGGCAATGCTTAGCGTAGGTCTTAATCAAGATGCCCCACATTTTTTCTGGTGTTACAATTATCACAGAGCTCCCAGCCTCATTGCAGTAGACATAGCATGCCTGGGTCACAGAGAAGATGTAGTGAACCTGTCATCTAAACACCAGAAAAGAGGCTCTGGTTGTTTACAGTGAAGAGAAGAGGAAAGATGACAAGGATGAGCATCATCCGCTCTTACTGCTGTGTGCTCGTGGACTGGCATGGGCATTTGGGTGAGAAATCTCTGAGACGACTGCTGTGAATGGGGACAGCTGTCACAGTAAAGGTTTGCAAGACTGTTCAGTTTTAATGCAAGAAGGAACCGAAACATGAATGAATTCCATAAAAAGCTGTTATAATCTGTCTCCAGTGTTTCATATCTATTATCTTTCCACTTTTCTGTAACCACTTGAGAGTGGATTTCCCAGTGGGCTAATTAAAATCCTCCTGTGACATCCTGTTCTCTCAACAAACTCCCTGTGCGGTGATTTGATACTGTCACTGAGAGGGTAAGTTTGGATTGTACGGACTATAGGGCATAAACATAGGCTGCTTTGATGTTGGGCTGGTTGTGCTAGAATGTGACCATATTGGTTGGCTTTAGGAGCGTTGTGATTTAACCCTGGCTGTCAACTCAGCACCACGCAGCCACTCGCTCACTCCCCCCACAATGGGATGGGGGAGAGAATCAGAAGAGTAAAAGTGAGAAAACTCGTGGGTTGAGATAAAGACAGTTTAATAAGTAAAGCAAAAGCCGTGCACGCAAGCAAAGCAAAGCAAGGAATTCATTCACTGCCTCCCATGGGCCGGGAGGTGTTCAGCCGCCTCCAGGAAAGCAGGGCTCCATCACGTGTAACAGTGACTTGGGAAGACAAACGCCATCACTCTGAATGTTCCCCCCTTCCTTCTTCTTCCCCAAGCTTATATACTGAGCAGGACGCCATATAGTATGGGATAGCCCTTTGGCCAGTTGGGGTCAGCTGTCCTGGCCATGTCCCCTCCCAGCTTCTCATGCACCTGGCAGAGCTGAGAGCTGAGAAGCCCTTGGCCAGTCTAAGCACTACCCAGCAACAACCAAAACATCAGTGCGTTATCAATATTCTTCTAGTACTAAATCCAAAACACCACCATACCGGCTGCTAGGAAGAAAATTAATTCTGTCCCAGCCGAAACCAGGACAAGGAGCATGTCTGAGAGGAAAGTAATGGAAAACTGATAGCAGCAAAAATTAATAAAGCTGGAAGAAAGAAAAATGCCATGCCTGTGACTACCTGAAGAGAAGGACACAAACTACAGTGCAGCATATTAATGAGGACTGAAGCAATCTTCCTCATTCATCTCTGAACCAGGCTCTGCAAAATCCTGTGCATTCTGGCTTTCTGCAGATAACTCCATTAATTTAATTGAGTTTTGGGGTCTCCCCAGGTAGAAAGAATGGTATATTCTCTTTCTTCATAAAATTATTGGTGTTTTTTTAATAGTGGGTAGCATTTTGGGGTAAGGAAGGCAAAATTTTTACAGTAAATCAAACATGGGAGCTTATTTTGCATGTTCAGTTAGTTCCTCTGGTGTGTTGCGTTTCCCTTAATGTGGTAGAAGTTCATCTGGAGGTCACAAATAATAAAAACAAGTAGGAATTTTTCTGTCTTCAGGTATGCTCTAATTGTCAGGCCTCCTGTTTGTGGTAGAGGGTTGGTCCTTTGGGGAGAGGAGAGGTCATTAATATGTTGGTGCGAGCTTTTTAAAAACTCTGGTTTCCCTTTTAAGGCCTCGTGACCTGGTGAGGTGTATTTGTGTGACAGTCGTGTATGTTTGATGGGGAGGATTACCAGAGTAAAACTGACACTTTGAAAAATTGTGTAGAATCAGAGAATCATGGAATGTTTTGGGTTGGAAGGGACCTTTAGAGGCCATCTGGTCCAACCCCCCTGCAGTGAGCAGGGACACTGCTAACTAGATCAGGTTGTAGGCTCTGCTTGTCTTTCCAACATCTGTATGATGAACAGAAATGATGTGCAACAGGACCCCAAAAAACCACTTGAGGTTGCTCAGTGGCGTAACCAATTTTTTTTTTTTTCAGCATGGTATTACATGTATTGAAATACATTGTATGTGAAAACAGCCCGATTCCCTGTAGGAATATATTGGTTTTTAGAGACTTAATCTCATGGATCGCGATTATGGTTTTCCATTTCTCTCCTTTCTCTGTAGTCTAAACAGTAAGTCTTGTTATCCACAGGTGCTTTGTGTTGCTTCCTCGGGGTCCCCATTCTAGAAATTGCTTTTTATAGGGCTTTATATTGCACTAAAAATGAAGATAAAATAAACTGTCCAGATGGGGCTTTCAAGATATGGACTGTGGAGATGCACAATCTACACACGCTGGGAATGGTTTCTGATAGTCCTGCAGCATTACAAGGGAAGTGCAGTTCCTTTGTGCTTCTTTTCTACCTTGGAAGCCAAGTACAACAGAAAACTCTTTTTTACCGTCGTCATTGTTGCTTTCATTTTAAATAAATCCAGGACTATGAGAAGGGTTCAGGTAAAGGAGGTCTGGCAGCACAGGTTTGGGCCATAGGTAGGACCTCCCAATCCAGACAGCCAAGAAATCATTATGATCCCTGTCTTGGGTTGTTTCATCTTCACATCTGCTGAGGTGGTGCTAAAGGGGTGTGTGTGAGAATAGTTTCTGTGATAGTTCACAAAGAACTGTGTGAAAACATCTCAACATTTTCAAACTGGGTCCTAGAGTTGCTTGATACTTGGTCATTTAAAGATTGAAGCCTGCATATTGTCATTACTCAGCCTCCAAAAGCCCAACTCTGGTCTGACAGTCTCTGTATGTACATTTATGCTTTCAATGGAGACTTAAAATGTCACCTTTTAAGATGCTTCCCGACTAATAAAAGTATAAAATCTCATGATTGTCATAAAGTTGTATTCTAAGTGTCTCAGTAGTCAGTTGGCAAAAAGAGAGGGAGCCAGGGTACACTCCCGCAGGACCCTGCTTTAGGTTTTGGGGGACCAGGACTCTGGAGCAGAACATCTGTGTCCATCAGCCAGGACATCATCAAGATGCACGTCCAAAATTATATGGCCTGTAGGTCGTATAATTCACATTGTGGGTGCAGGGTAACATTTGGTAACATAATGGTTGGACTTGATGATCTTAAAGGTCTTTTCCAACCTAAATGATTCTATGATTACAGAATCTATGTGATTCTATGATTCCCATCAAAATAAAATACAGCAGCAAAACCTGCTAGATCCATTGCTGTCACAGAGAGCAAACCTGAGCCTTATGCTTTGCTAGAAACCTAAACTGTGTGCCTCTTCAAAAGCTGTTTAATTCACATTAGATCATTTCTTAATGCAAGCAAGTGTCTCTTTGTACTAGTAATATATTCTCATAAGTGCTAAAAATCTTGCTTTTGCTTGGCAGCACATCAATGCTTTAAGGACAATATGTTTGAAACAAGGATAATAGCAAAAAATGTAGATTTTATTAATTGCGTGTCAGGTCGTACACTGAAAAGCCTAAAATCCGTAGCTTAAGTTCAAACTGTTGGAAGTTGTGTATAAAATCACATAGGTGCAGAGAGCTATAGCTTAAAAGCTGAAGATGGTTTTCTTTTCAAAAGGATATAAGAGGTTCAGCAACAGTGTTACCATAAAGATGCTAAGATGTATAGGATGGGCATGTTGCTCAAGGGAATAACTTATGGATTTTAGTGGCTTTCAATAAACTATTCTCAGTTACATTCCCAAATACTTGAGCAGTAGCTAATAAATAGAATACTACTAATTAAATAAGTTAATAAGTGACTTTTTGGGTGATTACCACTACATCTATGCTCCATTGTTTTATGAGCTGTCATGGGCAGTTCCTGTCGGAAGAAGCTGCATTCGCCCAGCTCTTACTCCAGTGCTGATTTAGAGGAGACCGAAATGATCTTTTACAAGTTTATTTTACAGTCTGGTCAAAAGGTCGAGAGCTAAAGCTTAAATTGATAATGTCCAAGTGAATGAAAGCTTTAGGTGGAATATAAAGCTTTACTTGATAGACATAGCTAAAAAGGGGGAAAGAAATGTCATTCTTAGCCAAAAAGCTTGTCAGTAAAATTTCTAGCAAGTCACAGCTCTGCACTGAATTTCACCGAGTGCGTAGGAGCATGAGGGAGGGGAAGATGAACTTTTTCTATCGGCATTGCCTCGCCGCAGCCATCTCCTTGGCAATTTCTAGAGGAATATGGGTTTTGTACAGACTGTATCAGCAGACTGGCTGGGAATTGCCTGGTGCATTTTAGGCTGATGTGTGTCTTGGATTAGAGGAGCCACGGGGCCAGATAAGCTGTGCTGGGAGGGGAACCACAGAGGTCTCAGGGTTCATAGTTCTGGTTGGCTTCACAGGTCTGGTGTTCTCACGCTACAGAGCAACACGAGTGGAGAAATTGGGGAAATTTACTGTCCTGCTGTTCCTAAGTATCCATTTTATAAGCACACAGGGTGGTAAATTCTCCCCCTTTCCTTTCCTGCTTCCCTTCCCTGGCTGTCCCAGGGATTTATGGGAAATAATTATTTTTTAAGTTATCTTTTTAAAAAAGTCGTTTTTAACTTGACAGTCTTCCCGTCAAGCACACTTGAGCAGAAGGGACCGCACAAGGCACTTGCTGCTACTGAACAGATCAGAAGAGATTCAAGTGGGGAGTTAGAAATCTTGTGTGTTAAAGACCTTGGGGTTTTGTATTGTTGTTTTTCCCCCATGATTTATTTTTTAATAAACGTTCTGAGTAGAGCAGTGTTCCAATGTCCAAGCCTAATTTTTTTCCCCTTAAAATGCCTTTAAAATAGTCAGCGGTGTTCTGCTTGCCTGTTAATCTTAGCCAGGGTCTTCTTCAAAAGCAAGGATACACGAGAAATGTAGTCTAACTGAATACAGTCTTCTGCAGCAAATGCAGCACAAAATTGTTAGACACAAGAGACTTTCAAGTTTGCTGTGTCCCGTGGAAGGGGAGGAACCAAGGGAACCATTGATAGATGACGAAAAGCATACCCAGATTCTCAGTGCAGGAAAAATGAGGCTAAGAAAGAAAATCTCTTCTACATTTTTTTGAAAAAGATGTTTTTCTGTTCATTATAGGTAGAAGGGATCAGCACGTTATTTCATAGCGATGCTAAACGATGTTCCCAGCGATCATCTAATTTAATGCTTGATCGGGGAGCCTCTCCTGCTGCATGCTGGAATCCCTAATTAAATGTTAGGTTGTCTTCAAAGACTTTAAGGGATTGGCCACTATTGATTTTTTTTTTTAAATAGTGATATTAGTTGTATTAATAATGATATTCTCTTTGATATGCGCCGCAGTCAATGAAATCCTCATTCATTTGGTTTTCTTTTACCATGTACTAACCAGTTTCCTGAAGCACTGATAGCGAGCACTCTATAAATACCTTTGGCCTTTGGAAAGAAGAGACCCTTTTTGGCAGTTTATATATCATAGAATCATAGAATGTTTAGGGTTGGAAGGGACCCCTAGAGGTCATCTAGTCCAACCCCCCTGCAGGGAGCAGGGACACCGCTAACTAGATCAGGTTGCTCAGAGCCCCGTCCAACCTGGTCTTGAATGCTTCCAGGGATGGGGCCTCCACTGCCTCTCTGGCAACCTGTTCCAGTGTTTCACTACCCTCATTGTAAAGAATTTCTTCCTTATATCCACCCTAAACCTACCCTGCTTCAGTTTAAAACCATTACCCCTTGTCCTGTCACAGCTGGCCCTACTACAAAGATTTTCCCCATCTTTTCTATAGGCCCCCTTTAAGCACTGAATGGCCACAACCAGGTCTCCCTGCAGAGCCTTCTCTTCTCCAGGCTGAACATCCCCGTCAGCCTGTCCTCATAAGAGAGGTGCTCCAGCCCTCGGATCATTGCCGGCCCTGGCCCAGCTTTCCATCCCCCAGCCCCCCCAAGCCCCTCTCGGCAGGGCTGCTCTCAATCCTTTCTTCCCCGAGCCTGTACTGATACCGAGGGTTACCCCGACCCAGGTGCAGGACCTTGCACTTGGCCTTGTTCAACCTCATGAGGTTCACGCAGGCCCACCTCTCCAGCCTGTCCAGGTCTCTCTGGATGACATCCCTTCCTTCTGGTGTGTCAACTGCACCACTCAGCTTGGTGTCATCCGCAAACTTGCTGAGGGTGCACTCGATATCCTCAAAGTATTTACTGAAGCAGAAGTGCCTCCATTTTGGAGTGTTTTGCTCATTGCATGTTTCCCTTTTCGTTTAACAGGATTTTAAAAAGCTATCCTTGAGGGTAGGCAGGGAAAGATAACAGCGGAAAGGTCACCCAAAGAGCCAGAAGATGGCCTTTGAAGAGCTAATTCTGCAGGAAATACAGAACACAAAAATTTGCTTTCTAAAATTTCATTTCAAGGAATAAGAGGTTTTCTTCTTCCCCACACCCCCCCCAATGCCAGTTTTGCCCCTGCAGGGCTACCAACTCCTTTGGTTTTAAGATTTTAGGATACTTTTCTTAATGATATAGGGGCCCGGAGTGCTATGGATTAAAGTTGTGCCTACTGCATCTAATTTTGGGTTGTGCTTCAAAGGCCTATTTTAGCTTGTGGAAAAATTAATAGGCCTCTGTTTTCTTAAAATGTCATTACTTTTTATAGCTTTGATAGAAACTTCCTTGTCTGATCGTGTTAGTGAGAGGATGAGTCCTTCTAACTCTGAAATAAAAGTGTCAGTGAGGACTGCATGTGTAACTGGGGTCGGGTAGAGTTTTAAGATTGCTGGTGGCTGGTTTGCCTTCACAAATCCTTTCTCTTTAGTAATGAATACTTGTTGCATGGTGTTGTTAATCCTTCAATTTAAATGAAAGTCCTCACACTTCTTTGTGTACGAGTACAAGAAAGAAAATAGCGCACAGGAGAAGGAATTGCATCCATGCTTTTGCCCTTTTTTAAATGATTCAGTTCACCCAAGCAATTTAAAGACATTGGTGCTACAGCATCAGTTGTTGAGAGCTGCATCTCTAATTTTATTCTCAAAGTTTTAGAGGAGGACATTGAAAATGTTCATGTTAACTTTCTGCCTAAATTTCCAGCTCACTTTGATATTACTGTTAGGGAGATGAGTTATCGGACGTGTCTTTCCACAGATGAAAAACCCAAAGAATTCCTCTGGTTTGAATGAAACCCTTGCATCCCTGGCCACCTTAATTAAAAAAAAAAAAAAAAAAAAAAGGGTGAGGAGGGGGAGAGGAATGCAATACCCCAACAAATTCATCACTTCACAAAATAAGTGAATAACGGCACTAAGGCTCTTTCGATGGTCCAAGGAGATTAGTCAAGAGAACAGTGACACTTCTCTGACTCACCAGTTAAAATTAGTAAAGGAATTACGATAGATTGCGTACATGCAGTAAAAAAACCCAGAAACTTTTCTTTTCATTTATATACTTTGATTTTGCTTTCCGTTTTCTGCTACCTATATAGAAATAGCATTCCTTGGGGTGCTATTCAGGTGCTCTATTATTATGAAGAAATTGTGATTGTTTCCTTATAGCTGTTTTCAGACTGCCTCTTTAGGAGCTTTTTACTAGAGATCCCTGTGTGGAAGACCTGTATATATATATATGGTGCTTTAGAGCATCATATAATCTGTAAAAATTCCAGCTGTTCAATTTGGATCAAAAAATAAAGACATTTAGGTAGGCCTCTTTTCTAAGGACATATCTTTCATAAAAATTATTCCAGTATGAAAAGTATTGCAAAGAAATGGCCAACTCTTAATTCAGCTGCTTCTTACTTCACGCTTTGAGGATGGATGCTGCAAGGTGCTGAAACGGTTGGGGGTTGTTTGTGGTTTTTTTTTATTTTTTTAAAATTTCCCTTTCTGAATTCGTATTTCATAGAGCACCTTAATGCCTCGCAATCTTCTTAAAAGCCCAAAATAAAGTAAGTGCTGTTCTTCTGGTATGTGAGCGACTGTATGATGAAAAAAAGGAAAAGTAATTTTACTTTTGCCACCCAAATTGCTGTCTCTCTTAGTAGCCTTAGGAGTAGGAGGACTTGAAGACCTTCCTTGCCTGTGTCAGTCTGCTTTCCTGAGCACCAGAGCGCAGGCCTTCCCCATAATTTATCAGTTACCATTTCCACAATGATTTTGCCTTTCTCTTGAATATTTTAAAGGAATCAATCTAAACTCCAGATAGTCTAAATTCAGGAAAACTTTATAGTTTTGCTACATGTAAATTCGCTGTTAAGCCTTTGCTGAGGTCATTAAGACATGAGTATTATTGAGGCAAAATACTGAAAATAAGATACTATCACAAAAACATTCTTCCTTTTCATGCTCTGTTGCTCTTCGAGTAAATCTTACTCTTTGTCAAAAGGTTGTTGGCTTAGCAAAGCGTGCAGATGCTTAATTACTTACATTTGAAAGTACAATATAGGACATCTCACCTGTAGCGCAGTTAGAGCCATTGCTCCCCAGCCTAGCCTGTAGTGAAATTATTATCTGGACTAACTAAATAAAACTACCATGCTGCTTCACTCCCCAGCCTAGCCTGTAGTGAAATTATTATCTAAATAAAACTACCATGCTGCTTTGTATTTGTGATCAGGCTGGTGTCTACGTGCTGTTCTTCATAAAGCCTTCTGTCCCTAAGCGTGAGTTCTGGAATCTGTCACCATTACCTAGAAAACACCCTGTTCTTCGACCTCTGTTTGTTTCAACTTGAAAAGTAGGAGTGATTTTCTAAAACTGTTTGGCTACTAAAGCAATATCACCGCACGATGAGCTTACAGCGTGCAGCAGGATGCATAGCAGGGGTGCTAGTTTTCAAAATGATCTAAGCATGACACAGTGAAATAGAGGCATGGTTGCTGTTGCGAAGAAAAGTAGGTCTGTAATTCTTTACATGCTTGTTATTGCCCTCTCTATTTTATTTCTTGCTTCCCCCAGAGGAAAAACTGGGAACAGAGTCACAACAAATCAGCTGCTTTTGGTCATACTGAGATCTCCTGGCTGAAGATGTTTGTTTTTTTTTTTTAAACCAGAAGAAACAGTGAGGCCACCTCATCTCTTCTCTAACGAGCAGTAGGGTTTTGGTTTCCTCCTATCCCTCCATTTTTGGAGTGCTTACAGATGTGGATAAGTAGTGCCAAGTATGAGTTGTACCTCTCTCCTTGAAAAGTAATGATGGAAACCTGACTCCTTTGCCTGCCTTGTCCTGTAACAGCCATCACAAAAAAAAAAAAAAAAAAAAAGTACAGGAGTACATACCTAGATATTGAGCATCATACAAAATTTGTGGTTGGAAGGAACTTCTGGAAGGCATGTAGTGCCACCCCCTGCTCAAAAGAAGCCTAACCTCAAAGTTTGGTCAGGTTGCTCAGAGCTGTGTCCAAGAAGTTTTGCAAATGAGGAAGAACTTCTTTACTTTGAGGGTGACGGAGCACTGGAACAGGCTGCTCAGGGGGGTTGTGGAGTCTCCTTCTCTGGAGATATTCAAACCCCACCTGGACGATGTCCTGTGCACCCTGCTCTGGGTGAGCCTGCCTTAGCAGGAGGGTTGGACTGGATGATCTCCCAAGGTCCCTTCCAACCCCTGCCACTCTGTGACTCTGTAATGGAGAGTCCACACTTTCTCCTAGTGTGGATATTTTTTCCCATGTCTCTGGTCAAGATTTCCTTCATGAAAACTTGTAACCATTGCCTCTTGGCCTTCTGCTGTGAATCTCTGAAATAATCTGGCCCTGTCTTCTCTACAATCTCCCTTTACGTAGGGATATTGGTAGTGAGAAGCCCTCTGAGCCTCCTCTCCCTGTTTGTTTAGTCTTTCCACATATGTTGTGTGCTCCAGCCCCGACCCTGTGAATCCATTCCAGTTTGTCAGCATCTCTTTTGTACTGGAGGAGTCACAGAACTGGACAGTGTATCCCAAGTGCGGCAGGTGAGTAAAGGGGAATAATCACTTCCAAGTGACTTGCAGACTGTGCTCTCAGGAACGCAACCCACCGTGTGTTTAGCCATCTTTGCTGCTTGGGCACCTGTACTGAGGTTGTTCCTTCCCAAACACAGGACTTTGCTCGTGCAGTTTCTGGCAGCCCAATTCTTCCAGCTTCTGGGTGTCCCTTTGAATGGCTGTTGTGGTTTAACCCGGCTGGCAACTCAGCACCACACAGCCGCTTGCTCACTCCCCCCTCCCTCAGTGGGATGGGGGAGAGAATTGTAGAAAAGAAAAAAAAAAAGTAAGACCCATGGGTTGAGATAGAGACAGTTTAATAAGAGAGAAGAATAACAATAGTGATAATAATAGTGGTAAGAGAATATACAGAATATATAAAACAAGTGATGCACAATGCAATTGCTCACCACCCACTGACCAATGCCCAGCCCATCCTGAGCCGCGATCACTCTCCCCGAGCTGCGATCACTCTGCCCGCGAGCGACCGACTGACTAACACCCCCGAGCATGACATTATATGGTATGGAATAGCTCTTTGGTCAGTTTGGGTTAGCTGTCCTAGCTGTGCTGTACTCCCAGCTTGTTATGCACCTGGCCGAGCAGGAGAAGCTCAAAAAGTCCTTGAGTAGTCTGAGCACTACTTGGCAACAACTGAAAACATCAGTGTGTTATCAACATTCTTCTGGTACTAAATCCAAAACACAGCACTATGCTAGCTACTATGAAGAAAATTAACTCTATCCCAGCTGAAACCAGGACAATGGCAAAACCCGCCATCATCTTGACAGCTCTCCCTCCCCAGTTTGGGGTCATCTGCAAACTTGCTGAGGGTGCATTGCATCCGATCAGCCAGGTGAAGATGGGAAACTGTTTCATCTCCAACACTGACCCCTGAGAAACATCCCTTGTAACCACTTGTGAAAAGTTCAGGCTCGGTAGCAGCACTCTGGCTATGAGTAGATCGTTTCTTTATACCCACAGAAAAGGAAAATGCCTATAGCAAGCAGAGGCTCTTTTTTCCTTGAAATGAGAAAGTTCAGTTCTTAATATCAGGTTTTTTCTTGAATGAGAATGTTCTTTGCTGATTTTTATGGCAACATAGTAGAATAGAATTATGACATAAAAAAAGCAAAAAAAGGATCATTCTTGTAGTTTTTTTGTATGCAATGTGATATTCAGTCCTAATAGGCTTACTATTACCCCTCATCTATTTGAGTTCAGCTGCAACAAGTCAAAAGTACTGCTGCAGTTATTCTAGACAAAATGCCCTTTCGAAAATCAGCTTAAAACTTCACATAACCACTGGTACGGAACTGCCAGTACCGGTCCTGGTCTGCATAATATTGATGTATCCTCATGCCTGTGGAAGATGGGTGCGCTGAGCCTCAGATGAGTTTGATTGCCAAAAGGTTATGTACGCTTGTTGAAGGATTTGGGGAAGAAGAAGGGGGACGTCTTCAGCATGTGGTTGCGGTCTGGAGAACTGCCCTCTCCTTATCACATTCTCGGTCCCCTGTGATTCTTTTCATTTAGATCAATTTAATAAACTGACAGATACAAATTTTCATTACTGTCAGCACAGCGCAGCCAATACGAGAGCGAAAGACCAAGCTGTGCACCTGCTCCGCTTCCCATCTCAGTGACGTGGGCACCAGCTTGGTTGTGTCTCCAGGCTCTCCGGTGCAGGGATGAGGAGGGACCGCTGGTGGGGAGCAGGTCACCAGCTGATTTTTTGGTGCACCAGGCTGAGGTTGCAGGCTGAACAACATGAAATATCTTGGTTTGATTTGTAAACTGAGCAAGCCGAGAACGAGACCCATCGGAGGAATAGCTCTGAAACCATGTAATGCCATGGCCGTGTGTGGCTTTGATGCACAAAGGCAATGCTTCCCCCTTTCCTTTATAAACAACTTTTTCAAATAGACTAAGATGACTTTATGCCTTCCAAACAACCCCTCCCTAGACAGCCGACTTTTGCTGTGTGGTGAGGATTACAGCTAGAGGAAATCCTCCTCCCCGTGCCCATCGATTTTTCTTCTGGGAAAGCATGTGTGTGCTACGTCTGTCGACCTCCCCACCTGGGAGACAGTTCAAGGACTGACTTGATTGCCCATATTTTTGTGGATGCCACTGAGCAGTTGTGCTCCCACATCCAAGCCCAACATTTGGCTTTTTCATTTGTATTGGTTTAATGCAATCAAAGGGGCTAAATAACAGGGCTGTGCTTCTGGGGAGTGCAGGACGATCATGTTAGCTTTCGCCTGGGCTGGTTAATCATTGATGGAGAGGCAGTAGCTCCCAGCCCGTCTCCTCCTTCCCTCCTCTTGCTTTCATTCTCTCTCTTCCCCGTATGAAACCCAATTAATATGCTACATTATTTCAGGACAAAACCTGATCTTAAAATATGCAAACTAAAGTTTTCAATTTTATGTCTTCAGTCACCTTGGCAGGGGGTATTTTTAGCCCGATTTCCACATGAATATTATATCATAAAAGGGCTGATTAAAATGAGGTAACATGACAGGAATGGCTCATAGTGAATGGATATGTTATTTGTCCTGTTGAAAGGACATTACTGTAACCTTGCCTGCAATCCTGCAGAGTGGTTCCCCAGTAAGTTATGTGCCATCTAACCTTCCTTGAAATTTATTCCCTAACAATTGACGTGCAGATTATCAATGCAGCAGAAGTCTTTTATATTCTCTTTGGAGCAGGGGGTGGCAAGTAAGCAACCTTTCAAACAAAAATGCAAAGCGCCCATTGATAAAACTGGAGATGGATAATTCAGAGTTTTTTAAATTCTGGATTTTAGCAGAGGAGTAAAAGAAAAGCATTGAAAGAATTTGGCAGTCAAAAAAAAAAAAAAGTGAGCTTTTTGTTCTCATTTTGAGCATTGAAAGAATTTGGCAGTCAAAAAAAAAAAGTGAGCTTTTTGTTCTCATTTCAAAGGGTTTTGCCTTCACTTGAGTAAGGTATTTCATTTCTAAAGCAGATGCTTGCTATAGTGTGAGCCTATTATTTTAGAAAAATGACAGAATGTTATATTTTGTATTGAAGATTTACAATTAGCCAATGAAAAAGTTTCCCGGGTTAAGAGTACCATCACTTTTGTAGAGCACTTTTCAGCGATAGATCTTGAAGTACTGAACAGAAGACATCAGGGTCATCCTTTGCGCTTGATGGGTGGGGAAGCCAAAGCACAGAGCGAGCCACCCGCTGGCCCAGCAGACCAGCGGTGCAGCTCGAAACCAAATGCAGGTTTTTGGAGTTCTGCTTTGGCACTGCCTGCTCAAGAGCATCACTGGCATGGTGTGCTGAGGGCCTGGGAGGTCTGCAATTGGTCATCTCCCAGTTTCAACAAACATCAAGGGAATACTCAGAATACAAATGGCATTTGAAATCTCTTTGCAGACCCTGGTGCCAGAGTCTTTCACCAGAATAGCTTTCTCCGTTAAGGCATCCTGCTTCTCTTCTCCCTTCTTTTCAAAGACCCGATGATTGAAACGTCTGAAGAATTGCTGTGGTCATCCTGCCCCTACATATCACCGATGCTACTACTTCACTTGTTAATTCCTGCGCTGCACCCAGTAAATACCAGCTGGTGGACTGCAGGGTTTTCAGAAGGATACCAGATTTTGCTTTGACTTTTCCACATCCTTTAATAATCAACCACCCCTATGATTCATCTTCTATTTCCCATTCTAATTTCTCTAGGTTTAACCTCTGCCACTGGATGTCATTCTGCCTTTGCTAGCACGAAGCACCTTTCCAACATCAAATAAATGAAAGTAGCCTCTCATATTAGTTTCCTGAGCAGATATGGTGACCCAGGTGGTGTTTCATTTTTTTCCCATTCTTCCTTTCAGTTTGTGCCTAACAGAGTCAAGACCAGCTGAGAAAAGGACACCAAACCTTTTCTGTATTCAGTGGTAAAAGGCTTTGAGAAAGTCCCTGATGTAGTGAATTTTCCCTCAAAACCGTGACTTACTTCTCTGCTGATTGAGAATTAAAAAACAAGGCCGAAGGCTATTTGTGGTCCTAAAGACAAACAGACACATGTATGTTGTGCACTGATGTTATCAGCCACTGTTACGTTAATGATTGATGTAACTAAGGCTGTGGCTTGTTGCTGTAGCTCGGGTGTAAGTCAGGATTGCTGTAGATAGAGCTGGAGACACATGGGGTTAAGGACAGGGACTTCTGCCTGGCAATATAGGCAGGAAGCTGGTTTTTAGCTTTATTTCCGAAGGGAATTAGTGTCTGCAATGCTCTCTGTCTATATGCCTGTTCCCGGTAATTTTTCAAGACAGTGGTTCATTTCAACAGTATTTGAAATAGGGCAGAAATCTCAAAAATAATTATATTCCTACAAGTCAGCAAAGGTGAAGATCTCAACGGGTCAGAGATGGTTTCTTGTACCCTTGAGGGGGTCATGGAGACTGGGCGGGATCCAGGGTGATTGTGCGAGCGATGGTGCAAGGACATGGAACACCGAGCACAGCTTTTGCAGGAAAATGGGCATTTTTTCCTTCTCCTGCTTGCAGGAAAACCTGCTCTCGGTGTATGCATGGGAGGGCATCACGCAAGGGAATGGCTGCTGCTGCCGCACATCATATCGGGGCTGCTTCAGGGGGAGCGAGAAGGATGAATTTCCTGACCGTGTGCTGTGATTTTGACGATGTAGTGGCTGACCTGTTGGCTGGGGGTGGGGGGGTGTGTGTGTGAAGGGCAGATTTAAGCTCTTCAGCCTACGTGGCAATGGAACACAATTTTGTGCAAATTTTGTTTCACTATTTCTGTCCTTTCATTCTCTTTCTGCGAAGGAAAAGGTGTTTGTGGGAAAGGATTCATCTAACTCAAGGTTTGTGAATCCCTGTCATCCTGGGGCTAATTAAGGCTGAGGCTCCTGGTGGGGCAGTAACGTGAGGTTTCTTTTGGCACAATTATTTTTGCTCATTTGGTTCAACACACAGGGAAGGAAAGCGGGTGCCAAAGAGATGGTTAGGACAAGCTGTTTGTATCTGGTCTTAAATAGGAAACAGTTTCTCCATCCTTGATTTCTTTCTCACTTTATTTGAGCTATATTAAGTGCATGTTATGCACAAGCTATTTTCAGAAAGTGGTAATTATATTAAATTATCTTCTTCCGGTATTCTTTCATTTTCTAATGTATTCAAATGCTGGTAAGATATTGTCCAGACAAGATGATGATAAAATCTGATCATCTGTTACTGTTTAGTAATGAAAGCAAAATTGGAAGATTGTGTAGCAACTTTAAAAAGGGTACTTTGACAGTTTTTATTTTATTGGAGTTGTTCTAGTCTATTATTTAACAAACCATCTCTTTATTGCTTAAAGAAGTGATTGCAATATTTCACAAGGAGCTCATTTTTCTTCAATTTCTATTCACTTGTGCCGCGTTCTTCTGATAGCTTTGTGCTCTGCTGCTCATGCTAATTCCTTTTACAGCAGCTGCTGGTGAATCTTAATGAAATTTGGCGTTTCGGGCCCCTTCGCTGCCTGCCATATACAGTGCAGCAGCACAACCTGGTCTAGTATACGCGTGACCACTTCAGCATGGGCTGGCAGTAAATCTGGCCACTCGGCCACTGAGCCTGCAAACCTTTCCTCTAATACCCTGTATTTGTACGCATACCCCTTTTTAAGTCACTGTGTATAATGCAAATACTGTAACATCTTTTCAGGACCAAATTGGTATTGCTCCAGCAATGGCCAAAGCATACATAAATGTTTGTAGCAGAGGGAAACCACATATAACGCAATTACCGTATAATGCTGGTAGAACATTGCTTCAGGTTTTTGACCAAAGACAACCATCAGTTTACTCTCTGGTGCTATACACTGCTCTGACTTTTCAAATCTAGTGACTGATGGCCTCATGTTGCGCCACGGCAGGTTGAGGTTGGACATTAGGAAAAATTTCTTCACCAAAAGGGTTGTCAAGCACTGGAATGGGCTGCCCAGGGAAGTGGTTGAGTCCCCATCCCTGGAGGGATTTAAAAGATGTCTTAGGGACATGGTTTAGTGGTGGGATGGCAGGGTTAGGTTAACGGTTGGACTTGATGATCTTAAAGATTTTTTCCAACCTAAACAATTCTATGATTCTATGAAATGGTGAAAAGTTTATTAATTCACAAGAAAATTAGCCCCAATTTGAAACTCTTGGCAGGGAGTTCTGCGGGTTAATTGAATTAGAGTTTGTTCATGCTGTTTTACCCTATCATTTTTTATCTTTTAGTTTTATGGATAGATCTTTTGTTTGCATAGTCAGGAGAAAATGAACATGAGAGTCCAACCAGCTTTCTCATTCTTTTTCTGCTGTTCAATCGTCAGTGTTTTTTCATTTCTCCTTTATAAGGAAATTATTGAAACAGTTTTCTACATTCCTGCAAACACAACAGGGCAAATTTCATTTAGGCTGCAAAAGTTCGTTAGGTCTAACTCCAAGCCTGCTACTGTTTATCTGGGTGAAAATAATGGTCTTATTTTCTTTGCACTTTCAGTTATATATGAAAATATATATGAACATGTATGTTTTGCAGAGATAATACATTTTGGAATTTTACAGTTGCTGATTTAAGGTGTAGCAAATAACTTATATTTGCTATGCAAGTTCTCAGAGGTTAGAAATAGAAGGTAAAGGGCTCTCCTCCACATATTCCCTAGCGTGTATCAAAAATCAGCCCTGAACAGAAGTTGGCAGTCAGTGGCTGAACACGAAGAAAGCCGGGAGGTGCCGTTTCTTTAACCGCCGCATTCATTCTCAACCTGGCTTGAAGACTTTGCCCCCAAAGAGCTCACTCAGTGCCCCGTTTCACTTATCTGAAAGACAAACCCATAGCAGGGGGCATTTAATTGCCTGCCTGCTTTTGGCTCTGCTGTTGCTAGATGCTTCTCTTAGCTGTTCTTTCTGAGCCTCTGGCTTTTTGCAAGACAAAAAAATGAATTTTCTGTTATGTGCCGTGGTCTGGGGGAATCCATAGGTTGGTGTATATTGCCAAATGATATTTTGTCTTGCAGCCACCAGCCTTCAGATATTGCTTTTCACTACAGGTCTGTATTCTCCATCACAGAATCACAGAATCCCAGAATGGCAAGGGTTGGAAGGGACCTCGGGAGATCATCCAGTCCAACCCCCCTGCTCAAGCAGGCTCATCCAGAGCTGGTTGTACAGGACATTGTCCAGGTGGGGTTTGAATATCTCCAGAGAAGGAGACTCCACAGCCCCCCTGAGCAGCCTGGTCCAGGGCTCTGTCACCCTCAAAGTAAAGAAGTTCTTCCTCATGTTCCACTGAAACCTCTCATGCTTCAGTTTGTGCCCATTGCCCCTTGTCCTGTTGCTGGGCACCACTGCAAAGAGCCTGGCTCTGTCCTCATGACATCCACCCTTAAGATATTTGTAAGTATTTATGAGATCCCCTCTCAGTCTTTTCTTCTCTAGGCGAAACAAGCCCAGCTCCCTCAGTCTTTCCTCACAGGGAGATGCTCCAGTCCCCTCATCGCATTTGTTGCTCTCCTCTGGACTCTCTCTAGGAGTTCCTCATCCTTCTTGAACTGGGGAGCCCAGAACTGGATACAGTACTCCAGGTGGGGTCTCACCAGGGCAGAGTAGAGGGGGAGGAGAACCTCCCTCGCCTGCTGGCCACGCTCCTCTTAATGCACCCCAGGATACCATTGGCCTTCTTGGCAACAAGGGCACCCTGCTGGCTCATGGTGAACTTGTCGTCCACCAGGACTCACAGGTCTGTCTCGGCAGAGCTGCTTTCCAGTAGGTCGGCCCACAGTCTGTACTGGTGCATCAGTCTTGCTACTATTATTTTTAATATTTATGCTGATACTGTACTTGTCAGGTGGACTCTGAGCAAGGCACTTTTCCCAGTACCTTACTGTATTTTACAATTTCCATGTAAACACCACACATTTTAGAGCCAAATTTTACTCTTGCGTCCACAAGAGTTCTGTTCCCAGGCCTTCCCTGAGCAAAGTCCAAGTCCTCTGCCCTACTCCAGCAATGTATTTAAGTTAGAGTGTGTTGTGAAATCTATCCCAGCCCGTTCCGTCCCCTCAGCCCCCAGGTCTATACTCATAGTATGTCCACTTTGCACTCCCAGATTGACTGAACTTGAAAATTGTGATATGGGGATGAGGTTTTCCTGCCCTACCCTGGTTGAGCCTAGGAGGGGAGAGTCATGCTCCAAGTCCTCATCAGCTCTTCCAAACCTGCTGCTCAAGGAAGGCAGGGGATGTCTACAAGCAGAATCTCAGTGACGTGTGCAGCATTGCGATGTTGCTGCAATGCTCAGGAGCAATTCTCGTGGATGGTGGAAGGGGCTTTTAATAAAAAAAACACCATTTACTGCATGCTTCTTTTGAGGAGCTGGGTTGCCACTGGGGTAATCACTCTAATGGAACTGGAAAGGTATCATGCTACAGTTTTCATATTTATGTGGTGCTCTCTTTGGCTATTATTTTACTTTTACTGGGTCCAGTATTGTATTTCCCAATCGGAGCTAAACACTCCCAAGCCCTGGGGATTTTTGCAATTATTGCCACTGACAGAGCAAACAGGAGCGAGGAATCTAAACCGTTGCTATAGAGGCTGTATATAACACAATACCCGTGGAGCACTGGGCATAATAACTGTAACATGAAAAATGAGCTATTGATTCTCTGCCCACTTCTAGGGAATGAAAAATTTCCTCCCAATCCATAAGCCAGTGTGCCGACAGCATCGTCTTCCCGAGTGCTTTTCCGCAGAGGTCTGACTCCATCCTCTGATCACCATTTAGTTTAGATTAATGAAAATGCATGTGTATTTGAGGTAAAAGCTTGTCGTAGGCTTATTTAGCGGCTGTGCAGCGTCACCCGCATGATGATTTCACGGCACTTAGCCATGCAAGATGCTGTTTTGACTTCAGTGGGTACTAGTCCTGCCTTACGTCTCGGGGAGGAGCGAGGGCTGAATCACAGAAAGCGTCAAGAGGCAACTCTGGCATCCTTACCCATTCAGAGCAGTGTTTCAACCCCTGCATATTCGCCCTGTGCATAAACATCCTACTTGATGTGAGCAACGATGTCACAGCTTAAGTGATTTTAGCCTAATTACCCAGGAAATGTTTAGGAAAGATTAACCCTCAGTCCTGTGTTATAAGTAGAGACAATATGGGAAGTGATCACTCCCATCCTCACGAGCTCAAATTCAGCTGTTCCCTTTGATGCGATCAACTATTTGGTCATGCTTGAAATTTTCCTTTTCCTTCTCATTATTGGGATTTTCAGCAGTGCCCAGTGCAGTTTGCTCTGACCTCTTCTGTGTGCGGCGGCCTGGGGGGTGATGGTCCATGGACACAACTGCCACGAGAACCAACATCAATTTTCCTTTCCTTGACATCCCTCTCATTGGTTTTAGGTAGGAATTATAGGGCAACTAGCCTGCGCAAGGCAGTATTAGTTCTTTGTGGGCAGCTGAAAGAGAAGCACCGTGTGGATATTAGTAAAACTTGGCTGCTTGTTTCACCGGCATTGGTGCCAGTGTTTTCTTTGGTTTGCTCCATGCAGATTTGGGACCTTGTGTTTCATTTGGAATTCTGCTCGGGACTGAACCCAAGCTTGGGAAACAACACTGCCAAGTTTTCTCTGGTTTTGTGTCAAGAGCAACTTTGGATTGAAGCTGGAGCTGAACCAGACATGTGATCTAACTCCTATACTGTCTCATACATTGAGGAAAGCCACTCTTGTCTAGCCAAAATGGAGTCAGAGGCTGTTATATATTCCTGATGTAAGATTAAAGTAACATCCACCAACAGTTTTACTCTCCTTTTTATTCTTGGTCTCAGGAAAGAACATTTGTGGAACAAACCTTCAGTGTGAAGGTTCCGAAAGTTCTTCTTTCCCCCCCTCTCCATTTCTGAAGTAGCGCGTTGAAGGATGACTCTGCCCTTTTCGAGTGCATGGTTGAAGGAAAAGGATGCGAGAGCAGTGAGCGAAGCCCAGTGGTTGAATGCTAGGTGCCTGGAGCTGCCACATCCCCATAGCCTTGGGGACAGGTCCCCAAAAGCAGCATCTGACTCCCTCTTTGAACGCTTTGAAGTGTTCTGCTGGGCACTGTGCTGAAGGCTGTCACCTGAGCGTAAAATATAAGAAGCCAAGTAAATTGTTTGATGTGTCAGCATTTCTGTTGCTAAAAATAATTAATGGGAAGATTGATTTTTGGACCAAATTCCTTCTTCTCTCAGGGAGATATATGATCTCACTAAAGGTTTCTTGCTCTTTATTGAGGTATTTCTGCACTATTTGTCACATACCAAAACAGGCATTGCAAAAGAGGATTGGGATGGTATTTTTAAACCTGTTTTCAACAAAATCCATAGCATGAGACTCTCAAATGTGAGCAGTGGCTCTGTACAACCCCACAAACAGTCAGGTGGAACAGGCAAACGACCGCTCTGTATCTGCAAACACCTTTTATGCCTTGCTGTTACCTCCCTTAGATCATTTTCTCTTCATTGACTCGTGCCAAAGCATCTGTGTGCCACTGTGCTGAACATTTCTGCCTCAACACTGGGCCTCCAAAACCAGAGAGCCCCTTCCATGGTCTTCTGATCAGCTTTGCCTCCAGCACAGAGGGGAGACCTTAGGCATGGGCCATTAGGTTTTATGTTCCTGGCTGCAGCTCCTGTTATTTTTGCTCATGCAAAATATCGTGCTGTTGACAGGAATTAATTTGCCCAAATTGGGAAGACCAAGTGAGATGGCTCAGGGTATATTTTTTGTTTTGGATGGAGATCCAACTCCCACCTATTCATAAATAACAAGTTCTATTTTTAGCATTTGGATGCAGAGCGATAAACAGGCATGGGAAAAAAAAAAACAAAACACAACACCCAACCTCATACTCTGTCTTCAAATGTATAGAGATACCGCTCTATTTTGTGGAGTTTCTGCTATCTCTTGTCATATCAATGCGTGTTTCTGAGCTCTGTGCTGAATCAATCTATTTGCTTTCCCTCTTGGGCTGCCTTTCAAGCAACACCTGACCGATGCTGATCAGCCGAGAGAGATGTGATATGTGACCTACCCACTCGACTTGCAGCAAATCAGGCTCCGCGCAGTCTATTTTTAGAAGTCTGGTTTCTGTGTTAGGCTCCTGGAATTCTGTGTTTGCTTCATCTGGAGAATGACAAAAAAAAATCTTTTGATTAATTTTAGAGGCAAAGCTCCTTGGAATAAAATTTCATTTAATAATGGAAGCGCGTTAAAAATTTATATGAGAAATGGGAATTTATGCCTCTGGGAACTTAAATTTAAATACAATCTATGTGAAGCAGACACTCAGGATGTAATAAACACAAGATTCACGTTGAATGTTTGAGCCCTGTTGAGGTCCCCAGTCCCATCCTGTGTAAAAACCTTTCTGCGTAGGAGCTGGTTACCACGCTTCCTACTCACAGCCTTTTTCTGTTTTCTAGCCTAAGTGAACACACTCCCTCCAGGTTTTTGCTTAGTGGGGTGAAAGCCTCTTACCTTTCTGGTTACCATCTTCTGACCATTTTTCCCACTGACCATTCTGACCATTTTTTGACACCGTCTCCCATAACATCCTCATGGGGAAGCTCAGGAAGTGTGGGCTGGATGAGTGGACAGTGAGGTGGATTGGGAACTGGCTGAACGACAGGGCTCAGAGGGTTCTGATCGGTGGTGCAGAGTCTAGTTGGAGGCCGGTAGCTAATGGAGTTCCCCAGGGCTCAGTACTCGGCCCGGTCTTGTTCAACTTGTAGGGGACAGGGGGTCCCCCCAGCAAGTTCGCTGATGACACAAAACTGGGAGGAGTGGCTGATACACCATAAGGCTGTGCTGCCATTCAGTGGGACGTGGACAGGCTGGAGAGTTGGGAGGAGAGGAACCTGATGAGATTCAACACAGGCAAGTGTTGGGTGCTGCACCTGGGAATGTTTAACCCTAATTTTCAAGTTCAATCAATCTGTGAGTGCAAAGTGGACATACTATGAGTATAGACCTGGGGGTTGAGGGGAGGGAATAGGCTGGGATAGACTTCACAACACACTCTACCTTAAATACACAGCTGTCTACCTATAGGTAGGGCAGAGGACTTGGACTTTACTCAGGGAAGGCCTGGGAACAGAACTCTCATCAACACATACAGATATCTTAAGGGTGGATGTCATGAGGACAGAGCCAGACTCTTTGCAGTGGTGCCCAGCAACAGGACAAGGGGCAATGGGCACAAACTGAAGCATAAGAGGTTTCAGTGGAACATGAGGAAGAACTTCTTTACTATGAGGGTGACAGAGCCCTGGACCAGGCTGCTCAGGGGGGCTGTGGAGTCTCCTTCTCTGGAGATATTCAAACCCCACCTGGACGATGTCCTGTGCAACCAGCTCTGGATGAGCCTGCTTGAGCAGGGGGGTTGGACTGGATGATCTCCCGAGACCCCTTCCAACCCCTGCTACTCTGTGATTCTGTGATTCCCGCTGACCTGTGCTGAGTCTGAAAGTGTGGGGCAAACCCAAATCTGGTGTTCATGCTGAAATACCAACAATGCTGCATGCAACAGAGCGGTGCCCTCTGGACTTGCCTGCATACGTTAGTACAGCTCAGAGGGACATGTGGGTATGTCGCTATACAAGCCACCTGGGCCTGGTTAGCCCATCTGCTAGCAGAGAGCATTCCATGAGCTGCTGGTCCCTAAGCCAGGGGTTTGGGTGGGTGGTGTTTTTTTTTTTAGCTGCTAGATATTTACATTTGCATTCTCTTGCTGAAGATTAATATTCTGTCCTCCCCTTCAGTGAACTGCATTTTACTGGTTTTTGGGCTAAGTTATCAAAATCCCATTGAATTTTAATTTGTATGCTCCAAATCATCAGTAGCATTCTAGTTTGAATGAGTTTTCCTTTATTTTTTCAATTTATTTTTTCCATCCCGCCTAAAACTTAAATTGTCAATGAAAATACTGGCTAGACCTCAGGACTCGCCCTCATGGGTTTCACCTCTTTGAAATATTCTGCAATATTTCTGGCAACGATACCAGATCTTCAATGATCTCTCTTTAAATACAGATTTTTCAATTCTCTTTAAATCATGTGCGTTACATACAGATTCAGGCCACAAATGGAAAGGTTGATAGTGAAGTGCCATGGAAAAGGCTATCATTGCTGTTCTTCTATCCCAGCTGGAAGCAGGAAACTCTGTGATTATCAATAATTATTTTCTGGTTCAGCCCTATTTTGTAGACCTGCCTCAGCCAGCCTTTGAGCTCAGAGCAAGGATTTAAAAGCAGATAACCCACAAAATTTTTCTATCTGTGACAATATGAAACAGGGCACCCTGAGGCAGTAGATATTTTTAAAGTTGGGTTTAAGGAAATGAAAAAAAAAGTGATGTAATTGAATTCTGGGGTCTAAACACAGGGCTGAGAATCCAGAGCCTTAAAGCTTTACACCTGGCTCAGTGACTCGGCATTGCAAAAGGGAAATTGTGTTCTGGATCACATTGTCTTTTTTAAAAAAAGATATGTGTGGGCAAAGTGCACTAATTTACCACTGTGAAGGCATAACATTTTTTAAACTTACTTGTGCCCACACAAGTTGAAATGGAAACTATGATTTTAATGTTAAGCATTACCTTTTTTTTTGTTACCCTGCAAGGTCTGGATCTTGCGCTCTTTTCCAATGAGTGCTGGATTTAAATCAGATTTTAGTCTTACATATCAATCTTATTTTTTCTTCCATCTTTTATTCATTTGCTTCTTGCCTTTTACAACTCTTCTAAAATCTATTTAGTTTTTGTGTTCTGCTTAATATACTCTCCCAATATTTAATTTGTTGGAAGTTAACAGTGTTCTGATTGAAATTTCCATCAGCTCAGAAATAGTATGGTAGATGGGGGAAATCTAGGGTATTTTTAAATCTAAAAGGCTAATTTAGATTAAATGCAAAATGGGTGTGAACAACTGCCCTGGTATTTTCACAATAGCCAACCAGATGCCATCTGGGGGAAAAAAAAAATAGCCTGAATATCCTCATTTCTTTTAATGCTAAAACATTGGCAGGTATTGATATATGAGAGGAACTAACTCATTTTAACTAAATTGGGCAGTTCACACTGAACAAAAGGCATTCAGCTGCAGTTGCATAAAACATGGTATAGAGAACCCTGGATCCTGGAAAGCAATGTGTGAAATTGCCTCAGAACCATGTGTTTGTTTGTTGAATTATTGTTTTTCTGCAACTATCACCCACTTGTGAGTTTGTTTTTACTGAGATTTTTCTGTCCAACTCTCACTTCCAGGGTGCAGACTGGAGTAATTGCATCTAAAATTTGGCAGCACGGGACTGGGGAGTAAGGAGCATGGTACCGTCTGCTCTGACCAGCCTCTCAACAACTCATTTGGACAGACAGAAAAAAAAGTCATAGCAGAACATTTTTAATATTTGTCCAGAGATAAATTTGGTTTTTGCCATGGCGGCAATGGTTGGCCATTGGCATGGCGGTAAGAAATTTGGTCTTGGTTAAGATTGTTGTCTTGAAAAACGTGGAGATTTAAATCCCCTGTAGATATGGTTGTCATCACAGCAAAGAGACATCACTGAAAGATTTTCTACGGACGTGAGAGAATGAGAAATCTTTGGCAACCAAGGGTGCCTTTTTTCCTGATGTATTTTTAGCATTGATCATGATCTGTTAAGAACAGGAGTGAAATGCTGGGTTGGATATACCAATTTGTTTTTGATTCCACAAGGTATTATTTTTCTATACGTTATGAATATGACCTGTGTGTAGGTAAAGCTTCCCGCCTAGCTTAGTTAAATCCTCTCCGAGGATCGAGCCTTCTTCCAGCCCAACTACGCTGTAGTCACTCGTCAGCTTGTTTGGTTTTTTTTTCCCCCGTAATATATCCACCTCAAAACACTCATCCTGTGGCTAAGAGCACAGTCTATTATCAAATTTGGTCTCCAGATAAGCAGACACAGTGAATGACTGGCCCGATTCAGCTCTGTTAATTCATTAACTGCACAGATGTAAAGAAGTTGCACAAATATATTATTATTGCAAGTACGGACAGAATCAAGCCTACAGAAAAGCCATCCTTACCACAGTAGTTGGCGGGTTCAGTCAAAGTATGGAATGAATAGATGCCATCAGTAGATACTTGAGGTCATATCCTGAAACTCTTAATATCAGGAAAATTCACTATGGGTGAACTTCTTGAAAGTTCAGTCACTTCATAATCTCAGGGTTTGATCCAATCCCATTTCATGAAGAAAATTATTTTGAATTCAATTGGTTAGTACAAGTCACGCTAAGGATGATGAGCATTAATTGTCTCTGTGTATGAGCTTTTTTGATCTGCCAAATGCCTTTGCAAGAAGCATCACATATGGGGGGGGAAAAAAAAGGCACTATGAAATCAAAAGAGGAAGGAAAATAGAGCCCCCTATGTGGTCTTTAAGATTCCCTTTTGTATCATGATTTATCGGTCTCTCAATTTTGTTTCAGGCCCCAGCTTGGAGGACAGTAGTTTACAGCCGCACGGGCTGGCTTGACAGAACTGCATGTTGGATCTGTAATGTAGAGGAAGCTGGAAGGAAAGGTGGCTGAGAATTCAGGGAAATAAGGCAGCCTTTTTTCTTTTCTTTCCTTCTTTCTTTGTTTCTTTCTTTTTTCGTTTTTTTAAAGAAGTTTGTGTAACATCACACATTTGCTAAGCTATTCCTTTTCTCTAGGCCATTGAAAGTTTATATCTGCTTGTCCTCATTATATTTTTGCATTGCTTACATTGCTTAGACTTATACAGCAGTCTAACTTCATGTCATTGATTTCTCTTATTGACCAATAAGCCATAAATCAGCAGCAAGATAAACAACTTCCAGTAGTATTGCCATGCATTGATATTTATCTTTACAGTGGATGTGCAACAAGATGAATTACAGAAACCCCACCTACACTTGCAACACCTACATGTTTCTCAACTGTTTTTATGCCCGTGCTATCTGGAAATGGATTTGGCATTAGAAATGTGCCTTCAAAATATTGATAACAATAAAAAGGCATCCCACTGAATTGCTGTAAAATTGTGACTGTAGGAGTTTGTGCATAATTATCTCTCTTCTCTACTGTAAGTGATATTTATCTCCCTTAATTTGAATTGCCTGAAAGTCCAGGCTCTGTCCACCACCAGTGGAGAGAGATGAGTAGTCGAAGGGCAATTCTTCCCATCCTACAAGAACTGCCTGAGAGAGGCAGAACAGGGATACCTTTGGAAGCATATTTATCTCCATGAAGAGAGGATCTTGCTTTTACATGGCTGCAGTTTGAGGAGATGAATCCTATTGATGGGAATGATTATATTGTCAGCCTCACCTCTGTGCCTGGGAAGATCATGGAACAGATCCTCCTAGAAGCTATGCTAAGGCACATGGAGGCCAGGGATATAATTTGAGATAGCCAGCATGGCTTCGCCAAGGGCAAGTCCTGCCTGACAAACCTAGTGGCTTTCTATGATGGTGTGACGTCAACGGTAGACAGAGGGAAACCAATGGATGTCATCTATCTGGACTTCTGCAAGGCCTTTGACACGGTCCCCCACAACATCCTTCTCTCTAAATTGGAGAGCTATGGATTTGATGGATGGACTGTTCGGTGGATAAGGAACTGGCTGGATGGTCGCATCCAGAGGGTAGTGGTCAATGGCTCGATGTCTGGATGGAGACCGGTAACGAGTGGTGTCCCTCAGGGGTCCGTACTGGGACCGGTGCTCTTTAACATCTTCATCAATGACTTAGACAGCGAGATCGAGTGCACTCTCAGCAAGTTTGCGGATGATACCAAGCTGAGTGGTGCGGTTGACACACCAGAAGGACAGGATGTCATCCAAAGAGACCTGGACAGGCTGGAGAGGTGGGCCTGTGTGAACCTCATGAGGTTGAACAAGGCCAAGTGCAAGGTCCTGCACCTGGGTTGGGGTAACCCCCAGTATCAATACAGGCTGGGGGAAGAAAGGATCGAGAGCAGCCCTGCCGAGAGGGACCTGGGGGTACTGATGGATGAAAAGCTAGACATGAGCCGGCAATGTGCGCTGGCAGCCCAGAAGGCCAACCGTACTCTGGGCTGCATCAGGAGGAGTGTGGCTAGCAGGTCGAGGGAGGTGATTCTGCCCCTCTACTCAGCTCTGGTGAGACCTCACCTGGAGTACTGCGTCCAGCTCTGGAGCCCTCAGCACAAGAAGGACATGGAACTGTTGGAACGGGTCCAGAGGAGGGCTACAAAAATGATCCGAGGGCTGGAGCACCTCTCCTATGAGGACAGGCTGAGAGAGTTGGGCTTGTTCAGTCTGGAGAAAAGGAGGCTACGGGGAGACCTGATTGCGGCCTTCCAGTACCTAAAGGGGGCCTATAGGAAAGATGGGGAACGTCTTTTTAGTAGGGCCAGCTGTGTTAGGACAAGGGGAAATGGTTTTAAACTAGAACAGGGTAGGTTCAGGCTAGAGGTAAGGAAGAAATTTTTTACAATGAGGGTGGTAAAACACTGGAAGGGGTTGCCCAGAGAGGTGGTGGAGGCCCCATCCCTGGGAACATTCAAGGCCAGGCTGGATGGGGCTCTGAGCAACCTGATCTAGTTAGCAGTGTCCCTGCTCACTGCAGGGGGGTTGGACTAGATGACCACTAGTGGTCCCTTCCAACCCTAAACATTCTATGATTCTATGATTCTATATTAGTACTGTATTGTGCTTTAGATGGAGAAGACATTGTAATAGTACTTATTTTACTGGGCAGGTCTGAGGAAGAAGCATATTGTACCAGACTAAAGAACTGTCCTGTGTGGAAATGTACATATAGATTCATTGGAAAGTAAGGACATATCATCAATTTTTTGTTACAGGCCACGAAGTATCACTCAACTACACTATTACTAGCCTGAAGACGTTAGGGATTTATGTTTCAGTCTTCCAGAAATTCAAATGTGGGCTTCAGACAGAAAAAGAAGCAAGAAAAAATCCTAGTGCCCATGGCCCATGTTAAATCATTGCGTAGGTGGAGTTCCCTCAGGAGACCCTATCCTCCCATCTTCCAGAGAAAGCTGAAAAATCCAAAGGATGGGAGGCTCAGTTTGTGCTCCAGCATCATTGTATATTGAAAATTGCGACAGCTGTCTCACACGATGCTCTCCTGGCCGTCGTCTTCCTGGTTTTCGTTAAAATGCAGAATTTGTTGTTGCCTTCCAAGCTGCTTGGTGCGATGCCCCTTCGAGGAGAGGCTGAGGTTCCTCTGTGCGGCTTGCTCTTCCTTCTTGATATTCCCAGCATGGCTTTGTATGGGATAAATAAGTTGGGGAGGCAATTCAACCGGAATTGTTTGAAGAAATGGATGATTATGATTTTCCGCGGCGAATGTAAGTCTTGGCATTGTCAGACAATAACTCATCCTGGGTTCTTCTGATAAATTGGCTCGATCATGGCTGATGAGTGCTGTATAGCCACAGTGGCTGTGGCAGCGAATCCTTCAGAATCATTGCAAATGCGTTCATCGCCGAATAAAGCGATTGAGGCATTTTTTTCAGTGAAACCTTCGTGACTGATGCCACAGACCAATTTGGCATGACTAAAAAAATCACTCTGTCCATATTTTCATTCAATATCTCCTCTTCAGCCTTGCAATGTCCCTTTAATGAAACCATTTAGGAAAATGATTCTATTTTGCGATAATACTGGCAGGCCAGGGAGGTTCATGCTTGTTAAGCAAACTGGCTCATACACTGACCAAATCACTGCTGCAATACTCTCTTGGAGAAGGCATTTACCACTAAGTGTTTGTTAGCACAGAGAGAACCCAAGCTGCTTCTAAACCTTTGCAAATCTAATACAGAGAAGTCTTATCCTGGAATATCTTTTCAGGAGGTGAACTCAAGAGCTATTAAGAGGCCAGAGTATAGTTAGCAGGGAGAAGAAAATAAAATACATGCTGAAAAGAGAACATAAGATTAAAGATAATAGTTCTGCTGTAGGGGCCCCTTTAGGCGATCAGGAGAAATAGAATAAGGTTTGTAATATTCTTCTCTTTCTCTCACAGCCTAGAGAAGTTTTCATGTGCAAAATATTTTTAATCTCATTTTCTATTTCGAGACTCTGTTTCACAAAGTCATTTTTATACATCCCAGTATAAACACTGCAGCAGATTTAAGAGGGATTTTGTGTCTGTCAAAATTAAGTGCATCAGTCTGTGTGCAAGGCTGGGAAATGTTAGGAGGCAATCATAGTGAAAAACAAACATACAAAAAAGGCAAACATCAAGTATGGAATAGTTTTATGTTTCAGATAAGTGACTTTATTCCCAAGACTGACTAATGACGGAGGAGAGAGAGGTTATTCAGTGGTTATCACAGACGATGGATGATTGGGGCTTTTGGGTTCTTTTTCTTTGCTGACTCATTTTCTGGCCTTTAATGAGTCAAACTCTGTGTCATTGTAGTCTATAAAAATGGGTGTAATAAGGATGTGTGTCCCAGGAGCATTCCGAGTCTTAATTGACGTTGGTAAAATATTCTGATATTTTTGTTTGAAGACACTAAAATGAAAATAGCATCGCTAACAGAGGCACCAGCTCTTTCCGGGTGAACATTTCTTCACAGAACCACGCTCTTGTGGACCCAAATCTTTTTCTTTGCTTTCCCCTAGTTTCTCTACTTCATGGATCAGGCAGAAAGCTGACTGTTTCCACTGGTGCATCCAGCAATACCACTAGAATCTGTCATTTATATCTTCCCAAATTTCTCTTTCTTTGTCCAGCATGAATGCTTTTATATTGAAATCTAAGGTTGATCCAAATTGAGCTTTCTCCTCGACAGTTGCTGTAGCTCTGCTTTTTTATATGGTGCCAGATCTTTGGGAGCGTAAATGTGTTAAGTCCCTCTCCCATGAAAGTCTGGGACAAAATTCCATTGATTTTCAGTAGGGCAGGATCGGATTCAATATTAAGAAAACTCCATTTCCTGCTAATAATCTATTTTGGTCTCCAGACAATTTGCAGAGTTGCCTTTAAAACAGATGTCTAAATCTGATCGTCTGCTTGGTTTGTTCTCTCTAAATAACCTGCAAAAATTACATTTACAAGGTTCAGTCCTGCAGATTCTTATCAGCATTCCT